>NW_024609868.1:92164709-92741465 GCF_016920785.2 Ixodes scapularis | reverse complement strand
GTTCGAAACGGCTGCAGCCAATCAGGGACGCAATATTTTCATGTGACACCCCTGTGGTGGTGATGATGACAGCTATAAACTTGATTCTGGTTTGAAATGGATCGTTTTTGGAAATAAACCTTTTCAGAAAGATGAGTTAGTATTCTCAACACCATTCAAAGGTATAAAAACACCTTTTTAGCGCGTAGCTGTGCGTCTAAATAGTGTAAGAAAAATCAAATTTCATGATGAGGATAGCAAGTCCGAGCAATTCGGTTGCTGCGTGTGAACGCGGGCGGCCCGTGTTGCTGGAGTTGCTACGTCAAGTTGCTGGGCGAAATTGCCCAGTCGGAAGCGGGCCTTACAATTCTACTACCTGATTGCCGTCCGCGTGCCTCGCTTCCCGCCGGTGACGGCACGTTTGGATGGCGGGGAAAACTGGGGAAAAACTAGGGAGAACGAAGTTTCGGTTTCGGTTGCGAACAAAATATCAATTTTTTAATTAACTAGAGTGAATCAAGAGGAACGAGGTAGCATTTCGGAATCAGGAAGCCATCCGCATTCAGATAATGCCTTTTTATTCGGTAGTTAAAAAAATCAGCAGCTCCCCTTTAAATCCTAACTTGCATCGCGTTCGCTCGAACTAGTGTGTGGGACTCTAACGACGCATTAAAAATATTATAAAGAAGACATCTGATGTATTCTGAACATAATAGGTGAAAGAAGTTCAAAATTTTGAGCACATTTTTGGTGATGACATTATTGGTCTGAACCAATAGAGAACCAAAACGACAAGAGCGCGCAACAACCATGCGCTAAGTAACATCCAGTTATGAAGATGTGAACGCCCCACCGTTTTGCGGGTGTTTCAAGCAAAACTTTTAGTGAGAATTACGCGCTGAAAGGATCAGAAGGGGTCGCGTGCACCGATTCAGGCAGTCCTACCGCTAGAAGTTTGTGTCGTCATTATCCGACGCTCTAGACCAATGTCGTCACTAAATGCTCGTGTTTGACACTGAGAGGTACGCCCTTTGAAGCAGCATTTGGATTTCTTAGTACCCCATTCACACGGTCAACATAAAGGTACCGTTAAAGGGCTACTCCACCGTTTTTTTCATTGTATCCGATTTGCTTGAAATTTTGCTAAACTAACCAACAAACATTGCTAAAATAGTATCCCAAATATTAGGTCAAAATATTGTTTTTTCGCGAAGTTATTGAATTTACAGTTTTGGTCTTCACCATGTTTTTCAAACTGAAAGTCTCTACTGGCAACAATGAAAAAGTGACGTCAGTGGAAGGCAGGGGTTAACTTTTTGGACTACAGAAGTTGTTCCCAACGGATTTGAAGCAGTTTCTTGGTGTCAAATGAGTGCTTTGGAAGCTCGCACCCGTATCCGCGCTCCAGCACGGAACAAATGATTGGCATATTCTATTTTTAGAGTACTTGCTCGACTGGCAAGCCTGCCTGCCACTGACGTCACGGCACTGAAAAGTGCGCGAATATTTGAATGTTGGTTTTTGCACCATTTTCATTTGCCGATTTCACAATACCTATTATGAGTTTCGCCATGCTAAATAGCATACCGGAAAGGCTAAAGGCCGGGGAGTCAGAAAATATAGTTAGTTGAAGTAGCTCAAAAAATCGGTGGAGTACCCCTTTAACATAGGTCCCTTTGCTATCGGCGAATCAGCCGGTGCTCTTGGGTCGCGAGCACGCGCCACGCCCAGAAAATCGTGAACTGATTAGCCGCAAAGAATAAATTAAGGTCCCTTAGCTAAAGGTAGGGACTTTCCGAGCAAAGTACTACTTCCAACTTCAAGGTACCCATTCTCCAAAATTCATCTTGTTAATTTTGTATCACAAATTGATGCTCTGTCAAAAAGAAAAAAAAAAAAAGAAAGGAAAAAAGTCTGATAAATTGATTGTGTTAAATAGGTATTCAGCGAATGTAAAACAAACAACTCTGTGGTCACTTCACTTTCTCCACTATTCGCCGCCATTTCCGAAAATAACTGTTATGCATTCCTGATTACCCCCGGGGCAATGCAAATCAGTTAGGGGGAAAAAAAAAAGAAGAAAAAGAAGAAAACATTGTTTAGGGGAATGAAAGGGCACCATAAACGATTGCGTTAAAATGTTACTTTACTCTGAAGGTACAGTGCTCGTCGCACTTGTCTCTAACGCGGGAGCGCGCGCCTTTCTCCGAAGAGCGCTCAACTGGTGCCGTGTGTGCCGTATGCTTTTGATGAGGCGGGCGGGGCATCCCTCGGGCGGATTGTTCCATGTTGCCCCACGTGACTAGATTAGTTGTCGCTTGATTGGCGCTGTGCATTGTATTTATACTACTCTACTTCGAGTACTCTGCGCCCGGTAGACTCACTACTTTACCTGACGTATACATAACCTCTCATTATGTTTTGCACTTCAATTACTTTTTAAATGTTCTTTACCTAACACCGAATTAAGGAAAGGCGTTTAATAACGCACGACCCGGCCATGCTTAATTTGTGAACTGTTTGTATGTTTATCTCGACCTTCCCACCCGACGTGCACATTCCAGAAATTGGCAAATTAAAAATATGAATATAAATGAATGACGAAAGAAAATGAATGAATGAATGAGATGTACAACGTGGTGGTCTAGAACTAACCCGTGTATGCCACATGGAGCATGCATGACGAAGATAGCTGCAACAGAATGACCGTCTCGCGCCGTCCAAAGTCGACAGACCGCGTTGGTCTCGCGTCTCATGTTCGTGACCTTCGACGCCGTCGCCTATTTTATAACTGTTGGTTGGTTCTGTTACGTGAGAGATTTCCCACACTTGGTGAGGTTTCCTGGTCATTTGATGCTCAATTTTATCCCCAACGCTGAGAGACCTTTTCTTTTTCTTTTTCTTTTTTTTCTTTCTTTTTTTAGGTTGCAATGGTATTTTAACACGTTTCAATTTCTGCGAAGGGTTCCGATGCTTATTTTGATGGAAGCTTTGCCGAAAAAAGCGAGCATAACTCCACTGTCAAACGCAAAATATTTATAATCCAACTGCAAAATAATTTTCAACTATTTGCGATATAACGCGGACTTCAAATGTAAAGTTGGTCAAAACTGTGAATAGCTCATAAGCCCTTGCCCACGCTCGCCCGGCAATAATCCTTCGAAATGGTCCCGATCTGCATTTCACGCTTTCTCGATCTTCGAGGGTTTGTCGATTGCTTGTACGGAAGCCGTCAACTAAAACACGCGTAAACTATTTAGCAAAATACCTTCGTTACGAGACGCTCGCCATTGTTAAGTTCATTAATGATCTTCTAAACATAAACAGGCCAGAAAAAAAAAAAACATTCCGATATAAATAAGTAATATATACGTTTAACCGGTTTAAGGGGTAACATGGGTCTTTGGAGCCAAAAACTTCGTAATTCTGCATTCTTTTGAAAATGGCGATGGCTGTCGTTCTTCTGAATCTACCAGGCTTATAAATTTATAGATGAATATTTGAGCTATAAATCACTTTATAACTCTGTGCGGGTTGAATGTGCATCAAAGTTGACTCTAAAACATTGTTTTCACAAAACACAATTTTTGGACTCGTTGAGAATTTGCAGGAAGGATATCTCATCATCTAGAGCAAATAGAAATGTAACTGTTCCTGAAATGTGTAGCTGAACATGTGAAGCATACAATGTTGAGAGCAGAATTTTTGATATAAATCTAGAAAATTTTATATTTGATCTTTTGCTTTATTACTTGTTAGCCATGCATTGAGATATGAACTTCAATGTGAGGTAAAATCACTAATAATGAGTTTTTCTTAAAAGTGCTTCCAACATTGTATTCTCTACACTTCGTAGTATCTAGCCATGTGTTAAAAAGAATATTTTCTTGAGCAGTTTTTTTTTTTCTATCGTTTTTCCAAACAAAGGCAGGCAAGTTTTAATTATCTTGAGGACAATTCTACTGGCTGAGAAAGTGACCAGATATATGAAATCAGCACAAAAAGCTGAACAAGCCTGTGCAGTTTCATTGGGTTTGGTCATAAAATAAGAAAAAAAAAAGCTCTAAGACCAGCAAAATTATTTTCTTCTGGGTTCTTTTTTGGAAACCATGAGCAAAGCTTTTAGTAGTATTTCAACCTTACAAGAAACAATAATAAAAAAAATAAAAAAAAACTACGGGAACGCCTTTTGTGTTTAGATATTCCCGTGTGATTTAGAATAGTTCTGGTGTCCCGCCTTAAAATTATACTGGTACAAATTTACATCGTGAAATTGTCAAGGATTGGGTGAAAATTTAACCTCTTTAAAAATATCATGGGTACAAATTTACGTCGTGAAATTGTCACGGATTGGGAGAAAATTAATAAAAAAACAAATTCTATCTCCGTCTGAAAATAAAATAGATGCTAAGTTCGGACCGGTGACACGCGATGAGGTCCACGCCCGGTGTGGAGTCAGCGGAGAGGGCGGGGGCTAAAAATATGGAGTACCTCGGCAAATTGCTGACGTAAACACGTCAACGCGGACAAACCGGAAAGAGCTCAGACCCTGAGTGAAATGTGAATTCACCAAAAAAGTCACCACACACGTACAAAAAAAAAAAAAAAAGAAACAACAACAACTTAAAAGTGTGCTTTTTTTACACACACACAAAACAAAGATGAATAAATAAAGAGTACTGAAATTTGCGTGACAGACGCGCTTTTTGGTTTCAATCGTGATTTTTTTTTATTTATTTAAATTGTGCAATATGCCGACGAAATAAAGAACTGGATCGATGAAACTAATCTGTCCGCTTAAGTGACTCTTGTGAAACCTTGCTTAACTTTGTGCGGATTTCAACACTTGATTTTTGGTCGTATTGATCAGTACGCAGTTTACAAACAAGACCGAAAGGGAGGCGTAGTGCGTCGTGCGCACGCATCGTCGTGGCCCCCAGGAGCGTGCACCGCAGCGGCGCAACATCCGAGCTTATCTGAGCTGCGAGCAGGCTTCGGGAATGTAACAGAAATTGGGCGCAATGTTGACATATGCCTGCGAACGATCATATAGAGACCCTCGGAGAGAAGGGCGATGCAGGTTTCAAATTTACGCGCGGAGGTTTTTGCTTTTCAAGGTCGTTCATTATGGGACGGAATTTAGGAATGGCAGAAAGGGTTAATAACGGTTTGTGTTTGGTACCTGCTTCACGGTGAGCTAATAAAGCAGGCCTTTTCAAGGTGTGCGGTGTATGGAAATCTTTTACGGGCCGACTATACGAACCATGGATGTGAGGACTATATGGACCGGATGCAAACTGTCTGAGGAAACACTCTTATTTTTCGTCCGAAATTTGACCCTGCGGAAATCTGTAAATATACGGCAGTCACACAATTTGCCGATGCAGTAATAGATGCATTGACTCATTTTCGCAGTGAGGATTCACTAAAACATTAAAGATATGATTCAGACCATCAAAAAATATATTGGACCGTTTTGTCCGGGACAGTAAAGTTGACTGGTCTACAATGATAATCGAATATATAAAAAATATCCGATAATTTTATACAATTAATTTATTGCACTGAATGGTCGAAAGTGTAGAATACTGTAAAACCTAAATTTTGTATACTTTGTAATATTTATTTTTATTCCGTGCCCGAGAATCAAATATCACAATTTGGTCGAATTTCGCAGTTTCCTTCTTTGAATTCTCTATGACACTCTAGAGCCATGCATATCTGCGGGTTACCCGTGGATATCCGCATTAAACTGGCGAATGTGGATAGAAATGAATCATATTTGGAGGATCGCGGATCGGGTGCGAATCAGAGGCTGCGGATGCGGATCGGATGCGCATTTCCGTGGGTCCGGTTCAACATTTTTGCCGGGGAAGCGAGCAAGCCGGCCGTGTCGCGGCAGTCGCCTATTGTTCGCCGCGACCTAGCGGTAGCCGCCGCAGGAGCATCGGGGAGCAATGGCGACGAACAGCACGGCAGGCAGTGTCCCCGTCGTGATTACGAAGGAATTTAAGGCAGTTACGAATTCAGAAAGTTTCTTCGGTAGCCGGTGCCGTCGGCGCAGAATCTGCAGAATTATCGGGAAGTAATAGCAACGGACGCCACAGAGGACAGTAAGCGATTACGAATCCGGAAAGCTTCTTCGGTAGCCGGTGCAGAATCATCGGGGGGACGCAATAGCGATGAGCAGCACAGCGGACAGTGTTCCCGGGGTGATTACGACGGGGTTTAAGGCGGTTACGAATCCAGAAAGCTTCTTCCGTGGTACCTATGAAGAAGGGAAAACTCCTTCGTGAATCTCGCCGCGTGTACGACGTGAAGGAGGTCCGTTTCGGCGGACAAGTGGATGTCACGGCGCGCCGTACTCCGCTAACAAAATTAAGCGCGCCCGAAAAAAAATGCACTTGGCGTTGAGTGGACTGTGGTAATTATGCACGTTTATTTCTGAATCAGCTTGACAATGACTAGACGATTTTTTTAGCGCCGTTCCGTGATTCCCACTACTATCTTCCTGTAGGCTGATGGAAACATCCAAGGGTAGGCTTAGATGGGCGACCGCATTCCGCTTCTCGATTCCGGTGAAGTATTTGCCGCATACTTTAGAGTTGGCCGTCGGTGTCGATGCTGTTGCATCGTCGCTAGAATAGAAAAAAAGTTAATTCTATTATTCGTGAGCAGCTTAAAGCGCGAACTGGAAGGTAAGAAACGCCACTCTGTATGGACGCACAAGTCGCACCTGGCCGCACAGTACTCCGCCTCGTACGCTTCCAAAGGGACGATTTAGTACTTCGTGCCCTGCGCGATCTTCAAAGTACTGTTGCAGCCGACCACGCAGCAATTGTTACGGCTTTCTTGGTGCGGAATAGCTATCTCAGAAATTACAGCGCTAACCCACTACAACGCACAACCAACGCAGCGGCTGGTAGAAGCTCCCCGATGCAATGGACCCGTTTGCCGCTAGGGGCGCCCTGGTCGGGGCTTGAATTAGACCCACACGGTTCCTCCGCACAGTGTAGAGTGAAGAAGCGAGTGATACTATAGAAATTCATCACCGAATGCATTGCGGGAGCGAACTACTTCCTTAGATAAAAGAAATGCATATCGGGAAAATATTGTTCTTTGCGACATGAAAGTTTTGATCCTCCGCGAAGATCGCTTTATAACGTCCTATCTCGTCAAAAATGCTGTTCCTAGAAACAGTAAAGAATGTATGAGCATCAGTCGTCCCAGGAAGGCGTGTTCTTGTTTGGCAGGGAAAGAGCGGAAAGCTTTCTTTGGGCAAAGAAAGCTCAAAACGTACAAGCCACAAGAAGGTAGAAGCCTGGAAGTGGCTCTTCGCCAAGTAGATCGAGGAGACTGAATTTGATCCTCTGGAGTGGCGGAACTTGAGCCAGCACGAGTTTCCGCACCTCGCTCTTGCAGCACAGTTCGTGCATGCCATCTAAACATCAAGTGCACCAACGGAGAGAGAATTCTCATTAGCGGGTATTAATTTTAGAGAGGGGAACCAGTCTGAATCCGTCCAGACGATATTCTGTGTCATAGCCTCTGTGTAAAGGCGGCTGGTTTCTCGATCGGCCGGGCGACGGTCGTCTTGTCCGGCAGCGTGTATGATGCTCCCTCCCCGGTCGTTTTGTGTATAGTTTCGTTTTTCTGACGGGGGACCGCGTGGGCCTTTCTGCCGACGCGGCCCCCCTGGGGAGCGTCTTCCTGTGTTTCCCCCATCGGGATGACCCTTCGGGAAGAAATGTTCTTTTTTTCTTTTGAATCTGGAGGCTTGCGCATTCTAATTTCTACGGGGCTTCTTGTGTTTCAACCTAGGGGTTCCGGAGAGGCGCCGCTGTGTCTGCAACGGAATGCACGGACGAAGTTACGGAGCTGTCGGCTGACGCCACCAAGCGGGAAAACCGGGAACCAGCCGGACCAGGTCGTTCCGCGCCCCTTTGCGTCTCTGGCGGCTTTCGCGGATACGTGTTGTCGGCGCGGTGGCGAACAACTTAATTTGACGGACATGCGAATATTCCTTAACTTTGCCCGACTAGTCATTAGTGTCGTGAAGCCTCTGTAGATTGTTTCCACCCATCACGTGTTTGAAAGCGCGTTTACTCCACAACATACGGTCGCGTGTTTTCGATTTCTTGGATGGGGAGGAATCGCGGAAAAACGTTTTGATTTCTTGTCTGTCTCGAATCACATTCAAAGTGACGACGAATTGGTATCTGATAACTGGTTTCTTTATACGGATGTGGAACAGTACGTGGACCGAGGACGACAGACGAGGCATTTCATGTTGTAGTCAAGTGAATGGGAAGGTTCGATAGCTGCTTTTCTTGAGTTTGGTTGTGTTCGGTTAGCTTCCAGTTTGAGCCACCCGGGTCCATATCACAAGAGCGAATGGCCTTTCTAGCGAACAGTGACATTTGAGCGAATCGACATTTTAGCGAATAACGGGGGCGTGCGTTAACCCAACCGCCGTGCTGCGCTTTACGCCGCTTCGCCGGCGACAGTCTGCGGCGGCTCATTACAAAAATGTGAACCCAGCTGGCCCACCCGAAAACGCCGCTTCCCGGCGTCCGACTATTCGCTAAAGTGTCATTCGGTGAAACGTGGGCGTTCGTTAAAAGGTCATTCGATCAAGTAAGTGCCTCCCGCTTTCAAAAGGTGGGGGACGAGTCTCGCAACGTTAGAAGCTGTCACGGCACTTTGATCTATCGCGCCTCCAATATTTATATTATACCCCCGTCGAAGACAGCAGGAATGTACGTCTGCATTGCTCAGGTTGACCGGCCACAAGAAATACAAATTTTCTCCGTTCAGGATTCGAAGCAAAGTTCAATGCAGAGAGGTTCTGCGTGAATCTCCGATGACGACTCTCTTCAGTTTGTCTCCGTGCTGCCGGCTAGAACCATTTGGCTAAGTTTAAGGAGTAGCTCTCTTTCTCTGTCAAATATACTTTTATTCAGCAGTTCACCTAACAGCTAGTCAACTAAGCTCATATTTCAAAACGAAAATATACTAATATCGCTTTAGTGGGACATAGTACGCAATTTAATAGATAACCCGCTCGTCAAAATGACTCGTCGATTGCTACTAAAACCTGATTTGGAATACGAGTATCAGCTGCTTAGCGGGGCGCCGGCGGGTTAACATGGTCCTTGGCTCAAGGAGCGTTTGCTTAGTTTTCGTCATTTTCCTGTAGCCTGTGCTGTTGACCGAGCAGACGACTGGAGCTGTTTCTTGAACGCGGATACGCACAAAAGCTCGATTTCGCGGACAGATAAGTCGCATGGTCGAGGCATGCGAGTTAGCTGAAAATTACTCTAGGTGGAACAATTCTGAAGTCATCGCCGCTTTCCTTAGATGATCAAAACTGATTAGAGTCTATTACCGTCTCTCCGGAGCCCATAGTTCCGCTTTTGAACGAAATCTCCGAAACGAAAGATTGACATGAAAAGAATAAAAAACACCGGGAAAACAAAACTATGCCTTGCAAGTTTATGTGCACCGGCTACACCTAACCGTCTCAGTTCAAATACCTATAAAATTGATCATTGAACTAAAGAAAATCTGCCAAATTGGACGCGCCAACTGTTCAGGCGGCCCAGCCGAGCCGACGCGACCTGGACTCAGCCGCCATGTTTGTTTGGTGGCTGGAGTCGCCGTTGGAGAGAGAGAGAAGCGTTGTGAGAGAGGTTTGGGGGGGGAGGGCAAGTTAACGAATGTGTATCGACACCCTTGCCAACCATTGGATGATGGATATCACGTGGTTCCAGCAAAACTTTGAAATGATTCGTTGATCCTCGCCCCAGAGTGAGGGGATCAGCGTCTTCAAAAGCCCGTGACTGGAAAGAGAGAGGCTCCTTTCTGGCTTGGATTTGGACTAATTTGGAGGACGGGGATTTCCCCTTGCTTTCATTTCATTTCATTTCATTTCATTTATTTGGCTCAGGAGAGTCGGGAGTACAGCAGAAAGGCCGAAGGCCCATACCAGTTGGTCTGCAAACACCCAAACTAAAGGGGGGGGGGGGGGGGGGGGGGAAGCAAAAGCAACAAAATACTTTTGACAATACATCACAATACAACGTTCATCAGCGTTGTAGAAGCTTTGTACAGGGTGCGGTCGTAAGGGCCAGCACATTCGGCACACTTGAAATTGGGCATGCGACCTATAGACCTTTCCAGCGGCAGTCTCGAACGAAGCGATTTGCAGCGCGCGTCCCTGGTTTTGAGAGGGTAGGTCAGTGTTGCCCGACTGCGCTGAGCTGTGGAGTTTCTCGTCAGTGGGCTGTGGCAGCCTGCGTAGGCGCACTTCCGGACGCTGGTGGAGGCTAAATTGCCGTGTTCTATTTTTCTTTTGTGTTCTATGGCGAATAGGATTTCTCGGCGTTTTTTTAAGAATGCATAGTACTATTTTTGGGAACAAAAACAAAGCAATGAAAGCTGTTTTGGTGTGTCCGTGAGCGACAGAACAAATGCAACTGGAATGTTCCTTCTATTTCATGTTGATCTCTTTACGGCACCATACACTCAGCCGTGTCAATCTACAAAGGTTTTAACCGTCGAAAATATTTGACCACACACGATATTCCAACTGCATGCATATTCCCCACCCACAACATAAAATTCAACCAGTCTCATCAATCGAACAACATATATTGTACGTACCCCACGGTGCCGCGTTATCCGAACAGGACTTGAAAAAGGTCTCAAATAACACAGCATATCCAATAAAGTGTCGACGATCGGACGGAATCCGGCGTGTTTTGGGCACATGTAGAAAGGAGCTGATTTTTGCACAGCTTCAAAGCAAATGAACGAATGTTTCTCTTCCGTCCCCACACCCCGGACCCGACCCTATCAGGTATTTTTCGCGAAGACCCGGAACACAAGCCGGGAAGGCTTTTTGGAGATTATCTCAACGGAAATAATCCTCGAAGAACGTCGAACGGCCCGCGTCGCAGGCTGCTTGACGTTCGCTCTCTTCGTTCGTTTCTTGCGAAGGCCGAGCAGGCTACGAGCCCTGGTAGTCCCTGGTTCTCACAGTGGAAGATAACACACAAAGGATAAGCATCCTAAGCAGGCAAATAAAGTAAAAATTTCCAAGAAAAGCCGGCGAACTCCGAATGCACAATGGAGCTGCGGAGTCACGCTGACCGGGTTTCCACAGCTCAGGCAGGTGGCAGAAATTTCTGGCTAATAGGGGTCGCTCGGTTCGCAAAATGGCGGCGGCCAAAGAGCTTTTTTTGGAAAGGACAGAAAGTTTTATGTCTATTTCTTAAGGCCCTGTCACACTGAGGCAACACGACGGCAACAGCAACACAACACGTTGTCCAACAGTCGGGCAACTTGTTGCTCGCTCCCCGTGTTGTCCGACAAAGCTGTCACACCGCGGCAACTGCACGACAACATGGACGACAACTAAAATGTTGCCTCGGTATGACAGCTTTCGGCAACAAAAACAGCAGCAACTTGTGTTGGACAACGAGTGTTGCCCCGATCGCTGCCTGAGCGAATTTTGGGCCGGCAACACGACAACATAGATAGCTTCGATGGTAGAGTTAGTCCCCTGTCAATAAAGTCTTACTCAAACAAAGGCTTGGAAAACGTTATTTAACAATAATTAGGGCTGGCGTGCAGCTAAAATATTTTCGATTAATGTTTTTGCTGCGTAGTTACGGAAAGTGATTTTCGAAATGGTCACAGCTACGGTCGTGAACGTTCAGACTGGTTTTGAAATTAGAACTCCCGAGAGACCAGCGCACATTACGGAAAGTGAAATAAAATGGCATGCCTACTCACCCACTAATAAAGTATAATAAAAATAATCCAGAAAACCTAAGATTAAAAAATCGAAGCATAAAACGACCACTCTGATCATGATTGTTGATGCTTGGAACTTGGGAACAGCCGCTACCAGACGCCTGATTTGTTTTAAAAATACCCAGGACGTTTTGTGGGAATGAAGCGATCACGTAGCAGCGGTAGGCCAGTAGACAGCGTTGAAAAATATTTATTTCACCGATTGTTATGAAGGCCGATGGTGTCGGTGTCGCAGTTTTGAAGCACTGTCAGTTCAGCTCAACACCACGTTATAAAAGACGCTTTGGGGTACTGCCGGTGCTAACGCAATTTTGCAGTGGAGATAGGAATTGCATGAAAGAACCGGACAGAATCACTTCATACGGTGGCGTAAATCCCGAACACACCTCAGCAATGTCACTTTCCTCGGTTAGGGCTATCTGCTTTGTCAGCGAATGTAGAACATTTCGATAAAATAAAGAGCGCAAAACACTCCCCGCGTCAAGTTTTCTAATCACAGTCACTGGTTGATGTCGTGCCGTGGTAATTCCCGGCCCTTCGAACGCACTAGCACTTTGTAGAGTCACATTTCCAGCGATACCGCGCCGCACACGAACGAAGGTAAACAATCAATATGGCGGAGTATTCCCCGTGTTGTCCTCGCCGTCAGCGCGGTGTGACAGGGTTGTCGGACAACAAATCGGGCAACACGGTTGCCGGGCGGCAGCAACATGTTGCCCGACTGTTGTTGTTGCCTTGATGTGACAGGGTCGCCGGCAACACGACTTCCCCGTGTTGCCGGATAGAGTTGTCCAACTGTTGCCTCAGTGTGACAGGGCCTTTAGAGATCAACTCGGAGGTAGTGACATATTAAAAATGAAACAAAATCGGAGTTTGTGTATTTCCTATGTCCTATAGCAACCCGTTCCGTTCGTCGTCTACACTCTGTGATTGAAGAGCTCGCTTGTGGGTGGCTTGCTCAAAGCAAATTCGCCGAGAACCAATAATAGAGATAGAGGCCTGCGATGACCAAGATATTCGCTATAATTAATACTTTACCCGAAATATGTGAACAATGGCCACCTGGGAGCAAGCTCACAAATCAGGGTGCAGGCGACGGACGTCCGATATTTTCCAGCGCTTATCACCCAGGCGAAACATACCGAGTCGGTGGGCTATGGACGCATTAGCGGCGTCGACATTAGGGAGTTTTCGTAGACCGCGTTTCCCCCTCCGCTAAGCCCTCCGCAACGAAGCAGCCGTTGCTGCGCCGGCGCGCCGATAGCCTTGACTGTAGAGTTCCGGCTAGCGTAGCTGGTTGCGGAGAGCGTTGCGGGACAGCGGAAACGATCTACGAAAACTCCCTATTGTACCGACAAAGTCGCCGGGACAACTGTTCGCCCTACGCAACACGAGGAGCAACATGCGAGGCGCACCTAATTGGATACGTATGCCATTATGAGTCACGGTTTTCCCTGCGGCGCCGTCGTTGCTGCTGTTCTCGCTGCTCAGGACACAAAACACGTTGCTTGTCCCTCTTCGGTGGCCATCGCGTCAACCTTCGACAACATGCAATCACAGAAGCCAAAAGAGACACGAGCAGAAATCTCGAGGGATCAGCCTGCAAGTGACGTCATGCTAGGGAAGAACGGGGCCCCGCACCATGTGGTTGACTTCACACCGCGCGGATGTGCTTGCCAAGGCGTAGGATGTTTTCAACAAAGGTACCAGTTATGTTAGATGTGAGCTTCGAAAAACGTGCCGCGCTTACGATGATGACGTTTAGCCAGTACGTGCAGAATTTTTCGGCATTGGTGCGATCGCGCTACGAGCAGAAAGCCTTCGATATGCCGCCGACGCAGTTTTAAAACATAACTACTGTCGTGTCAAAAAAGAAAAAAAAGCTGAATTGCGTGTTTTAACATTTGACGAACGGCTCTAGGAGTCGCTTGTAGAAAACTTGTTACGATATTGCGAAATACTAGTAAACAACGCAAGGCTATATACCGTCAATCCAGTCGGAGACGCGTTCCAGGCACCATACCTTCGATAACTCTTCGGCGTCTCTGGAGCCTTGAGTGTGGACGCGCAGACGAAGCACGACTGAAGGCAGGGAGCGCGTGTTTAAAGGACCCATGAAACGAATTTTGGGCTGGAGTAAATCAATTTATATTGGGATTTTACTAATAGCACATCCTTCAGTGGGCCAAAAGAACAAAGGTAGAAAGTCAGAAGCCTGACTTTCGCTACGAAAATTTGCAAAACATAGCGCGCTATTTCGTACCTCCTTCCCTTCGTAAACTCTCCGCCTTTTCACTGTGATACATCCGCGGACCCCGCAGCGCGTCACCGGGCTCGTCACCAGGCCCAAGCGCACGTCATACGACACCGGACCTCACTTAATCCCCTTAAGCTGACATTGCGGTGGAAGCTACACGCTTTCCGGACCAATCAGCCGCCTCCCTTTCATCACCTGACCTCATCCTCCCCGGGTCGGTATGCGCGAGAGAGCGTGATCACGTGAAAAATGTATGGCTGGCCCAACGAGCACGTAGCTTCCACAGCACTGTCAGCTTCGGGGTGAACGGGGCGGGGAAAGCAACCAGTCGGAATTTCGAGCGACGGGCTAATCTTCTAGGGGGACAATGGCTGTGTCCGGCTACACAAGCGAGATTCCGAGCAAGAGGGGACTCCCCCCTTTCCGTCTTCTTGAACTGTTGGGTACAATGCGCGATTTATGAGTTGAGGAGGAAAGCTAAACAGGAAAAAGTTGGAAAAGCGTTTCATGACTCGGTCGTGCGTCCGAGAGATTCCGTCAGTGCCATCACATCGCGAGAGCAGACATCTCGCTTTTTGAACCTGTTGAAACATAATCGCCCCCCCCCCCCCTTTTCCTTCTCTTTATTTTTTTTTTCTTTAAGTCTGCCAGTCGCCGTTGTACATGTGAAGCATCCAGCATGGTCACCGCCACACAGGTATACGCAGTGTTGGGAAGTACTTTGTACTATTTCAAGTAGGCTTGAAGGGATATTGAACCGAAATTCGGATTTCGCAAAGTAAGGCTGCAGAAGTGCTGAACAGGGCGCTACGAACTCCAAAACACCACTCGTACATCGATATTTTAAACGGACGGCCGTACTTTTGGAAAAGAAGGGCGCGATCAAGCGAGTTCTTTGACGTGACTGTCCTCCGGGAGAATTTGAGAATGAGGAGATGCGGCCTCGCTTCTCTCCTCCTCGCTTCGGTTCACCAGCTTGACGCGGCGTAGCGAGGAGGAGAGTGAATGGGAATCGTGACGTGCCTTGTCTCGTCGGCCTCGTCGGCCGGGTTCAATCGCGCACTTCTTTTCCAAAAAATACGGCGATCCGTTAGATATATCGCCGTATGAGTGATGTTTTTTGGTTTTGCAGCTTCCCGCCTATCCGCCCGGCCTTGTTTAGCGAGCTCGAAATTTCGGTCCAGTATCCCTTTAAAAAACTTGTACTTTACTTGAAGTACATTCTCTGAGTATGTACTTGTACTTAGAGTATTCTTTTCTGGTACTTTCCGAGGAAAGTACAATTCCCGACTTCAAAGTACATTCCCCAAATTTGGCTCTGTTAAATTTATATCACGAAATGAAGCTTTGTCAACTCCTAAGAAATACTGGGAGGGATATTTTTCTCTATCCAGAAACGCGAGCAGACGACGCATCGCTCTGTTTGTTCGGGGGGCGGCTTTCCCGCAGCCTTTTGAATTCTCGCTACCTCTCGGTCAGTCAGCGCAAGCGAGGTTTTTAGTCGAAGAAAAAGACAACAGAACGTCACAGACTCACAATGTTGTGAGACATTCTCTTTTGTCTTTTCCTTCGACTTGAAAGTTCCTTAATTTTTTTCGTGCCCCAATCTCAGGTGTCACATTATTATTAATTATCACCAGCTCGCTTGCACACTTACACACACACTTACACACTACGAGAGGATTGCTTGCGGAAGCTACGGGGCTGCCGTCATGCTCTCACCTAGTTACATTTTAACCCCCTCGCGCGCAACAAGTCGGCGCAAGCGGCGCTAAATTTAGAAGCCGAATGGACTTCTGAATTTGGCATTATTTCTGAAAATGACCACTTCGCGGCCACTTGAGTTTATCACTATTCGCCGTTGTTTTTGAAAGTAGGCAATGCATACCAGTTAAAAAAATCACTGCATAGGGGAATGAACGGGCATCATTAAAGATTGTGGTAAAATACTTGTATCTTACCTTGAAAATATACATTGCATTTATAGTACTTTAGTTCAAGTACATTGCACCCAGTGTACTTAGTACTTTACTTGAAGTACATTACGTCTCATTTACTTTGTAGTTTACTTGAAGCACCTTTTAGTTGTACTTTACCCAACGCTGGGTATACGGCGGCGATTATACATTGGAAAGTTCCCACACGTCGCTTGTCGGCTGCTCTAATGCCTCTCGGAACTAAATTCATAGAATGAAAACTCATAGTTTAATGCAGATGCTCTGTAAAGTACCTCCCATTCTGAGAGTCTAAAAGGCAAAAATAAAACCGAATAAAAAAAAATTAAGCAATTTTTTGTTATTAATATTTGCATTCGGTGCTTTCCCAATAAATGCCTGCACGTTAGACGGTAAAAAAAAAGGGCTGTGCATATTTGTAAAAAAGAAAAACACACACAAAAAAAAACACACACACATAATTAAAGAAAAAAAAATGTTTGATCGCGAAAGGTGGAGGGTGTTTCGCAGGGCAAAAACTTAATTACTCCCCCTTTTCCTGTGTCCGTCTTCTTTTACTAAGTTTCCAATCTTTTACCACAGTCTGGGGTAATTTTCAACAATATTCTTCGTGGTATGGTATCGATGAGGACCATATTTCTTTATGTCAAGTGGACCACAACGTTCTTTGTGTGTTTGTCTCTTTTTGTGTAAACTCCGTAACGCGCTTCGAAAAGAAAAAAAGAAAAAAAGAATACAGCAAAAACTAGAAATTTAGGATTTTTGAGGCGAAAGGGGATGTTTCTGTTTGTATTTACTCCTCAATATTTTTACTTTTTTTCTTGAGGTGTGTAGACAGTCTTCAGCAGTGATGGACCGAATCTGCCGGCAAAGTTCCGCACATGCTGCATTTTCGAAGGAAAGTTCGGCAAAGATTCGGCAAACGTCTGTGCACGCGCGAGAACGCGACATGGCCATGGATTGCAAATGGATACCGCGCGGTCGTGCGGTTACCACTCCTCCTTCGTAACGTGTAGTACAACCAGCATTTACGGCGAGGTGTCGAGTAGGCAACAAGACGTTTGTGAGCTTTGTGAGTGCGGTTCTCTTCAAAATTTTCTGCCTCGAGACCAGAAGATCGACCAGTAATTTACGCTGTCCACTGCGCAAGTGACAAATGATGCGGTACATTCTTGATGACGTGATTTTCATTTAACCTTTCCAGTGATGCAACGAGGTAGTTACAACATTGACTGACAATTACTTTAAAGCACCCGTCGCAGTTATAACAAACTTCTTTTCGGCTCACAAGTTGTTTGTGCCAAAACCAATAAGATTTCAATTTAATTAGCGTTATTTCGCGGTTTGCATGTATCTGCATAAAGCCACAAAGAACTGTCATGCTCGACATTTCACATTCTACATTCCTAACTCTTCGCATCTTCCTAAACTTACGTGTGTGGCCTAACACCAGAAACCGGCACTTCAAAGGTTACAAACAAGACGTCGCGAATATGGCACCCACACTTTCATGCAAAGCTTAGTGACTCAAATCGAAAAACATGCAAGGCTCAGCAACCGCAGCATTTGTTTTCGCTCACAAAACGGTGACACCAAGAGAAAGTAAGAAAGCAGTCACTTGCAGGCTTGCACTGATAAAGCTTCAAAATCGAAACACTCGTAGCGTGATTCGTGACTGCGCCGGGTACTACTCAACCTCGTTGTCACGCCACTTCTGCAAGAAGTCACTTGTAAAATTGCCAGTAAACACAAAAGCACGACACCGATACAATTATCTTGCAGAATATCACCTTATTTAGTGATAACTGTAGGTTAAAAAAAATATTTTTCGCGAGAAAAAATAAAATTTCAACGTTAAGTCTGGCAACAATGTGTTTTTGCCGAGTCTGCCGAATTTTTAGAAAAGTTCGGCGCCGAATTTTCGATCCAGCAAAAGTTCGGCCCACTTCAAAAACCTGCAGAAAAGAAAAATAGGGGCGCATAGGGAATCTAGGCATCTAGGGAATTGGCCGGCGCTTCGCGCATGCGCACTGGGCGCGCCAACCATGCACGCGGATGACGCCGATGATGCGACGCGCGGTTAGTTCGGTTTGTTATCTTGACGCGGTCGGTTGTGTAGTGTGTGCTGCTGCTGCGGGTGCCTGTTGTCAGTCTGCGGTCTTCATGTGCGTCGGCGGAAAGCGAAACTATGTCTGCGGACACCCCGTTGTGTGCGAGCGACACCGTTTATAGGTATGCGGTAGATTTGTGTTTACCTGCTGCATATGGCATATGTACGACGGAATCTGGGGGGCGTGCGTATGTGCATATGGATAAAATTCATTTAGTCCCGTACATGTCTTTCTTTAGGACGTGTAGTTTAGGACGTGCAGCCTTTAGGACGTGTTTCTTTGGGACCTAAGTAGTTTGACACTTCGTCCTCTATGCGATTAATCTCAATCCGAATTCTTCGAGTACGCTCGGAAACAAAGAATCCGTTTTTCAAGACTTTCACGGTTTTACTTTTCAAACGGCATTTCACAGCTTTTGAAGCGCAGTGTATTTTTTTTTTTTTTTTTTTGGCTCTGATAGTAGGAATTATCGCTGCTTAGCAAGTTGTGGCGGTTCCACAGGTTAGGGTATTATTTTCGTACCTCGGGCTTGTGTTGTATGTTATTAGGAGTACTACTATACCTGTCCTTCGGTGGTTTAGGATGCCCATAGCTGGCGCGTGCATGCTTATTGCCGGTGCTCTTGGCTTTCGTTCCAGCGTTTCTGCGGTACCAGCGCTTCCAGCGATGTCCGACGAGGACGAGCTGACTGAGCCACGCGGTCCGAGTTGTAGGCCCGACCAAGACGCTGAGCCGAACGGCGCACATTCAAAGGCAGACTTCGTGGCATTCCTCAGGCGTCACTTGTGCCAAGACGAGTGAGAAAATGTTTGCACCATTGCCGATCTATCTGCAACACAGCGTTAATACGAAAGTCCAGTCGACCGTTAATTTCTGCACGGTCGATCAGCGTTTCGACATCTTTGTTTCGTGGTTTCTAGTTTGGACGTTGTACGAAGCTGAAGGCTTGACAGCCTCTACGGATCCGTTAAAATGTTTTCCTAGTGCCTTTGTTCTGCATTCACCGAGATGCTGAAAGGGTGTTTTATTTTTCTAGCATCCATTACTGAATTCTAGCACGTTCGTGGCGCGTATGGCAGCCATCTTGGACATGCTCGTTTTCAATAATTGCCTTATTTTATTGCAGTCTTAAGAGGTGGTTTGATTATATACTGTGTCAGCCAAGCATAGTTTACTGTTTGTGTGTGAAAATAATGCTCTACGATTTCGAGGACAGTTTTAACAGCATGCACAGGAGACTTTAGGATAGCGGCATGCACAGGAGACTTTAGGATAACGGCATGCACAGGAGACTTTAGGATAACAGCATGCACTGGGGACTTTAGGATAACAGCATGCACAAGACACTTTAGGATAACAGCATGCACAGGACACTTTAGGATTATATAATCATGTGGACTTACAGGGGAGCTCCGCTGATATTCTTATAGTCTTCGATTTGGCTGGAAATTGGCAGACCACATCAATAACCCTTTCTCGCAGGTCGCGTGTTTTACGCCCTCTGCTGGCGCTATTGTTTTCTCTACACCCTTTTAACTTTTATGCCTCATTTAGTAGGTATTATAGAGATACCTTGATGTATTCAAATATTTTTAGGCATTTGATTGTTTTCTAAAAAACATGTCAAACTCGTCACTCCAGTCGCTTTTCGGTCAAATTTGACTGGTCATTACTTTTTCTGTACTTAAGTTAAATTTTCTTTCTTTGGCTCTACAGAAAGCCCAAAGCAAGCCCATTATAGATATAATAATATCATTATGATCTGTCAACTAGCTGCTCCGCTACCTTCACGTAAACATTGTAAGAAATAACAAATGTTGAAAGTTTGAGGTCGATTTTCTCAAAAAACCATTCATAAATTTTTATTTTTTAAATTCTTTTAGACATAGTCTACTACAAGAAAAATCAGTCTAGAAATGTAATATTTTGGTTGTATGTCCTCTGAGCCGCAATCGCGTGAAAGATGTGAACATTAGTTAATTTTCACAAGTTTGCGTGAAGGTAGCGGAGCGGCTAATCGGCAGATAATAATGATATTACTATATCTGTACTAGGCATGGTTAGGGCTTACATTATATTTGTTTTGGGCACCCAACGTACACTCTCGGAGTTCCGCTCACGTGGCCGATCTGTTGACGAGAAGCGGCCATTTCACCTAACCCAGCCATACACGCCTCTTCGCGGCGACAGTCTGATGCAGCTTATTAGAGAAAAAAAGCTAATTTGAGTCGTCGAAACAATCTGTTGACGAAACGTCTGTCGTTGAACTGCTCGTCACTGGCAAGCGAGGTTGTTGCATGTGCATAAAGACTACAGTTGCTGCAGTTAACCACGATGCAGGCAAGTATCCAGGGAGAGGGTCCATGGGGCCTGGGCCCCCCTTGAAAGCTTTCATTTTGCTGGGGCCTCCTCTCCCCCCTCGTCTCATACAGCATTTTGTATGTTGTATGGGAGGTATGCTCGACAGTTACATTTTGCATACAATTTTGGGAGTCAGTTGGCAACGGAGCGGAGTGGCATGGTTTCGGTTTGGATCGAACAGTCGTAGTCTCTGCTCGCGCAACGAAGTATGCACAACTGCAAGCCTGCCGAAGTTGCCCTCACTTACATGCAAACATGATAGCACGACAGACGCACCTGCTGGGACGCTTGCAATCCATTGTTTCATATTTGCTTACTTTTGACGAAAATATTGCACTTCGGGTATCGGTAAAAGGGCGGCAAGTGGTATTTCGGAATTGCTCGGCGATGCCTACAGCACTGTGCACTTGTGGGATGTCTCATTATTAAAACCACAAGCAGAGTTCCATCACAACAAGTCACATCAGAACACAACACAAAATGCCTTTCCTTTGTACAGCACTTAAAACAGATATTACTGTTTTCATTGCTCCAAAAGGTACTCCAAAATAGCTTAGAAGAATTGCGTCGCTGCACAACTCATAAGAAGTGCTCAGGTGCCCTTGGACTTCTTTAATGCTCTGTTATCGCGCGACAGACAATGCCTAAGCAGAAGTGCAAGTTCAACAAGGTGCTGAAGAAGGAGTTTCCATCCACAAAGAAGACAAAGTCGGAGTCCGATGACCTCTGCGATAAATGCGGAAGAGACTTTTCTGTTGCCCACAGATGTTTTGACATCGTGAAACACATCAGCACTGAGAAGCACAAGCAGAAACTGTCAGCTGCTGCCTCTTCCTTTTCAGTCAATGGGCTACGTTTTAAAACTTCAGCAGAAACTTTTCGACGAGAAGTTTGCCTGAGCTTGCACGAAGGCTGAAGTGATTGCCTTGAACGTGCTCACTTCTGCAGTAGAAGAGTTGAAGGCAGACCTTTCAGGACGCTCAGTTTATTGGTCTTCTGTGATGAATCAAACCACAAGGATATGAAAACATTTCCAGTAATGGTCTGCTACCTCAGCTCTGCTGTAGGAGTGCAAACAAAGCTGCTTGAGGTCGAAACATTGCCAGGCGAGACTTTGATTATAGTGAGCCAGTACATCATGAGCGCACTGGAAGCCAACAACATAACGTTGAAGCTGGTTGCTTTCAGCGCCGACAACGCCAACTGCAATTGTGGTGCTGCCGCGTGGAACAGGAAGAACTATGTCTTTGCAAGAATACAGAACACTTACACTCACAAGCTCATTGGGATTAACTGTGCGGCACACATAGTCCACAGCCCCATCCAGACTGCAGCTGACTGCCTCCCAATTGACATTGAAGCTTTGATTGTTAAGGTATATTCATACTTTTACGTCTATATAGTCAGGGTGGAGTCATTTAAAGAGTTGTGCAACTTCGCATGCATGGAGTACCAGTGGCTCCTGGTAAAGCTAGGTGGTTGGCATTTATGCCAGCTGTTGAGAGGATGCTGAAGCTCTTTCCTGCTTTGAAGCCATTCTTTTTCAAGGCGGACAAGAGCCCCCTTTTTGATCAAAACATTTTTTTGGAGATGCATGTGGAGATCTTTAACTCTACTTTTTGCACAACCAAGCTGCCATGTTTCAAGTGACTGTGCTGCAGATCGAAGGAGACTCGAAGACTGCCATCGAAGTCCAGAAAGCCTTAAACCAGCTGCAGACGAAAGTCCAGGACAAACTTCAGCGGGGATTTTTGCCGTCGGGTGTGTGCTCCGTGATTACTACGCTTTAGGGACCAGAAGTTGGAAGAGGATCGGTAACGGAAGTTGTGAGGAATTTCTATCGGACATGCATGTCATACCTCCAGCGATGGTGCAACCAGTTTGATGATATTAGCGGTCTCTCCTGGGCCTCTCTCGACGCAGCACTACTTTTGGGACAATGTTCAGAAAAGTGAGCAGGTCATCGATTCAGAGTTCATCCACATCCGTCTTGAGGAGAACACTTTATTTGATGAGGCATGCAATGTTTCGTGTTCTTTCATGGCCAAAAAGCTGAAAGAATGGAAGAGCCACCAGAAACCGGTTGAGGAACGGTGGGTGGAAGTGCTTCAGCATTTCGAAAGAAATTGTGCCTTGCGGCAACGTGAAGACAATCACTGAGTACTGCATGTGTGTGCCAAGTACGAATGTGCCAGTGGAGAGGGTGTTTTCGTTGATGAACAAGGTATGTAGTGTAGGGAAGACATAGCTTCATGTGGCAACACTCAAGGCAATGCTGATGCTCAAGGTGAACGTCCATATATGACCTGTAAACAATACCACAGACACATCAGCAAAAATTAAGGACTACTAAAAGGATCCATTCTAACCAAAAGTATGAAGTCTGCATACCGGCTAAGAGGAAAACTGAAACTGGAGGGAAAGTAATGCTGCACAGTGTGGATGACACAATAAAAATTGGGATTTGTTGACTTTAACTACATGTCACGATTTTAAGTCCTCCCCTCCTACTCTGGGGTCTGGAGAATATGGTCACTAACTTAAAGCAAAAAATAAAAATATTCTTTAATATTCAAAGAAGTAGTAGGAAACAAAATAGTACGAATATGTTTATCACGGCGTCTCCTAACTGCCGTGTCGTTTTTAGAGCGCAGCTCTTGGGCGCCCGTTTCTGGCTTGAGCGGCGTCGGCGTAGCCGTGCGTTGCATGATGGGACGTTTCCCCTACTGACGTCACGTGCGACGTCACGAAGGTTGCTTGTGCAACCACGAGGTGAAGGTCACGACCTTCACGTGAGATGCAAGAGTGACATCACTAGGGTCATGAGTGACGTCATAAGGGGGGGTGGGGGAAGAGGAGAGCTGCTCTCTAATTCTGTATTACAGGAAAATGTAAATGTCTTTTTTTTTTTTTTTTCATCTTCGGTCAGAGCACAAAGGTTTTAATCAGGTTAAGACTGTGTAAGGAATAAAACCTGATTTATTTGATTTAAATTGCTGTTGGTAAAAAATTTATTCTTTACCACAAGATGTATTTTAATTTGTCCCATCTCTGATAATGATGTGGAAAAAATAATTATTTTAAATGTAAAGACTTCCAGTAACATTTCTTTTTGTTGGTGAAACTCCACCATACTATAACTAGGTTGTATCCTTTCCGGTATACTTTCAGATGTTTATCGGTGTTTATTTCTAGAATACCAGTGCTTTTTGGTGATTTCTCTCGCACAGACACTAAAAACTGTGATTATCGTGGGGAGACAATTGCATATTTAAACGTCCACTGGAAATGAAAACAGTTCAAATTGTATTTATATATTTTACACAATCTTTCTCACTCGAATATTGTAGTATATGCATGGCTACAGTCCTAGGCTTGTGTTGGTCACTGCCGCCCGCTCCTTCCTGTTGACTGCGCACAATTTCGAGAACGTCCACTCAACATTTTTGCTGGACACGGGAAGCCCCAAGACGTCCAATGAGGCTTGGGACAGTTTTGGCCTGTCTGATGCATGCAGCTTCCACAAGGGCATGGGGTCAACTACAGTACTGATGTCATACTGGTGGTAATGAAGAAACTCGGCTTCCAGATCGCTGACCTTACATTCATCAAATAGAAGCCTGAAGGTGCTTTCATAGGGAGCAAATACCGTATTTTCCGGTGTATAAGACGCACCTTTGTATAAGACGCACCCACCCTATATGCAGGCTTTCATTGAAAAAGTTGGTATATAAGAACGCACCCGTGTATAAGACGCACCCGAATTTATCCACATAGTCGTGTATAAGACGCACCCGAATTTATCCACATAGCCGGTCTTCAAGTTCAGGCCACCGCGCCTTCTTTCCGCGGTCAGCCTTTTTTCCACTTTTCATCGCCTGTAGTTTGGTGGACGACTGTCGCCATGTGCGAATCATCTTCTCGGTGACGTCGAAACGGCGACCTGCAGCCCGGTTACCGTGTTCGGTAGCGTACTCGACCGCAGATAATTTAAACTTCGCTGTGTAGCTCTTGCGCGACTGCGGTGGCATATTGTAGCAAGACCGGGCAGATGGCAGGAAAACACGACGACGCACGTACGCAGAGCGAACAAAGATGAAAATGGCGACTGAAAAAGAGAGGCGGCTTGTCCTGGCTTGTCTTGGCGAGAAGCGTGATTGTCGCCATCTGTTGGCATTTCACATTACTTACGCCTGGGACCTCCGCATCCGCAACGACCGCATGTTTGCAATCTTGGAGTTCACCTAAAACGTGGCACGCGGTGGTCCCCGTATTGAAGTATCACCGTGTTACGACCGCGTGATCGGTAGCGATATTTTGTTTTTGGTGAAACAAGCTTGAACATCAACCGAGTAAATTTCAAATTTCTGAACTCGCAAAAAAAAAATAAAAAATTCGCGTATAAGACACACCGTTGTATAAGACGCACCAGCAAGAACTTTTGAAAAAAGCCGCGTCTTATACACCGGAAAATACGGTACCTTTGGCAGCTCCATTTGCACACAAGGGTTAACTATCTGCACGCAGAACCAGAGCGATTCATCCGTGAACTGGAGATTATCAGCGATGTTTCGTGAAACAGTCTTGAACCACTTGTCATGGATTGCGCGGTAGTAAGCCAAAAATGAGCTCTGACCTTAGGACCTCTTCAGTCATCTTCAGAAGTGCTATAGATTTTGAGAGGCAGTGGATTCAACCTTTTCAGCAAAGTTGGGAACGTTACACTGAGAAGAAAGCACACCTCGTGCATGAGGTTTTTTTTCTGATTCGAGATATTTAATGAAGTGAAGTAGCGAGCACGAAGTTTCGTGGATGAAAGTCATTTTGATAACAAGTTCTTGCAAGGAATCTGTAGTTGAAATAAGTGCATTCAGCCTTGCACTTCTGACCACTGTGTCATTACTATTCAGAAAATATAGAATTGGACATAGTAATGCAAAACATCCATGAGCGCCTCTTAAAAGGAAAATCACTGTAAAGGAATAACCATGCCCAAGCGAAAATTTTCAACTGGGACCAATTGGTCTCAGTTGCAACTGGTTTATGGAACAATTCTCAGTTGCAGCTGCCAACTGGTCCCAGTTCGAGTTGGTCCCAGCTGGAATTGGTCCCAGTTGCAACTGGTCCCAGTTGGAGTTGGTCCCAGTTACCGCTGGTACCAACTCCAGCAACAATGAAACACGACACAAAATGGAAGGTTAATTGATAAGACTTTACTGTCAAAAACTTGGAGAATGAAACTAAATAATAGGTTCGGTGACGTACATGCTCCGGGTTTAGCCACTTGCTTGCGATGGTTGAATTGCTTTTTCAGAGGTAGTATTCGTGAGATGAAGGAAGATCGGCCGCTGGCGTCTGTTAGTGAAGATGTCCTCAGCTTCTCTCCCAATCGCGTGAAGAAAGGTGCTCACCCGTGATCCCGCGTTGCGCAGGTGAAGTCCTGATAGGATGCGGTAGCGCTCCCACCTTGCAATCTCTGTCACAACAGTCGAACATTTTCGAGGTAGACCTCTCGCCATTGTGCTCTCCGCGGCGTTTTCTTCCGTCCGGTCTTTCCTGGGTGCCCTCTGATCGCTGAACTGCATCTTTCCATCCTCGAAGTTCACCGCCGCCACCATGGTGTGTCTGCAGTTAGGTCCAAAGAAGCGCAGCTGTAGTTTTGACATTTTCATAACGACGCCAACTTAAGCGGGCGATGGCGACCCTTCTCTACCGCGTCCGTCCGACTCCGGCGTCAGCATAGGCAGCGCCATCTGTCGACAGCGCGTACCACTATTCCGCACCCGCGTGCCACGGCGGCTGGCTAGCTCTGATTGGCCAAAAGATAAATTTATTTATTAAAAGAAAAAAATACTGTAGGTGTTTAAACAAATGTTTTAACATATTTTAATGATGCACTAAATGTTCATTTTGGTGAACACATTTTGCCACTAATTATATTTTCCAATTAAAAAGATTATTTAGTTTATTAAATGTTTTATATTAGTTTTATAAATATATAAATGCACCCAGTAATTCAAAAATTTCCCTATATGTATAAATCTGAAAATTTAAGTGTTTTTAGTTTTCTTCATTAGCAAAGGTCAATACACCCCCAACTTGTCAAAATTGTTGCCCGGTGTGAACTGGGAACGGGAAAGGCATTTGAAGTCCGACTGGGAATCGCTCCAACCAGTTACTTTCCTAACTGGTCCCAGTTCACTCCATTCCCAACTGGGAGTCAAACCAGTTGACCCCCAACCGGGAATGGTTCAAACCAGTTGACTCCCAACTGCGAATGGTTGAAACCAGTTAACCCCTCAGCTGGTCCCAGTTCATTCCCAGTTGGTACCAGTTGAAACCAGTTGAGGTGCCAACTGGTCCCAGTTAGAAATTTTCGCTTGGGTTTACAGACACTTCGGTTCAAGATTAATAGAGTGACAAAGAATATTGTACTTCGGTCGTAACTCACGCGACCTCTTCAGGAGGGCGGGAAGGTGAACGACAAAGTCTTGTAAAACGTCGAACTCAATCAGTTTTATTCCCTCGTCGAGTGTGATGTACAGGAGATGGCACGGGTCTTTGAAGTGCCATGAAGCCAGCATGGGATAGTTTAACGTTTCTGTGCTGCTTGTGCGTGCATGATATTGGGTCCGAGGAAATGACGCGCACATCACGGAAACTCTTGCCAAGCTTCCCGAGAACGTCCTGGATAAGCACACCAAGTGCAACGGCGTTGCACTGCTGGAGGACGTGGAGATCTGCCATAAGTCTTTCGTTGGAGAAGATCACAACCAAACAGCGTCACAAGTACAGCAATCGCTGGTTGGCCACGGAGCTCAAGTGTCTCATTGATGGTGAGGAAAATTGGACGATTCTTGCACAGTTCCAGTAGTACGGACAATTCCTTTGCGAATACGTCGGGTGAGTATTTCCGGCACATATCTGCACAGACGGCATTTTGCAAGCAGTGGGGCACATACTTCGAAAGAGGTCTCCAAAGGGGTCTGCAGGTCTTAAGAGGAACGTCATCTTGCAGGGCCTTGCAGAATCTGTGTGCCACATCATCGGTCTCACTTTCTTCCTCGAGACTTGCGTGATGCACTCGTGGAGCTCTGGCTGGACGTCTGAGATAGCTGGCTAAAGTAATAAAAAAAGCTTAAATTATAGAGGCATTCCAAGATGTGACGGGCATTCCTCCAGAGTAATACATTCACTTAGCTTTCCAATTCTAAATCAAATGAAGACATGGTATGAAAAAAGTACTTCCATTCATCAAGATGATGTTTCTTGAGCTGAATGTGATGCGTCGGTATGTGCTTCGTGATCCTCGTAGCGGCTTTCCCATCTTTTACGCTGACTGTGACCCGGCACTACACAGCATGTACAAAGGGTTGGTACACAACAAAATCTTCAAACTCTAGGGTAATCATCTGGAGCTTTACGCTTTCTTCCCATCCTGGTGACATTAATCTGGTTCGTGTGGGGCGGAACTTCAAATGTTACTTCTAAAGAAATTTTTTGACGAGAAAGGAAGAGTTTTTCTCCTTTCTTTCTCAGCACCCAACCAATGGCGATCACTGTTCTCCCGTTCTGACTTTAATAAAACAAGGGCATTGAGATGGTTCTCATCTCAAGAGAACCGGCTGTGACTGGCCTCTTCGGTTACTAATGATTTTCGAGGTTGATGGCCTAGGAGGACCGCTGACCTTGGAGAACAGTGGAACAAAGCTACTGTCTTCCAGTAGTTCAAGATCACGTAGGTCACAAAAGAAAGACAGGCAAAGTGCATGATTCTGGGCAAGATAACGTTTGACGGAAGTTTGCGTACGACTTTTTCAGTGAAAACAAGTACAACACTGCCAGGTAAACATTTAGAAACCGGTATTTTTTGTTTTTAACAATTTTTATTTCTGTCGCTGGCGGATGTTTATTAGCGTTTTTTTGGTTAAAAACTGTGAAGCATAGTGCTTTTTCAGTGCAAAAAAACCAGCACTTGCTTGAAAATCGAGCAAGCGCTGGGGGGAGGGAGGTCTTTGAGACACATATTTGAGAGTCCCTGGTTTACGTAATTTGCGATTTTTCAGTTAAGCGGGTTTATTTTCGAGGTGAATATTTGGTGTCTCGTGTGTTATTGAAGGATAAATCTTTTTTATTATAGCTATTGTTGCATTGCACTTATTGGACTGAATGTAGCCCAAAAAAGTTTTGGCATGTTTTGCATTAACCATGGGAAAAGCTGGGGTTCCACCCAAAGTAAAGATAACTTTTTTTTAATTACTTTATTACAATTACAGTGATGTGATTGCTGCGCCAATTGCGCCAAGGGGATAACTCTGCTACATCCTGCTCCATTTTGCCAAAATATGGATAATCTGCGCCAAGCCTGCGCCAAAGGACCAATTTTGGTCGCCTTCGAAAACCGAAACTAAACTGAGTACCGTAATTGAGCACTCATGAGCTAGGTGCTGCAAGCAGCCGTCCGACACAAAGTACCCTGCATCAATCATTCATCCGGTCTTGCATGATTTTTCCCGCCGTCTCTCGTCTGGCGTCTTTTAAAAAAAAAATAATTTTGATGATGGACGTGGGCGTGTGCGGACGCTCTGACGCTAGCGTGCTGGGTACGAGCCGTGCCGTCATGCTGTGAAACGAAACCATGTTTTTCCGCGGCGGGGGTTACTTTATGGGCTGAAGCACTCGCTCCTAAAAGCAACGGCCTTGGCCAAACTATATTTGGTCCCTGCCTGCCAGCCACTATGGTCACGCGGCGTCGGGTGTTGCCGTCCCCACGTCACTGCAGTTATGGCACTTTCTAAACTGAAACGTAAGGACTGCCGGATGTTCATCAACAATCCTGTTCTTGTTTAATACGCTACTACAAACATCCCTTTAGCTCAAAGACGGCTGTGTCGAAGTATTGATTGCCTAGGTTCCTCTCGGTAGGCTTTCTTTCGAGACGTACCCCGGTACGTGAAAAATCAGCCGCGAAAGATGTTGGTGAAAAAAAGTGAGATAAAGCAAAGAAGGCAATGTCCGCATGCTGAACCCGCACAGCGTGCTTATTTGTCTCGAGTTCAGTCGTTGCACAAAGCGCCCCAAGAACGTTTTGACCCTGGCTCGCGATGTCTTGCATCGACGTGCTCAGGTTCTTTTTTTTTCTGTGTTTAGCTTGTTAGGCCGGCAGGCACGTGCTTGCCTGCCGGCCTGGCAAGCACATGCCGCTGGACTTTTTGTTTCTTTTTTTTTTTTTTTGTCTTATGTTGGACAGTTACATTTTGCATTCAATTTTGGGAATTAGTTGGAGACGGAGCGGAGTGGCATGGTTTCGATCGAACAGCCATCTTCGCTCGCGCGACAATTTCGCATTGCACGGCAGTAGTTACGGGTTTCATCAGTTGGAGACTGCTTCCATTTATTATATTACTAGTCAACATAATGATGTGATAATAAAGAGTTTTAGTAGATCGTGTTTTCGGCCCACGCTATTTATAGCGGGAGCTCTCGTTACCCCCCCTTCGATGCATGCTCCGAAGCGCGCCTGGAGTGGTAGCGGGCCTTTGAAAACGATCTACTAAAACTCTCTAGTTACTGCTAAGCTGGTTAGTTTCAAATAGATTTTAATTTGTGCAGTTTGGTCCGATATATTCGTATCATTTAACTGAAGCATTGCGAAATGTGCTATGTCATTGGCATTTCAGTTATATATTGAAAGAGACTCCCAGGTGGTCTATCTTGACAATAATTGGTTGATTGGGGCGAGCAATGTGTCCTTCGTTTGTCCACCACTTGAAATTAATATCTTTTTTTTTCTAAGAATATTTGCTTTAAAAGCCACTTTCGTTGCTCCGAAGCACTGTTTTAGCTGCTCCAAAAGCCAGTTTTTCTGCTCCAAAACTCTGTTTTGGCTGCTCCAGAAGGTGCTCCGAAACGGCTTAGGCCAATCACATCACTGCAATTACCCAAACTTGAATGAAATATCAGTTTTGGTTGGTCAAAATTATTCTAGTCCAATATTTCTGTAGAATATACTAGTTGGTTTACCTTTGTTTCCATACCTAAAATAACTATTCACAGCAGTTCATACTGTTAGCGAACAAAAGGTAAGGGCACAAACGAGCTGGTGGTGGTTAAACATTTCGAAACCCCGTCCCTTATTGTCCCAGTCTCGGGTTTTTTTTTCGAAATGTCATACTGTTCCTTGTCAGCATATGTTTGGTGCGTTGTGCTTTTGCACGGAGCAAAATGGCTAGTTCTGTGTTTGAGGGAATCAATCTTGCTGTACAATTGATGCTAACAAAAGTTGCATGCAAGTGGGAAGGCAAAGAGACATTGTCTTGTAGTTGGACAGGCCAACAGATGAATTTGAACATATATTAGCAATGGTATAAAGAAAAATTAAGTGAGTGTTTTTTTGCTTCAAATGTCCTTTTTGCTGCTTCAAAATGACTGACCAATCACATCACTGCAAGTATCGCTGATGCAATAACTGCATTTAGTGTCATAGGGCGCTTTATTTTTCAACTAAAATAATGCCAACATTCTGCTTTTTAAGCATTGGTATACTCAACTGGTTTGGGAAACGATGGCCGTTCCGAGTTTAGTGGTCGGACCCAGGAAGGGACCATCCGACCATGTGCTCCTTCTGAAATTTCGCTCTGACCTAGCAGGCCCAAGTCTCCATCCACAATTTGCCACGATTATCTCCAAATATTGAGTGGGTGCTTGCTATGTATTTTACAATTGATCAAAACATTTGTGTCTGACATTGCTCGAATAAAATGTGAGGCATACGTTTTTAATAAATACAGGTCTATCTCATGAATAATTATTTCACTCTTTATGAACAAGGTCTGCATGCCCTCTGCTTCACAGAGAAAAGGTATAGACCAATCTGTGGAGTGCTCTGCTTACATTTAGCTTAACCCAACAATGCATGCTCATGAATGTACCGGCAAGAGGCGATTTCCTACTAGCTGTCTTGGGATTATGCGGGGATTTTTTAGTTCTGCAAATTTCTTTTGAGCTTGAATTTGTGAATGGTGATGTCTGCTTTCTGGAGGGGCATGCACATATATTGTTAGTGTCCCCTCGTGGAAAGTAACCTTGTAGCACTCTGTTCTCAAAAGACTGTAAAGCCCTTAGATGTATACTGCATGAGCAACCTACTCGGAAGTAAGTCATGAGCCTTCCAAGGAATGTAAACACCTTAATACTATGCTTTAGATCCAAATTACACAGAATGCATATTCGCACAGTTTGTATATAAAGCCATGTCTAATTAATAGGGCCACATTAATATGGATACACTGCCTTGTAAACAGCATTTTTTGGAGATAAACTGAGTAAATGCCTGCCTTTTTGTATTGTTACAGAAAATTCACAATATGGTCGATCTTTGGGGGAAACGGAGGTGTCTATATTAATGAGACATCATTAATGCATCATCTTTTAATTTATTTTTATGGTCTTACAAATGCTATTACAGGGACAGACTTGCACGGGGTAAGAACATCACCGTGTCCTGTTCGGAGACACGGGATCGAACGGGCATCAGTTTGCTGGTCCAGCAGAACCAGGAGCTGCGGTTCAAAGTGTTCATCCGTGTCTCCAGTGGATCGACACCTTACGTGTTGCTCCTGGAATGTGCATTGCTCTATCCTGGGCCGCTGGTTGCTTTTAGCGACCCTACTGATCTCGCTGCGGGAGACAAAGAGGTAAGTGAATTCAAAATATAGCCTTCTGTTCCTGCAGCAAAGTGGTTGATTGACCTAGTTCGTTCACAGCTTAAAAAAAGATAAAGCACCGGGAGGACCAATACAAAGCAAGACAACACAGGTGTTTTTTTTTTTTTCTGTGTAAAACCTTTTTAATATAATTAAACTTTTTTTTTTTTTTTAGGGTGATTGATGTTTTGTTTACACGATATGTTCATTTGTCTCGAATTCGTGAATTCTCTGCTTTTTTTGTTTTTGTATCGGGCTAGAATCCTAATATCATGCAACAATAGCAATCACATGCATCTACTACAGTGATTGGCAAGATGGCCAGAAGAGCTAGCTCGCATGCATGCATGGTCATTCATGCATATGCTCGTCTCGCCAATGTACACAGTGCTGCATGACACCTGTAAGCAAAGTATAAGCCCGCCTTGCATAGTCTTACTTCGTCTTGGTCCTTTTGTTTTCAGCGCTTTATACTTCTGTTCCTGCAAAAATAGTCCAGAACTAAGGTCATAACTGAAGTAAGGATTTGACTTTACATAACAGAACAACACAAATTCATTAACTGAAACCTTTTGCCTACAATGCATCATCAGTAGTTAGTGCATCTATGGTTTATTTTTCAGTGTGCTAACACGCTTGGCTACCAGTTTCGTGGTGGCCACTGATCTCCTAAACAATAATGACATGATCATCATCTTTCATTGTCTCGCATTTCACTTTTGCTCAATTTGTCTATGTTCACAGTTGTGTAGAATTAAGAGCATAATGAAGGGGAATCATACTCATCTGCCTGCACAATTTGTACTCTAAGGGCCTCCATTGGTTTAGAGGAGTTTCAAAACTGTGCAGTTCAATATTTTTTGTGTTTTTTGAGTAGCTGGTTTGGCCAAGTCTCCACTCTTAGCAAAGGTCCCACTCTTAACACAGACATACAGCAATGTCTCACTAATATAAACACCTTTGTTCCCCAAAAAATTGTCTAAGGTGAGTCTCCAGAATAACGGAACAAAAAATGCATCTGTTTACCCAGTGAGTCTTTGAAAATTGTGTTCATATAGTGGAGTATAGAGGGTGCTTTTTATAAAACAAAACTTGTTAAAAAAAAAAATGAAAGTTACACTTCTGTGGTTCTTACAGGCGACTGAGACGGCTATTGGGGCATAGTATAGAGAGCTAATCGTAATGATCAGTCAGTTAATTCAGTAAAATTTGTTAACTTTTAAATTTGTGAAAATAGACATGTGGTTCCAATTAGAAACTTGTCATAAAAAACCCATTAAATTCAGTTTTTAGTAACACTTGAGCTCGTATACGAACAAACATATTCTTTACATAATTTAGCCTGAGACAGGCAAGAAAAATAAACATATAAAAGGATGGAACAAGACACAATGTCTCTGAACCCATATTTGATTTATATAAAGCTCTATTTTAAAATAGGTCTTATGCTCTGTCTCTATCTTTGTATACATGGGCTTTACAGACAAACAAAAGCTTGTGTCCCCAAGCGTCTGTTAACCTTTTGACTGTTAACCTTTTGACGGTCGTCACCGTACACGTACGGTGACCCGGAAGCCTATGTACGTATAGTCGCCGCCGTATCATGTATACAGCGGCAATGATACATTGGAAAGTTCCCACACCTCGTGTGTCGGCTGCTCCTGTGGACTTTGGAAAGGGGAGATCTGGCCCTTCCAATTCAGACTTTCAATGCTTAAGGGGGTACACTGGCTAGAGGTTGAACTACTGAAGTGATCGGAATGAAATTTGCAGGGGAGATTTAATTTCAGATGCAGGTGTACTGTGCAAACTTTCAGCTCTCTAGTACAATTTTACATACCTGCATAACAAGATGTGTCACTCTTCGTTAATTAAGAAATCTATGATATCCAAATGAAGCCATTAAGCATAATTTTAACTGCTTGGATATAAAGTGGGGAATGTGGGACTTCGGGCTATCTAGTTTTTATAACTCAAATGTAAATATTTCAAGAAGAGTGTTTACCTCAAAATATGAGATGCATCTCTCTTATGTGTCAATTTTTGAAAACATGGTTTTTTTCTCAATGAGGACTTTAACTTTAAACCAAATAAAGTAGATAGCCCAATTCCCCAGTAAATTTCAATTCGAAAACATCTTGTCTGTGGTATTGGATTAATTTTACCTTCGAACAAAATATTCCTTCATATGAAATTTGCAGCAAAAAGCGGAACTGAGAAAACTGCATTCAGACATTGTACTCCTTTACTTTGTTACTGACTTACAATGTGTTGGAAAATATTTTATATCAACGTAACTATTTGGTGCATAGTTATGAAATTTTGTGTAATATAAAGGGAGAATGAAAACTCGTCATTAAGTGTAGACGCTCTGCAAAGTACCTTCGATTCAAAATCTAAGACCGCCCGAATGTTCACGGGAAGCGGACGCGCGAAGATGAAACTGAATGGAAGAAAGGCGACAACTTTTTGCTATTAATATTTGCATTATATGCTTTCTCAATCTTGACAGCTTGTAAGCACCTCACATGCTCCTGTTAGATGGTTTTAAAAACGCTATGCATTGACTTATTCTTAATGCTATCCCTTAAAAAAAAAAAATTCTGGGTAAATATTCAGAAGAAAAAGAAAAAAAAAATTGCCGTGAGGGGGTTAACCTCAGATTTTAATATGTGCACCCGTAAATTTATTTGGAATAGCCAGACTCGTAAGAATTGAGGAGCACTCGAAAAGAAAGTTTTACTGTATTAAATTTATCAGGCTGTTTTGAAGCTAAGGTAAGACAGAGTATGTGTATACATACTCTTTGCTGCAGTGGTTGTGATAGCAGAGTCTTGCGAGCAATAGCAGGCTGGTAATGTTTTGGTTGCATTATTTTCCTTCCAGATTATAATTGCACCTGGATCAAGCTATCCCATTGGCTTGCAATGTTTCTCTCAAGACACTGGAACATTTGTTGTTCCCTTGGCCCTTACTTTCCAGCAGGGTTGCTCCAGCTTAAAGCAGTTTACTGTTTTAACATTTTTAGAGGTCAGCTGCTCTGAAAATACCTTTCTGGAACTCCTGGAAGCCAACATTCCAAAGAATATTTCTGCACCAGTTTTGGAAGAGGACTGCACCTCTTCCAAAAAATCTTCCAAACGGAAAGATGCCTCTGCCGAAGCTTTGGAAGATGACTATTTCGAAGGCGTCGGATGTTTGGAAGTCAGTTGCTCTAAAAATGCTTCCGTGGAACCTCTGAAAGTCAATATCCCCGAGAGCGCCCCTCTACCAGTTTTGGGAGACGACTGCTCCAAAGATGTCTCTGCTGAATTTCTAGAAAATGACTGTTCCGAAGGTGTTGGACACTTGGTAGTCAGCTGCTCTGAAAATACTTCCATGGAACTTCTGGAAATCAACATCCTCAAGAATACCTCTATACCAGTCTTGGAAGAGGACTGCTCCAAAGATGCTCCCTCTGCTAAACTTTTGCAAGATGTCTGTTCTGTCAGTGTTGGGCTTTCAGAACTCAGCTGTTCAAAGAGCACACCTGTGGAAACTTTGGTGGTCAACTGCCCCGAAACTGCTTCTGCAGAGAATTTAGGCATCAGCTGGTCTAAGGGCTGGTCTGGAGACATCTCTGTGGAGCCTTTAAAAGTTGAGTACTTCTCGAGAAGCACCACCACTTTTGGAGGTTCCACTTTTGTGGAACCTTCAAAAGTCGAATACCCCAAGGATGACTCTGTGGAAGATTTGAAAGTTAACTACTCCAAGAACACCTCTGGGGAAGCTCTGAAAGTCAACCGCTCTAAAAGCCGCTATGTGCAGGATGTGGATGTTGAGTACTCCAGAAACAGTTCTCTGGAGTTTTTGGAAGTGAACTTTTACAAAAATGCTCCTGTAAAACCTTTGGCAGTGAATGGATTCAAGAGCACCCATGGCTGCAATGGCAGCAAGGGTTATCAGCCTTCTTTTTGTGTGCACAACCCACAAAGAATTGGCTTCAGGAATTTCAGGGGATTTGGACGTGGACTTCCCAAAGCTCGATGTGCTGTCGAGGCATCTGTTCAAGGGTATGTCTTTATCTTTAATACGATTTGGATCATCATAGTCCAGAACAGACAATGCAGTAATCTTGAAATTTAGTTGTAGATAAATAATGCTTACAGGACACACCCTTCGTGCTAAAGTGCACAAATTTTCTGTTTCCTTAGGGTGGCTCCCAACCTATGGGGACAGGTTCAGGCACGCTATTTTCTATTGTACACAACACATGCAAGGTATTGGTGGTTGACACACAGGATCAGAACTTTATCAGCGTGCTGATGAGGCTATTCTAGGTTGAGGACTCGAAGCCCATCTGACTTCAAGTCCTCAACGGGTAACCTCTGAAGCATTTTGGAAAGTGCGAGCACTAACTCTGAAACATGCTTCTGGTACACGTATGATGCAATGCTTTCTCAACACAAGTTTTGTCTGATCTTTAAGCTCATTTGTAGCTTCAGTGACTGCACACTAGTCGAGTTCCAGCCATTTTTTTTTAGTGTCGAGCTATGTACTTGGAACTGCACGTGTGGTTTGCCTAAATTTCTTGTGTTCTGCTATGGCTCGAGAAATGCGAGGTCATTTATGCTTTGAAATGCTTTTAGCAAAGAGTCTAATTGGTGCTCAAGCAAAATCGTAAAATGTCTGAATATACACCAATGCACTGTTTACTAACAAGCTGGCACTTGCACAGACCGGGTGTGGGCACTGCACGTGCATAGAAACCAGACTCGCGTAACCTGGAGCATCGCCGCATGCTCCGTGCGACAGTAGTGCCATAGCAGCGGCGTAGTTTCAGATCCGGGTCTTGGTGTATGCAACAGTGAGATAATTGAGGCACAAAACTGCAATTTTATCATCGTTTTACATAGCCAATGACATTATACACTTCTGTGAATTGTTACCGAGGGTTTTAATTCGAGAAGCATTGCATCATTCCAGTTCTGGATTTTAGTTGGCCGGTTGGCAGGTATTTTATCTACATAGAATTCAGGTCAAGTGTATGACTTTGGTGGGAATGCATACTTGTAACCATGTATTTGTAGTAGAATAGGTAAACAAATAAATGCTGATAAAAAAAAATAGCACTAGACAGATTAGGAAAACTGTGTAGAAAAATATTTTAGCATGAGAGCAAACTGATAGCTTCTCTAGGAATGCGCAAAGATCATTTTAAGATCTCGCAATGTCTTTGTAACAGACGCAATATTTGTCACATCACTAAAGAAATATTTATAAGTGCACACTCTCAATGGAGTAAAGAAGGAATTAGGCTCACTCTCGTATGATTTGCATGCCTTTGATACACATGCACATTCTATGTGCTTTTACTAAAGACGTGGAATGAAACGTTTTTTAAACAGGTTATTTCAACCATATCAAATGATGACCATGTCTCTTGTACCTTTGTATGCCTCCTAGCTGGAATCTATGTACTTGGAAGGTAAACAAAACCTTCATTACATTTGTTACACTTTATTTACCTGAACCTGTTAGAGATGATGGGTTCCATAGAGGGTAAATAAATTTAACAGCATTACAAGAGTAAAAATTCAAAAGTGGCGTTCAAACACTATGTGGTGGTTGTAGATAAATTGTGCACAATTGTGGTCCCCCAATTCAAATATGATAGTTTAATTTCAGGCACTAATGGCGTAGCGTATGCCTACACTTAGCAAGTGAACAGTTCCCTGGCCTTGTCTGATGGGTTCACGCTAGCAAGTGGACAGTTCCTGGTCTTGTCTGATGGGTTCAGGCTAGCCCGTTCAATTCTTGGATTCTAATAATCTCGGATAGTCTGGATTTTGCCCAGACTAGATGAGACTGTCATTGTTGTGCAACAGGCATTGTCTTCACTCATGATTCATTGAGACCATGACTGAAATTGAAGGTTTTTGCAGGGTCTAAGCTATGCTTCCAAATGGGCAAAAAAAAAGTTTTCATAGACTATTTCACTGCTGTATTTTTCTTCAGTCATGTAACAGCTTCTGATGCATAGTCCAGGGAGCTGTGGGCATGTTCAAGCATGTGCATCTGCTTGGCCTTCTTATCCTCTTATCTTGGAACGCATTAAAAACACTAAGGAATGTAGAAATGCATGTGCATGTTCATTACAATAATGGTCATGTGAGTACTGCTTCAATTAATTTACTTTTTGAGAATGGCACATCCATTGCAGACTTAAAGGGCATTCAGTGAATTGATTGTCGCCATCTTTTTCCCTGTTTATTGTCAGTCTTTTGAGACTCGTGACAATTAACTTGTTTGCAGTAAACCCGTATCTGACCTGCGATACATATTACCCCTTGGCTTCTACCATCCTCCCGAGGAGTATCTGGACCTTTATGAGCATGGCATGGAGTGCTGGGATGGAATGCAAGAGAAGCAGGCCATGTTGCTTAAGGGACTTCTGTGAGTTGCCTGTGACAGCTTTACCACTGGGCTGCCAGGAGCAGCACTTTCAAAGTTGTTTGCATGCATCTCATCATATCTTAACACGTGTTTTATTCAGCGTTCGCTATGAAAAAATTGTAATGAATGAGCGTTGTATCGAGCTGCACTCTTGAAACTTTACAGACGTTGTGGTTATATATATATATACATATTATGTACAAAGTTCGAACCACTGGCGGGGCTCGAACCTGGGTCGGTGCAGTGGCAGTCGGATGCTGCAGCCACTGAGCTACTAGTGCAGCTCGTATGGATAGGTCAGTGGTTTTATTTAAATGCAAAAATGCCGCCGGCAGTAGCAAAGTATAAATGCGAAAAAATTGTGACAAAAAAAAAAAAAAAATGTAGGCACTAATGTGAATAGTGCTTTTTGAGTTCAAAGTGGATAGCGGTTTTGACCTAATATTTTTTAATCTAATAAAGAATAGTTTCTCCAAGCCCTTGACTACCGTGCACTATGGTTAAATAAAAATTAGCTTAACTCGCAAAGATTGTTCCTAACCTTCCACTTGCCCACTTCAAGCTTGGTTAGTTTGAATACACCAGGTAACTTTTTTTATAAATTGTGGCTTGCAAATGTCAAATTCATTGTGGCTATCCCAATCAAGAGGAAATTTGTTTGCTATACATAAGTGTTGTTCCAATTTCAAATTTGGCAAAAAGATTTAAAAAAGTGAATTTCGAATGCTGGTTTTCAAGACTTCGCTGCGTAAGCCATATGCATAATTGTGGTTGGTTATTCCCATTGAGTGCGCTTTTCACTGAGCGCCTGTGCACTGTAGGGAAGCAACACTTGCGTGCACTGCGGTTATTGCTTCCCCACGGTGCAGAGGTGTTCGGTGAGAAGTGCACTCAGCGGGTCTCGCCCGTTGCAGAGCCGTATAGGCAGAGTCTGGTCAGTGAGGGGAGTGGGCAGAGCCAGGGCATGCACCAGATGCAGATGGAGGGCTGAACACGCTCTCTTGACAAACTAGAAGCCGAAAATAATCCCCTAGCAGAGGTAGTTAGAAACACTTTTAATGAGGCCGTAAGAGGTAAATGTTTTAACTCTCCATGGTTGAAAATATGGTGCATGTTATGTTTGGATTATGGTCATGCAAAAAGATAAAAGCAATAAATGTGCCGCTCAAACTATGTTTTGCTAAGACAGCAGACGCTCGGCGTTTGGTGTACGGATTATGTGCCATGATCGAAGCGTCACTTGCACTATATTTTCAGTCACCGAGAGTTACTCCGACGCACTTCCTAATTTTTGTTTCTGGCGACTGCCGCCAGGGTATTATCCGCAGCTTTCGGTTGGCCACATCCTAATTTGTGAACTTGCCCTGGAACATGCACAGCCTGCTTTCAGCCAATGGCGCCTCCTCATTTGCCTCGTATTCTTCCCAATAAATGCTCAAACTTTCTATATTTTGCTCTGATCTACTGTAATTAAGACTGAGTACGAATATCACAGTTCATCTCTGAGCGAATAACAAATAGCATACTATTCAAAAGTACTAAGTACTATTCGAATATTCGCACAACACTAATCAAATTAATAAATAGAAAATATAGTGATATAGTAAAATAAATCAGAAAGTAGATAATAGAAAAATATATTTAAAGTCTAGCATGAACGACACACTGTGTAGGATAAATTCTGTGCTCCTTGGCCTTTGTCTACACAATCGAGCCTGTTCAAATTTTTTTTTTAATGCGAAAGCTTTAATGGTTGTATGGAGCGCCGCCGGCATTAATTGTGACTGCAAGAAATGAGCAATTATTTCACATTAAAAGCGAGGGTGCCGGTGAGCGAGCAACTAAGAAGAGCGGCATGCGCTTGGCAGCCCCTCTCCCCCCCCCTCCTCTCTTGGGTCACATGTCGGACCTAGTGTACCCTTTCTCCCCCCTCTTTGGGGGAGAGAGGGTACACTTAAGACTGCTCACATGTAGGAATGCAAAAAGCATTCCTACATGCAGTGCATTTCTATACGTAGGTTGTCTTAAGTGTACTCCTGTAATTTGTTTTAGTTTCAGCATACTTGTGCTTTTAAATGCACTCTGCATGTCAAACCAGTGTAGTATTGTTCACACTTGTTGTGTTGAACAGGTCAAGATATTGATTTGCAATGGGCCGAACTGGCTAATTAACACAAATTAATTAGCCAACTTTTTCAATATTAATTTGCATAAACCCCCCAATACAAAAGTTGTAGACTGTCGAGAAAACTCCCACTATGTCATTTCCATGCATCAAGACAGCCTTCGTGTGTAATATTTTCAAGCTCTAAAGAAACCGCGCAATATTTAAAAGTTCCACGTGACCATAAGGGCACTGATGTCTCACTTCGCTAGCTGGTAGTTGCGGGGTATTTTTCAAAGTCTTGCGCTTTCTTTAAAGCTAGAAAAACTCTACACAAAAGTTACTTCAATGGAAATGCCACAATGCTACGTGACTTACAACACTCTACAACTTGTGTATTGGGTTTGTGCACAAATTAGTATTAACAAAACATTAGCTAATCGAGTTTTGTGCATCGCAAAGATATCTTGACTCGCTCAATACGACTGAACAATACTGCATTCCTTTGACACTTGTTCTCTGAAGTCTTAGCACAAGTTAACTGAAACATCCTGTATCTAGAGATGGTCATAGGAATGCATGTGTCCTTGGTGTCTTTCTATATCTTGACTTGCTTTTCTTTTACATGCCATACAATCCAGGCCTAAACTGAACCTGCTCAGATTTGTTCTAAAAGAATTGTATTTGTTATTCAGGATGTAAATGTACCTTCCACAGAACATTTTAGCAATAACTTTTTTTTTTTTTTGACACGTTGCATTTTATTGAGAAAAAGCCCCAAGAGGTGAAAAACACAAAAAAAGGTTTGAAACGAGACTGCAAATTAAGTTTTTAGTTAGTCAATATATTCTAGATTAACCAATATGTTTCGTTACGCATTTCCGAGTGTTTTTAAGGGTGAAGATGTGTTAAAAATTCTTAAAAAGTAGAGATTCACCTTTTATTTTTGAGAACATGCTACCATATGAAGATTTAGAACTTGTGTGTATTAACATATTTTCGTGATTCTAAGCACCCCCCACACACACACACGTTTTCAGACATAAACACCTGAAAAAAAAAAGTTTGCATGCAAATGTAAGCATCCCCCTCCCAACAAGAAATTTGAGATCGGAGACGCCGGTATCGCCGAGCGCCTGAGCCGCAAACATCTGCTGGCGCTTGGTTTCAATGTCAGTAAATAGATGGCAGCACATACCGCCATTTTCCACTTTCGCATCCATGCAGGTTGCGAAAGGGGGTGCATTGCCATGCCCTCCATCGAAGCTGTTTTGTTTGGTCTCTGCGCTTCTTGCAGTCAGTAGTTTAGCCTGTTAAGCATATTCGTCAGCGTTGGCCTCGCGATTGTATTCCGTTCATTGTGTGCACGTGGTTTGCGGAAGTCGTCCATCATAAGTGCGAAGAGAACTTTATACACAATGAAGTTTGTTGTGATTCGAAGAGCCCAACAAAAATAAGAAGGAAATGAAGCAGGGTCGAGGCGGCCTGCTGGAAAGCCGAGGTCTCGCATGCCGAAGTGGGGAGGCCAGCACCGGCGGCCCAAGGGTGGGAATGCCCTGGAAGAGACGACACGTCAGGTAGGGTCAAGGTCCAAACACCAGTGATGTGATTGCTGCGCCAATTGCGCCAAACTGCGCCAAGGGACTAACCCTGCTACATCCTGCTACATTTCGCCAAAATATATGTAATTTGCGCCAAGCCTGCGCCAAAGGAGCAATTTAGGTCGCATTTCGAAACCGAAACTAAACTGAGTACTGTAATTGAGCAGGCGTGTGTTATGTGGGGCAAGCGGCCGCCTGACACAAGGTACTGTGCGTCAATTGTCCACCGGGTCTTGCATGGTTTTCCCGGCGTCTCGCACGCTAGCGTGCCGGGTACCAGTGATGCCGTCATGCTGTGAAACCAAACCACGTGTTTGCGCGGCAGGAGTTACTTTGTGAGCTGAGGCAACGGCCGTGGGAAAACTATATTTGGTCAGTGCCTTTCAGTCACCGTGGTCGGGCGACGTCGAATGTTGCCGTCCCCACATCACTGCAGATATGGTACTTTGTAAAATCAACCTAAGTACCGCCGCATGTTCATCAACATTCCTGTTCCTGTTTAAATCATACGTTACTACAGATATTCATCTTTAATTCAAAGACTGCTCTGTCAAAGTATTGATTATCTAGATTCCTCTCGACGGGCCTTCTTTCGAGAGGGAAATCGATACGTGAAAAATCTGTCGTGAAAGAAAGTTGGTGAAGAGAAGTGAGCTAAAGCACAAAAGGCAATGTCTGCACGCTGAACCAGCACAGCGTGCTTGTTTGTCTCGAGTTCAGTCGTTGCACAAAGCACTCCAAGAACTTTTTAAAGCTGGCTCGCAATGTCTTGCATCGATGCACTCAGGTTCTTTATTTTTTGTTTTTAGCTTGTACCTTGTTTGCCCGCCTGGCACGCACGCGCCAAGGGACTGTTTTTGTCGCGTGCTCGAAAGTTACATTTTGTGTACAATTTTGAAGATAAGTTAACGACGGAGCTGAGGGGTATGATTTCGGATTCGATTGGACAGACATTAGAGAGTTTTAGTAGATCGTTCCGATACCCCCGATAGCCCCGATAACGATACTATGCAGGCGCAAGGGAGGCGGTGGCGGAGTATCGGGTATCGTTATCGGAGTCATGGGAACGATCTACTAAAACTCTCTACTGTCTGCGTTCGCGCGACGAAGCATGCCCAACAGCAAGCCTGCCGAAGTTGGCCTCAGGCGCATGCGAACATGATTGCGTGACTGAGGCACCAGCTGGGACGCTTGCAATTCATTGTTTTACGTTTTCTTACTTTTGACGAAATTCTGGCGCGTCGGGAACGGGTAAAACGGTGGCAAGTGGTTTTTCGAAATTGCTTGGCAATGCCTACAGCACTGTACACTTGTGGGATGTCTGAGCAGTAAAAACAGAAGCAGTGAGTTCCGTCACAACACGTCACATCGGAACACAACACAAAGTGCCCTTCGTTTGTAAAGCACTTGAAACAAATATTTTTATTGTCCTAAGAATATCTGCTCCAAAATCCACTTTTGCTGCTCGGAAACACTGTCTTGGCTGCTCCAAAAGCCGCTTTTGCTGCTCCAAAACACTGTTTTGGTTGCTCCAAAGGCCACATTTGCTGCTCCGAAACACTGTTTTGGTTGCTCCGAAACGTGCGCCAAAATGGCTTAGGCCAATCACATCACTGAAACACATACTGTAAAACCCTTAATGTTCGCGAGCCCTCAATTTTCGCGAATTTCACGAATTGAAGAATTCGCGAAATTTAAGGGCGCGCGAAAATTTTGGTTCTTAAGATTTTCAATCCAGGCGTCTGGAGTTAGCGAAATTTAGTGGTCGCGATTATGTCATCTGTGACCGTTTCGCGAAAAATAGGGGCTGCGAAAATAAAGGGTTTTACAGTACTCGTTTATTCATGGTCAAACAACATCGGGCCTGCAAGCACGGGCCCGATGGGTGGACAGTAGCGCCACCTGGCTAAGACAGATCTGTGGCAGTTCGTGGTGCCACCTAGCTAATGTGGTGAAACTTGAAATGAAAAAATTGAAATACAACTTCAAGAGAACTGTTATTTCTTACGTGGAAGACAACGGAAATCACGTCGCTGCTGAACAGTTTGGAGTGCGGCGTTACGCGCCAGTTTGGAGTGCGGCGTTACGCGCAAGCCGGGGCTGGGTGGAGTGGATGATGAAGAGGAACAGTTTCTCTTCGAGACCTTGCACCACTATCTGCCAGAAGCTACCGTGGACTTCGAGGACAAGCTTGTCAACTTCCAACGTTATGTGATGAAGCTGCGTCGTGAATCTTGCTACGGACTCGGGCAGATCGGCAATGCCGATGAGACCCCTGTGTACATCGACATGCCAAGGACGTGCACCGTGAACGAAGTAGGCGCCCGAGAAGTAAAAGTGCGTATGACTGGCTAGGAGAAGCAAAGGGCGACTGTTATGCTGTGCATCACAGCCGATGGTCGGAAACTTGCGCCCTACATCATCCTCAAAAGACCAGTCGCGAGAGCGACTAGTCGACCGTGGTGCAAACTGATAGCAAGCGGGCTACTCTCCAGTCTTTATTTATTTCCTTTAGAACATTTATTCTTTTATTTTGATTTTAATAAATTGATATTTCTTGTGCAAATTTCGTATTTTCGGGGCATGTTCCGAATCTAAGCACCCCGCCTCCCAGGGGGTGCTTAGAATCGAGTAAATAGGGTAGTAGTAAAACAAAGTACCTTTGTTTCTTTTCTGAATCTCAGCTTTTTATGACATTTTTAACACTTTTTATTTTTAAACTGAGTATTTTGCTATGTTTAATATTTTCTATTTATTTAAGAAACACAATAACAAATGTTTTATAAAAATATTTTGATAAAACATTTGCTACTGTGTTTCTTAAATAAATGGACAATATTGAACATTACCAAAATACTCAGTTCAAAAAAAATTATTCATAAAGGTGATCTATCTAGAAATATGTGCTAGCCGGTTATAGGTAGTCTAGAGCACAACAATAAAGCAAATTAAGAAAAAAATAATTTTTAAAAGCAAAATATAATTTGTGAATTTGGTCCATTGTCAGTATTGAAAATGTTGCAAAATATTCAGTTTTCAAAGCATAATCCTAAAGGTGTATGGTCTAAAACTAGATACTTTCTGCCTATATGTAGCTTGTAACTGAGACAACAAACGAGCAAAGATTAAATTCATTTTCTAAAAGTGAAAAAAAAAAAAGTAATCTTGGCTCATCATTGCACTTAGTCTGTCACTGGGAAGGGGCCTTTTAGTCCCAAGGAGCACGACTCAAGATGGTTTCTGGAACAAAAAATATGCTCAGTAAAATCTTTGAAAACAAAATTCATCATTAATTTTCTAGTTTTCATTTCGTGCACTTTCATATCAATCAATTTTTGAAATAAGAGAATTTATTTTGATAAAAGTCTAGGAGGATGAGATAAAAGGTGACCAGAGGCCCCATCTACCCCCTCAATTTTTGCCCTCTCAAAGGTACAAAAATAATATGAAAGTAGACTAAACTTGAGACCAGTAAGTGCCCTGTTCTATGGATGAGCCAAGTTCCTCTGAAAACCCACTGAGACAAAATAACGGCGCAGGCGCGAGAATTTTATCAAGATGCAGACGGCAGCTCTACCACCGGCTATCATCGTCTCGTTTGGTTGTTCTGCTTCGACCGCGAGCTTGCTGCCTTTGTTATGCTTCGGCGTAACATGCACCTTGAGCATGTGTGCACGCACATCCAAAGCACGGCGGAAGGCATGGAGCGCGTGCTGGAGTACACACCCAGCTGTTCTCATCCTGTCGGTTACAACAGCTGGTGTCTGCTTTCGCACTGTTGTGAAAGCAGACGACAGTGGTGTCGTCTGTTCAGTGGCATCGTTTGCTAAGGTATGCAATAATGCACGTCTCTGCCCCAGGGACAGGGATGCAAAAAGGTGATATAACAAAACAACAGAAAAATATCCTCAGCTAAAAGAAAACATTTTTTTTGCTTGTTTTTTGTTTGAATTTTAGACGACTACAACCGTTCAGTATGTATCTTCAGACCAAACGCCTCCGTTTTTCTGGTTTTTGTTTTCAAGCTGAATATTTTTGCAATTTGTTCAAAGCTTTCCATAAACCAAAATTTAAAAAAGAAAGTATATTTTTTTGTAAAAAATACTTTCTCCAAAACAAAATCGAGCACCATTTGATATTTGCTTTGAAAATTGAATACCATGTTATCCGAGAGCAAATCGGATGAAAAGAAGGAGTAAGCTAACTTCCAATATGCAATCAAAAAAAGCTGAAAAGAAAAATGTAAATTTAAGATTTCTTGGCAAACTTGTTATCGTGGCAAGGGGCAATGAAGCAAAGATATATAACTGCTTCCGAATCATTAATGTTTGCTTATTTAACGCCATAGTATAACTAGTCACATTCGAGCCGAGGTCATCATAGATCGGAACACTATATGACTACTAGGAGGAAGCCATCATTTGGTAAAATATATAGCAAATCGAGCCAAAAATAGGGTTGGAATAGCCTTTGGGGGTGGGCCATCTCTCGGGATGTTACGGTATTTTCAAAACGGGCAAAAGACAAATTAAAAAAAAAAACCTTACTTTTAAAATATTTTTTCCAACTTGCTCGTTTGTTGCGCATGTTCTAGACTATAGTCTGATACAACAAAACAAAGACGCAAGGGGGAGAGGGGCACATGAGAAGTCATTGTGGAAAGGAGGTTGCTCCTCTCAACTTCAGCGTTTTCTAGTTTCTGCCAGTTTCCCCTCGCACTGTCTTTTTTACGTTTTATCTGGCTATATCTAAAACAGCTCAGTATATACTTTTCGACCAACAACCTTAATTTTTTTTTTTTTGAAAACTGAGTATTTGCCTTTATGTTCAATATTGTCCATTTTATTTAGGAAACAGTAACAAATTTGTTATCAAAATGTTTCTAATATATTTCGTTTTCCTTAGTACTAACACACCAAGGTTTTAAGTCTTCATATGGATGTATGTTATTGGAAAAGAAATGTGAATCTCTGCTTTTTTGACATTTTCAACAGATCTGCACCCTTAAAAACACTTGGAAATGCATACCAAACATGGATAATTTAGAATAATATATTGACCTACTAAAAATGGTGTTTATCTTGCAGTCTTGTTTCAAACCTTTTTAAAAAGAAAATTGTGGGTTTTACTTGTTTTTTTCCACAAATCTTAAAATGTTGTAAAAAAATGAAACAAAATAGTTGTTGAAAAAATATCTTTGAGAAGGTGCTTTTACATCACCAATGAGACATACAATTTTGAAATCTACAGGTGGGCTAGTTGGATATGCATTTTAGAATTAAATAGCGTGAAGGTCAAGTACACACTGACGAAACAAGCACTACTTTTATAGTGCTACAAACAATCTTGTAGAGCTATTTTCATAGTGCTACATACAATTTTCTTAACCGAATCCGTGAGGGTCGAATTTAGGCCTGGACTGTTTGGCGTGGAATGATCCACCTGTAGAAAGCACCACATCTAGCAAAGAAACCGCTCGGGGTTCCTCCCCTCGCATAAATTAACTGTGCATTGAAGAATGCCGAGTCTTCATTGAACAGTAGTCCCAGTAGTAATGGCGTGATGCAAATTAAAAGTTCAAAGGTTTAATGTTTTTGGATTTGAGAATGGAAAGAAAATAGTTACTTTTTCGATAGTTATATCCAAATGGGCTACTCCCAGACGCTATGACCCCTGGTTTGAAGAGGCCAACTTACCTTTGCTGTCAATAAAGAGTAGTGGCAGTTTTTTTGTGTTTTTTTTATATAAAAAAAAAAAAAAGAAACAAAACAAAGTTGTTAATCTTTTTTTTTTTTTTTTTTTTTGAGCAGTAATAGAAGCGTTGCTTCATATGTGCCCGATTTCATCATGGGTGCTATGTGACGTGCCAAAATACCATTTTTGTGAGGAACCACGTCACAGATGAGCTCAAGCGAAGCAAAAGAAGTCAGAAAAAGGTCCTTATATAGGAGTGTGTGCTGTACCACATGTGCCACAGTTGTAACCTAAAATAAAAATGCTTTTCTTTGGCTTAGTCAAATCTAGCTAGTGTTTGTGCTCAGGACATTTTGTAAGGATTGACGCCACAGTGCTTGCATCAATCTTAGCACCAGAGCACGTGTGTCGAGCTTGATAGATTTGCACCGGAACACTCTGGTAAAGCTTCAGTACTTTGCAGCAGCTGATGCCGGAGAGCCTTTGTGTTATCTCGATGGGCTCGTGAATTATGCTCACTAGTAATGTGGTTTGACTAATGACTAAAGAAAGCTGAAAAAAAAAAAAATTAGATATATGTATTCTAAAACTTGGTTCCCGTGCATCAGTCAGTCAACGGTGCTGCTAATGCTGGGGAGTAGTGTTCAGTATTTGTTTCAAAACACACATGCATTGCTGGTGGTTATCTTGCAACATTCATATAAACGTGGCAAATGTATTTTCATCAATCAATATTTTAAGGAATACGCTGGTTTCTGCTGCAATTTTACAGGAGTTTCTTCACCTGAACTGAACTGTTGCACACGATTCACACGAAGAGGCTTTTTATATTTCTATGAGGAACCATTTTTTTTATCAACTCCTTTTGTAAATTGAACACATTTTGACTCGTGGCTTTTCTCAAAGAGGGTGGTGTCCTTTTTTTATAATTATTTTTATGTATCCTTATTTAAAAAAAAAAATAAGGCATAAGTAGTAGCTTTGAAATGAAGAAATGAACCTTTAGTCATCATCAAAGATTAATTTTTAATAAGCTTTATTAGTTCATCTTTAAAGGGGCACGGAAACAAAATTTTAGCGCCGATCTTTCTGCATAAATACGGGCTAGGGACAGGCACCACCTCGGAAATATCAATATCGCGCTGTAAAACACTGGAGAACTAATTTTAAAACTAATTAAATGATTTCAAATTCACATCTGGTGGATGGTGGGAAAGTTCTCGTGACATCACTTGTGGCATACGAGCAGCGCCGTTCTACGGCAATACGGCGTGCCTGCAGAATTAGCCTAGGCCTGAACGCATTCGCAAAGCCTTGGCGGAGAAAGCCAAAGCGTAGTTGGCCACAGTGAGCTCGTTCTCGTTGCGGCACGACACAACCCGAGCATGTTTCTGGCACGGCCGCCGGCCGGTATTAGTTGCTGCGAGTCACAAGCCGACGTTAAAAAAGATATGTTTGAACTACCAGAGTGTCAGCAAGAGCCATGCAAATACCTGTTCACACTCGGAGCGGACACGCGCGTTTGATCAAAATGCTGGATTCGCTCTGCGAGACCGCGTTTCAGTACGCGTTTCTGGACCGATCTTTTACGATTGCAACTCAATACTGACATGACACTCCGCAAAGAAAGGTTGGACCGACATCGCGTAGCTCCCACGAACTGCTATAGCTCGACAGTGACGTAGCGTCGTGTCGGAATAAAAATGGCATACTAATAACAAAGCGTACATACCGTCTTGCGAAGGTAATCCGTATGGCGTTTATTTGAGCTCTATGTCACACAAAACGAGGAGATAGAATTAATGAGTCCCTTTTCGGCGACAGCGTTCGTCACCGCTGTCTCGGAAAACAAGGAGATCGAGACGACAAGGGGAAAAGATTGACCCCTGAAATTTAGTTCAGGGATCGAACTATTCATCTGGGAAGGGTCCACAAGGGTCGCGCGGGCATATTCCATTCAACAGGCCAGCTGGTCATGGGCAGACGGTCTTGGCCAAGGACCGCTAGAACAACGGTGCGCCGAGTCAGTGTTGCTGCTAGGCCTACTATATTCTGCCGAGCTCGCTTGGTCGGTAGAATCGTGGCCGCTGTAGATCTTCTCGGGTGTTTGTGGATCCTGCATTCTTGATTGTCATGGTCTGTTTCACATACTCCTTCCTTTTTTCTTGCTGGTTGAAGTTGGGACGCCACGTAGAAAAGTAATTGTCCGTTGGACGTTGCTACCAAGTAACTGAGCAACGCTGTCGGCCATGTTGATTTGATCGTAAAAAGTGTGCAAGACAGCTTCGGAGCTGTCGTAGGATTTTGTCGTAACCTGCGCAGAAGTTACGACAATTTAGTTTCGAGAATAAAAGTTTTCTTTCAAATTTGTCGTACGCATTTTTTTCGTCGTGAGTTTGCTTTGAGAATCCAGCTTCAGAGCTGGTTCTGTCAGTGGTGCGTGGTTGCCGACTTGCCGTGATGCAGCGTGCGTGCAGCCCTTGCACATCTCAAACGGCCACGTTGTCACAGGTCGTTAATCGTCGACGTGCCACCAAGTGGCAACGCTTGTAACCACAACATCCACGCCGTAGCCTTTCCCGACTGGCACAAGTGACGTCACGAATACGCCCAATATCCCAAGACGCATCGCGCTCTCCGATGGCTGATTTTTGAGCGCGCGCCCAATCGGGCCCCTCGGGGTGAAAAATATAGCCATCCGTTCAAAATACAAACGCGCGATTATGATTTACGGATATCATTGATCATATTGAACCTATTTCGGACCATAATAGGTGTATTTCGAGTTTCGCTTCAGTATCCCTTTAAGTACCGTGCTAACATATTTCTTTGCACCTGCTCCAAAAGCAGCACGGGCTGCTCCAGACCAACATTTTAACTGCTACAAGACCTGCTACATCAGGTTATATGCAGTTTACATCACTGATTGAGCTTAAACCTAAATATTTGAATATTTCCAATGTGGTTATCCTGTCTCTAGACGTTTTGGCATTACGTGGTAAGTAAATCACTTGTGTCAGGTTTTGGACGTTGTGAAAAATTTGTAGCAAATTTCTGCTCTCCCTCGCAGGGAGCGCTTGAAGAGTCCACTGTCCCCAGACACCTACCTCGAGGTGTTTTCAACGCTACTCTTTCTTGAGGAGATCAAGATTGACGCGAATTTTCGGAAACCTGGCAATGCCAGCTTGCATCTCAGGCCACTCCCAAACTATGGAGGATGGTTTGTTTTGGAGGTAAGTTACCTGGTGAATATCTTGAGAAGCAGTTTTGACCTTTAGATTTCTTTTTTTTTTTTTTATGTGATTCTGAGAAGGTAGTCTTGATATACCGTACGGGTTGTTTTTCTAAGCGTTAGTGAATTAACGAATTAACCAAAATGACTGGTAGCTGCACTAATGTGGTGAGTTATACTGCCAGAGGGACATAGCAGGGGCTCGCAGTCATAAGTCAAATAAAAAATTTTTATGAACTTTTTAATTAAAAAATAAGCATTGTTATATTTAGTAACTTTCTGAGTGTCATAAAAAAATACTAAAGTAATAAATTTAAAAAGGAGTGCCTGGGGAAGTGTGGTGGTGCACTAACGTTACCACTTGCATTTATACGTGCAAGGCTGGCATAGCATTGCTGTTGTAAGTTAAAAAGAATAGCAATTTTCTGCTTTATTGGCAAAATTTTAAAATATTTTCATTTAAGTATCAGTGTGTGAAAAGCCTGAAATTATTACGACTGATAGCAGCGTGCAAAAAACACAAGGACAAAGGGAGGAATTCACGAGACGAGTGCTGAACTTCAACTGAACAATATGAAAAAGATAGAGGGCAGGTACGAGTGCCGGTTGTCTTTCCGACGCCTAGTAAGTTGTTGCAACTTCGCCCCAGAGTGGCTGACAGAGGGAGCAAAGGTAACAGATGTTCTGTAAAACATAGAAATAAAAATGCTGATTGTGCGACAGGAGTGGTGTACCGAATCCCTTAGAGCTGCAGTTGGGTATACATAGTAGTGGTGCAAAACCACCGATAAATTGACTATCGATACTATCCATAGTTTTTCCGAAACTATCTACTATAGTGCTACAGAACTATCGATAGTACTACCGATAGTTTTTCGGTAGTCGGCTATCGATATTACTATCGATAGTTTTTTTGGTATTCGACTATTGATAGTACTATTGACAGTTTTTCGATAGTCGACTATTGATAGTACTATCGACAGCTTTTATTACTATCGATAGTCCAATTTCTTGAGACTATCGATACTATTCATAGTACTATCGATAGTTTTGCACCACTATAAGTGCTTGGGCTAGTTGGTGTCCCATTTGAAAAAATAAAGTGAGAAAAAGAGAAGAGGGATTGACGCAAACTACTAGTTTCGCAAAACTATTGATAGTCAACCGTCGACAGTAAACTGGAAAAAATACAAAGGAGGGTGGTAAGGTTTATCTACAACTCCTATAGCTGGTCTGTGTCTCCCAGCCAGCTCCTGCAAAATGCCAACCTCGAGAGTCTTGAAAATAGACGACGGAGAGATCGATTAAAATTCTTCTATCTAATCATTAATGACCAGCTAAAGATTAACAAAAACAAGTATATCTAATTTTTTCAGCCACGATTAACAAGACGATCACATCAACTGTCAATAAGGGAATTTTCCGCTAAAAACAAGGTATTTTATTATTCATTTTTTCCACGCACTGTTAGAGAATGGAATTCCCTGCCAGCCGACGTTGTGAATAGTTCAACCTTGTCTTCATTCCTCTCCCAAATCGGTTAGAAAAGTAAATAGTTGTTGTATGTGTGAGTTGCATCTTGATTGTATATTATGCATTCTATACTCGCGAGTGTTTTCCGATGGGATTGGATCAGCGAGTCACTTTGCTTGTCTGTGTCGCGTTGCAGCAAGGCGCTGCCGAGATTTTGAACTGTGTATAACGGCACTTTTTTCTTTTTTTCAAACATGTACAGTTTCACTCCTGCTATCGCCTCCACGAGGTGAGCAGTATTAATAAATAAATAAATAGGTTTAAGATAGTCGACTATCGTTAGGTTTCTCATAACAGTTTAACAATAATTTTCTGATAGTCTACTATCGATAGTACTATCAGTAGTTCGGTAGTAGACTATCCATAGTACTATGGATAGTTTTTCGATAGTCGAGTATCGATAGTACTATCGATAGTTTTTCAATAGTCGACTATCCATAGTACTATCAATAGCCTTTTAACTATCGATAGTCAGATTTCTGGCGACTGTCGATAGTACTATCGATAGTTTTGCACCACTAATACATAGGCTAAACAGGTCAATGCGTCAACGACCGTGCGCGTGAACATGCCCTGTCACTGCGCTCAACAACGGGAGGACATCTGCTTTTACACTGTGCCACTTGCATGTTTCAGCCAAATTTTGAATATATTACAATTGTGGGGAAAGGGGGTGACAACTGCAAGAGAACTGCTGGAAGCGTACTTGATAGGAAAGGAGGGAGATAATTGTGGTTGCCAGACTCCAGTGTATTTACATAAAAAATAAATAGCCTATCTTGAGCGTTGATTTAATAACTGTGTGGTCGTTTACTTGGGTGTGTTCTTTTCATTAAACGTTCAGTTGAAGGTCAGCGCTCGTCTTGTGAAATCCTCCCTTTTTCCTTGTGTTTTTTGCGCGCTGCTACCAGTTGTAATCATGAACCAACTCTCCTGCATCGTCACACTGAAATTATGGTCAACATTCTATTAAGTTTTTTGAAGTCTGAGCTTAACCGGAAACTTTGCGTCGCCTTGATGACACCACTGCACATGTGATTCTGAAGACTAAAAATTAAAAGGTGCCACAAACTTAATTCATTTCTTCTTTATTTTCATACAGAATTTAGCACACTCGGGCAAGAGTGTTTTTTTGTTCCTCATTCTAGGAGTGACGGAGACCAACTCCCAGAATTATTCAACCAAACTCCGGAAACCGTTGCACTGCCCTTGTAATTCAATGTCATTTATTAGGTTCCAGATTCGTTGGTTGGAAACTCTTCTATTCTGGAGGGAAGCAACGTCAAGGTCGATCTCTACTCTGGCCAAAAGAAGCTGGGTCCTAAATTTGCGGGCAAAATCACGGAGATCAAGACCGGAATGATCTTTCTCAAATTTTCTGAAAGGTGAAGGAACCTCTTGGGCTACACTGCAACATCGCTGCGCTGCGCGTTACCTTCTCGCCAGAACTGGAGACTGAACGAAAACACGCTGGGATTTCATTTCCCATGTATTTTGTCAATAAAGGCAACGTGGGCGTTAATTTGTTTTCATGCCGCTACTAGAAGCTCGTTGCATGGCACGCAAACGGCGTCTCGGTAAGGATCACGGCCCAAGCCTTGGGGGGGGGGGGGAAAGGGAAGGGAAGGGAAGGGAAGGGGGAGCTTGGGCTCAGCTCTGTTCCCCCCACCCCACCAGCCTTGATGCCCCCCCATAGTCTATGCCTATGGATGTGAGTCCTCGGCGGGTTTCCGTGAGCCCTATGCACCGTGAAACGCGAATCTGCTGCGTCGGCCACTTGCAATATCCTTTCCCGTGACACAGGAGTTTGTAGCGAATTCGTGCGTGTTTATCGTATCGTGAAACGCGAATTTGCCGTGTCCGCGATCTGCGGTATCAGTTCGTGCATCACGTGGTTTGTAGCAAGTGCCCCAGCGCTTATCATTATTTTGAAAAAGTTCGGCATCCCCAAAGATAACCCACCCCATGTTTTTCACCATTTATCTCTTCAATTTTGGTGGGCCTCTTAACTGGATTTTGCGGTATATTTTCATGCGTTATTTCGTATACAAACTCAAGGGTGGATTTAATTGCCTAATAAAAGTTTATAACTATCAACAGTTTATGTGAGCTTCCTTTAAGTGCACTGTGGTAGACTCTAGCTTCATTCAGAATGTCAGTGAACTTCCTACTGGTTTATTGGCTTTTTTTCTTGCCTTAACATGGATAATAATTTTGTGCAAATATTTTCAACTCATGGAATTGTCCAACCAGCTTTTATAAGATAGTAGTACTTTTACGAATGTGCGTTGTGTATTAGGTTATCATCCAGTGTGATGACCAGTATAGAAATTGTTTTCTAGATGTAATTTTTCATTGACTCCTTATACAGGTTTCAAGAGACATACAAGGAAGGCATGAAGGTAGATCTGCGTTTTGTGTTGAATCGGTTGCCACTTCGCCTCATGCATCGTGCCATCAGAATGTGCAACGAGCGAAAGCTCTGGAACTTCGTGCTACCAGATTGCGATGACCCTTCACGGCCTGCTGTGAATATTAGTGAACTCAGGTGAATGGTGATCTTTTTGCTTTACTATTTAGGGTTTCTTTGTTGCTGAAAGTGATATTCATATTCAATGTTGATTTGCACCAGTCCTGTCACTGCATCCTAAAACGAAGCAGGAACCTAGCCCAGTGGTTTTAGAATATTTGTTGCTAGAATGCTTTTTTGATGGCTAATTCCTAGTTAGTTCAGTTGGTAGGGGTGCTCTGCTGGTCTTTGGAAAGGTCTTCGGATCGATGCCTGGACCAGGTGGATTATGTCAGCTGCGCACCTGTTGCCTAGAGAGCACGAACTACGTTCAATCTTCTGTGGAACTAGAGTTTTGTCCACAAGAACCACAATTGTTCAGGCCACGGTAGATATACTTCAGTCGCAATGGCTTTAACGGTGACCTGAAATGAAAGTCTTTCACAGTATCTTTTGCTTGATGACAATCTAAAAAGCAGACTACAAATGCTCCAATGTTGTTGCCAAGTTGTCGGAGGACGCATAGACAAAAAAAATTGTGCGCCCAGATTAACCGACGTGACTGTTCAGGGCTGTTTATACTCTAACATCGACTAACGCAACGCGCTTTGGCGCAGACCGATGTTTGTCGGTCACTATGTTGCGCCGAGAAGTGCCTGAATTATGGTATTTACAGTCCAGCGCAGACCTATGCGGTCCAGCGTGCCCCGACGAACTACCCCACTTTGTGCATGTGCGTCTCCATGGCAACCGCATAGTCTCTACGGGTTATCTATGGGCGGTAGCTTGCGCCACCTAGCCTAGATGCAGTTGGTCAGTGTGGTTCGTCCTCGTGTTGTCATGCTTCAAAACAACCATCCAGGGTAGCGGTTAGCAGTTCAAGAACAAGCGAATGATAGTGATAATGAGTGCGAACCAGCATTTATTTTCTCCTAAATGTCGCACAAATGTGACATTTAGGAAAAAACAGCCCAATATTGCGTTCGTTGAACCTAGCTGCTTCGCAGGTTCGCTGGAGTCATGCCAAACGACTCTGGCGATTCTGCCAGAATGCTTCAATGAAATCAATATTACACAGAGACCTCTTTCTGACAGATAGACGGTGTGTTATCATCATAGAAGACTTTCACGCTGACTTAAGAAACGGACACTGAAGAGAGCGGACGATGCCTAAATTGTGCAATGTATACGTTCGAAATTGTAACGCTTCTACAAACAATACATGATTTAGTCTAATTGTCGTTGCATACCGCTTTTATCGTTTACAAGCCGAGACAGCCCAGCTGAAAATTTCTGGCCGGCTAAATAGTTTAGAGGTTTTACTGTATCCGCCATTCCCGTTCATTCGACGACGCTTTTTCGATCGGGAACGACTGCAGGTGAGTGGGACTAGCACATGGTTGTAAATAGCACCCCATTAGGTTGACCGTATGGCGCACCGTGCATTCACAAGGGCGTCCATCAAACCATTCTGCCAATCCTTGGCTGCCAGGCAGCTGCGCAGCCGCCTCGCCTCAGACACGATCACATGGTCGTGTCGCCGCGGGGTCGATCGGGATCTCGAATTCGGCTCCCGACGCGCCGCTTTCTCTCCTAGCCACTGGAGGGCGCTGCAGGCGCCCCCGTGGCGGGTGAGGAGAAACCTCCTCGCCCATCGATGGATATATACTCGATGGGGCAGGGGGCGAGAGGCCTCTAAGAACTTAGGACGAGACCAAGACGCAGGCACTGGCAGGCAAGTGGGTGGCGACCGGATCTAGGATATCGCGGGACGCGAGGCCTAATGGCCTTCTTTGTGTTTAGCGTTGGGCTTAACGTGCGTTTGTAAATATTTGTGTAATGTCGCGTGTATTTGTAGTTTAGATTAAGTGTTTTGTAGAGTTGTGTTTTATTGTACGAATAAACGGGGAGCAGAATCCCGCTCCTGTGAAAGAACCAGGCTGGACTCGGTTTGTTGACGGGCCACGTGGGAAATGGCGAATCGGCGGCGGTACGCGATTTCCTACAACCTTAATTCTAATTAACCGTACCTCTGGCGCGTCATCGAGCTTCTAGCTTTTGCTGGCACCCAAACACCATGGCCCACCACCACCGTCTCGTTAGATCGATAGGCCTATCGAGAATCGAGGGTAGCACATCCTTGGAGCGGTCCACGTCCGCGCGCACACTCTCCCAGTCAAGCGCACAAACGTTAATTTACGTACACCAACATGGGAACACGACAACCACACGCAACACACCGCAAGGACGACGGATTCAGATCTCAGAAATGAGAACCTTGCACACACCGACTGGCCGCAACGATCCCGACATTTCGACAAACAAATTCCCGAGTGAGGCACTCGTGCGAGGTTTTCTGGGATAGCCTTCGTCAGCGCTGTCGTCGTCCAACGTTGAACGTAGAGCGTGTCCAAGTCCGTTGTAAGCTACACTGTTGCGCGTCAAGCTGCTCTTCGCTGCGCCGCATTCAACTTGGCGGATTATAGACACCCCCTTCGCAGACAGCGTCGGTGAGCGTGAACGAGCGCGTGTGCTCATTGACGTTACGATGGGCTATAAATGGCTCAGCTTGACACTGCGTGAAAGTGTGTGGACTTTAGTAGCAACCTCGACAGCGAAAATGGTTCCGGTTTTTTACGAGCAGACTTATATTGTCAAAAACAACTTCCAAGCACTAGGTGACAATATGTATTGGGTTGCCAAAGGCATGGTAGCGCTTTTTTGGACGAGGACAAAAGAAAGAAAGACAAGACAGACACAGCGCTCGTGTCTGTCTTGTCTTTCTTTCTTTTGTCCTCGTCCAAAAAAGCGCTACCATGCCTTTGGCAACCCAAGACCAATACCAACTAGCCCAACATACAGCTTTGACAATATGTAGTTTTCTGAATGAACTTAAACTGAAGTTCACTCGATGAGGTAGGACTGGCTCGGCCGAGAGGTCAATAATATGGTCAAACAGATAACTATTGCATCATCATCAAGAACCATCTGCGTGCACCAACTTGAATGTGGTGAATTTGAAAGAAGTGCATAAAACCATTTGCCAGTTGGGGTTTATTTTGTTTACATTATGTTATATTATATAATGAGTGTATCGTATATCTACAATTAATGAGATTAAGGTATTTGTTTCACCTTACAATGAACCTCTGAAGGTGCAATACGAGCCATAGAAGCCATTTCAATGCTATGTGAGCGTCTTGTGACCCTTGAGAGGGGTGCTTTGATGAGCGGCGTGCATTAGTCGCGTAATGCGTGCACGGTGCTTGAATAACTCATAGTTTCTGCAGTGGTCCATCGTAAGGAGAAAAGAAGCACGGAAAAAAAAAATATTTGAGTATTACAAAATGGCATATGCCGAGAGGGGCTTGAACTTGGCATTCGAGCACACAACTGTTATGGTTAGAGTGCTTGTAATGACTTTCGTGTCTGATTTTTCAGATTCTTTTCCTCGCTTTACGTAAGCATGAGTAACTAGAAGGTATGTCTGTGAGAAAGTCTCTTGCACCCAGTCTAATTGCCTTTGCGGTTCTGTGCCCCCAGCTTCTTCAACCGCAGTATTGCGACCAATGCGGAGCAGTGCAGCGCAGTCGAGAACATTGTCTTGGGTTTGCACCGACCATACCCGTTCCTCCTCTTTGGACCACCTGGAACTGGGAAGACCGTCACCCTGGTGGAAGCTTTGATCCAGGTACGATCTTCCCTTTTTGTTTACAAAATGTGATCTTCAGTATTGTCAGTGATGTTCACTATCACACAAATCATTATTAACATTATCCATCGTTAACAAATTCTTTCAGGTCTCGTCATAATAAACAAACTTAAAAAAAAAAATCCATGTATAGTTTGCATTTATGGACAGTCCAGAACACGTAAAATTCCAGCTTTGAAATGTGTAATTCGAAAAATATTAAAAGCCAAATTGTGTCTTGAATGTTGGCTCTGCCACATTTGACCAATTCTTTCTCATTATTTTATATATAATTGTAGGGCTTGCTGCTTGCTGGTGGGCTTCCAGTACCTTGTGGGTCAGTTTGTCTTTGTGCCTCCCTACGATGCTTGTTTCCCCAAATTACGGACTGCACGTGCACTCATTACACTGTGTTTCGGGGAAACAAGCATCCTAGGGAGGCACCAAGACAAACTGACCCACGAGGTACTGGAAGCCTACCACATCCTATCTGCAGATAAGGAATGCATCAGTGTTGAATGTGTTGCATTATCAAACAAGGAAATACGCTTTTTAACACACAATGAACCATGGTTCCCGCGAAACATGAGGCAAGATGAAAACGCGACAGTAGACTACGGATGAGGTGCTCGTCTTCATCTTTGACAATGAAGAGCCCGCACGAGCCAAGATTGATGCAAAACACCCTGCATGATGGCAACGTGACGGGTACTATTTATTTTTCATCTTTCTTCTTTCTTCATCTTTATTGGGGTGATGAATTTTTACAATGTTCTTCCTCCTCTTTATCTAAGTAAATATAGTTGTGAGTAGCGCTCTTTTCTGTGTCTCCTCTTTATGTGTACTCTAATGCCGTTTAGATGTTTAAATACCAACTAGCCCAATTATCAGCACTTTTACATCACACACACAAATGGAGACACTTACACAGTGCTATGCAAGTGCCTCCTTCATTTGTGTGTGTGTCGATTTGAGTGACTGTTTTGCGGTTGTGCTGTTCCCGCTGTACATCAGGGGACATCTAGTCATTCTATCCAAAAGCCATTCGAGTACCCTCAGTATTTCCATTTAACTCCCATTTGTTTCAGGCTAAGCTGTAAGTTTCTAAATTATACTAGCATTTAAATACAGTCGACTCTCGTTAATTCAAAATCTCTTAATTCAAACTTTCGGATAATTCAAGCTAACGTGCAGGTCCTATCCTACGCGTCTCTATGGGAAGAAACTCCTGATAATTCAAACTTTGCTTTATTCAAACAAATTTTCGGCCCCCCTCGAGTTTGAATTAATGAGAGTCGACTGTATCAGAGTTGGGAACTCTTTGGTGGTCTTTCTATGAAGGAGGAAACAATTCTGATAGGTGGAGTCTTGCACACAGGAGATAGCCACAGAAATTAACTTTCACCTTTCAACGGAATGTATGCAATGTTGATTACATTTCACTTTTCTTTAACTGCTGTGTCATTTGGTGTTGGAGCCAAGATTACACATTACTTAGACGCTAAAGGTTTACTCCTGGAAACTGCCTGGTGCTGTCAGACGCAGAGGTCAATTGCAATCTTTTTGAGGTGTACCATATTTGCACGAATATAAAGCAAGTTTTTTTTTCGAAATTATGTGCTCTAAAACGCACCTTGCGTTATATTCGGAATCGAGTTCAGCCTTGAGGCGCGAGAGTCTGGAGAAAGCCATCCCCCCCTGGCTCAATGCAAAATATCCGGTGGGAAAAGAAGTGGGGGTGTGGAAGGGAATTGATTAGCTATTGGGCCACGTGAAGGGGAGAATAGAAAACATAAAGCATTTTTATTGCTTTTATGTTTGTACAATGTGCGTACGCCGCAAAAACACAGCGCGCGCGCGCGCCGTGCGGGAATGCGGGCGCTGGCCAATTCGAGCCAAGCCAAACTGGGCCAAGTCAAGTCAACACAAGCCAAGCCAAGACCACCGACCGCGTTTACACAATCGTGCAACACAAGGCATTTGTTTATGCAGAGGGACCAGAACAAGAGGTGTGATCGTGTATCGGGTTCAGCAGTCTTTTTTCTGCTTGCGCATTGTTTAGTTTCTGCTCCAGAGTGGTCTGGTGTTTGTGTGTTGGTGTTACTGCTTCGTGCCTTGTTTGGATTGTGGGCTGCCGAGGAGCTCGCATGGAAGAAAAAGGAACTACCAGATAAGCAGATGCCGTGAGGCTGCTTATCTGCGTGCTGTGCCGCTGCTTATCTGCGTAGTCGCCAAGTGGATTGTGAATGGAAGGATCTGAGCAGTTAGGATGACTGCAGTCAAAACATAAACTGACATTTCTTCTATTTTCATTGACTTTTCACTTCTGCTATGCCCCCAAGTGTGAGAAATTGACGTGGCCTCGGTTCGCGTTATAATAGTAATAAATTTTTTTTTTTCTTTTTCAGGGCATCAAAACTTGCCCTCGCGTTATATTCGTGGTCGCGTTATATTTGTGCAAATACGGCAATTATGCACATAAGTCGAACCTCGATATAACAAACTTCAATGGAAAGAAATACTCGATTTAACAAAGTATTTCACTTTGCATAACTTGTCCTGAGAACCCCATGTATTTTTAGTCTCAATATAACATCTGTTTTGCTGCTATTTTAAGATAACTAAGTGCCATTGCCATAGAAGGCAATAAATAAATAAACTCTAAAAAACTACTTTGCAGATAAAAAAAAAAAAAAAATTCTGCGAGAACGCGAGCATTTGAGAGGTTAATTCATGGGGACGAGCCTCCCAACATGCCCAGACTGCCCGAGCATGCGGTGCCGGTAGTGCCGGCGAGGCAGGCAGCAAAGCACATCCCGCAGGGCTAGCCAGAAAATGCTGAGCAAAAAGTTACCACAGCATAACAGCAGCACCACTGATATTCACTGATCATTAGCATGGCACCGACAGCACAAGTACTATCCCACTGTAGCGCGAGGACCAAAATCGGCGGGAGCGGCGTAGCAGCGCTGTCATGCCATCTAGGAGGAGAGTGGGAAGACGCATTATTGTTTAAGTTCTTTCTCTAGATGAGAAAGCGAATGTTCTGGAAGCCATCTCCAAAGGCAAATGAAAGAAGGATGTTGTGGCTCACTTTGGCAGTGATGGAAGTGCTGCATCAATTGCACCATGAACGAAAGTCTGCTACATCTCGTGCCAAAGTGTCATTTTTGCTCAAAATTGCGCCATAACTGTGCCAGGATTGACTTAAAACAGAATGCACTAATATTTAGAAAAGTAGACGGAAAAAAAATGAGAGGCGCTATCAAGCGGCTCCGGTACAGCGTCAGACTTGGCTACTGCGCAACGGAGGCGCACAGCTGGGCTCGCGGCGGTGCTAGTGCGTCTGCCGCAGCTATGACGTCACTCCTCTGGAACGCGCAGACCAACAAGGCGTGCGCCGTGTGACGTCACTGCGTCTCGCGCAAGTGCAGCACGGCTTCTCGGGAGCCACGTGAAACTGCTCAACCTTGGCGAGTGTAGCTCACACTTCGAAAAAATGGTTTGAATATATTTCACGGCGGGCGGGGGCGGGCGGGGGAGCCCCGGAAGGAAGGAGGTGTCCGACATGGATGGTGGCTGGTGGCGTACTCTGTTTATTCAACGGTAAACAACATGGGGGTCAAGCGCCACTGGGACGCGACCCTGACAACACGGGCGCAATGGTGGACAGTGGCGCCACCTAGGTAGTGTATATAGAAACTGAAAAATTTAAATACATCTTTCCTTTTCTTAAAAAGTAATTCTCATATCCTTCCCTTTCTTGGAAAAAATGAATAAGCACTCTTCCCAAAACAATGAGGGAAGGAAAAACTGATGCCAAACTGCAGGGCAGTTGGAAAGTATGAAAATGCACTGAAATTAAATGCTTAGTGAGTGACTGCTCTATGTCAAGACACTGGAAAATACAAAGTGAATGAAATGGAAAAGCATGTCTCAATAACATTTGCGGAAAGCACTACACTGGAAAAGCTGCGCTGAGGCATTATGCTGGATAAAGAAAAATTCATATTGTTCACACATATCTTGAACCCAGTCCAAAAGAGTTAATGAAATAGTCCTTCAGCACATCTGGCAGCCGACGACGACACTCTTGCGCAGAGGCGTCTGGACCCTGGGGCTCTGGTGGCTCCGGTCTGCGGAACGGCTTGGGCTGCGTTGTGATGGGTGTCGACGACACTGGTACTGGGAACGGGACTGGCACCGGTACTGGTGCACCTTCAAAGGAGGTGCTAGAGGCTGCATCCTCAGTGGCAGTCTGTGCGCAGCTGGATGAACAGCTGGCGGCTGATTGGGCAGCAGCAGGAACTGCAGCAGGAACTGCAGACGGAACTGCAGCATGAAGGGCTGCAGGCAGGGCTGCAGCGGGAACTCAGGGCTCCGGGGGCGCCAAAATGTAGTAATCCCATCCCCGTCGCCAAAAATGTTGTGAATAAAAAGAAAGGTGGTCACCCGTAAAATAAAAGAGGGCCTGTGTGGGCCAAAACAAGTTCAAGGTGAGCAGTGGATGACTGCTCAGGTTCAAGGCCCGGCATGCAATTGTCGGAAGGATGACAAAGGGGGGAATTGACATTAGTCAATAGGCCTCAAGCCGCTGCTAGGGTTGAAAAGGAATTGCGAGGAATCATGCTGCAGTACAAGCCATCTAACATTTACAATGCAGATGAGACTGGTTTTTTTTATCAGATACTCCCAAATAGGACACTGGCCCTTAAAAGGAGAACGATGCCACTGAGGAAAGCACAGCAAGGAATGGGTCACGATTCTTTTCTGCAGAAATATAGACGCGAGTGACAAGCGAATGCTGTTCATAATTGGAAAAAGTAAGAAGCCGTGATGCTTCAAAGGTGCTCGGGGCCTCGAAATAGAATACACGTCCAACACAGATGTGAATGACCTGCGACATCTTCTGCGGGTGGCTTGATAACTCTGACAAGGTAAGGTGATGAATGACAGCTCCGTATTGTCTACTGCTGGAAAACTGTTCCACGCACCACATACCAGACCTGGAGCTAACAAACGTGGAGCTGCAATTCTTTCCACTTGACTGTACATCGTTGATTCAGCCGCTCGACTGGGGCATCATCAACAGTGTGAAGTGCGTGTATCACCGGTAGCTGATCGACAGGGTTCTGCTTAACCTTAGCCTAAAACGTTCAATGAGCGTGGACATCTTTCAAGCACTGGAAGTGCTCTCCGCATCTTGGAAAGTCGCAACAAACGAAACCATCCAGAACTGTTCCTGGAAAGCTGGGTGTATAACACCTGCAACATCAACAGCCAGGGCTCTCTGGGAAGCAAGCGAAAGCGCTCGCATAGTTTCGTCCGTTCCGAGTGAAGATGAGACGAATCAAGATGCTCTTCTGGGAGCATGGCAGTTCCTCCGTGGCAACACCGTTGTCTCCGACGATGTCATTCTGGAGGACTACCTCTACGGGGATTCTTGCATGGTTGCGACAAAAGAGGTTACCAATGCTTTCATTGTGCAGTACGTGGTTGGGAACTCGACGGAGGATGACTACGATTTTGAGGTTGATGCCCAAGAAACTTGCGAGATCCTGAGCAATTGGAAAGTGCTCGACGCAGTTGACGTACTGAGGCGGCACACGAGATCGCACAGGCAGCAAGATGCTGTGAAGTGTTCTGGGCGCAAGGCTTGCGCCTTGCAAACAAGGCGCAAGCAAATGTCACGGACTACTTTACCCGCAAAGAAATGTAATTTTCTGAGAGTTTTTGCACCCGTAAAACACTTCGAAAAGCTTTTGCATTCTAAACCCGAATTTTAATTAAGCAAATTTTTGATGTAACGAAGTAAATTGCAAATTTCACCAACTCGTTACATTGAGCTGGGTTTGACTGTACTGTAAAATGCGCAGGAAACACCCCTTCAAAATTCGGAGATAACCTTTAAAATCTGAGGGATTGGCGCTGGTTACGTCCAAGAGTGGAAGTGCAGAAGAGACGCATGATGGGGGTCTGCTTCACTGCTTTGCACCAGCGGGAGTGCATCAAGCCTCACTGCCTTGCGCTGGTGCGTGTGTGTCAAGCTTCTCTGTTTCGCACCGGCGTGCTCAGAGAAGCATCTCTCTTCACTAGGGGGACACTTGATATGCCCTTTGCTTATTTTTTAAAATGTTTCAAGGAGTAGCGGTAGGGTTGGGACATGAGCACGTGGTCAGTAATTTATGATAGCTTGTGGTTTTCTTGTAGTAACTTTGGTGAGATGGTTTACAAAAAGTTATTAGCTTCATCCCTAAGCAAAATAGATATTCAGTGGTTAGTGCTGCAACTAGTATATATACCATTTAATATCTGCTCCATATTATTACCGTATTTGCACGAATATAACGCGACCACGAATATAACGCGAGGGCAGTTTTTGATGCCCCCAAAAAGAAAAAAAATATTATTACTATTATAACGCGAACCGATGCCACGTCAATTTCTCGCACTTGGGGGCATAGCAGAAGTGAAAAGTCAAGGGAAATGGAAGAAATATCTGTTTATGTTTTGACTGCACTCATCCTCACTGCTCAGGTCCTTCCGTTTACAATCCACTTGGCGACTACGCAGGTATGCAGCAGCACGGCACCTGCTTGTCTGGTAGTTCTTTTTTCTTCCGTGGGAGCTCCTCGGCAGCCCACAATCCAAACAAGGCGCGGAAGCAGAAGCACCAACACACAAACACCAGACCACTCTGGAGCAGAAACTAAACAATGCGCTGGCAGAAAAAAGACTGCTGAACCCGATACACGATCACACTTCTTGTTCTGGTCCCTCTTCGTAAACAAATGCCTCGTGTTGCACGATTGCGTAAACGCGGTCGGTGGTCTTGGCTTGGCTTGTGTTGATTTGACTTGGCCCGGCTTGGCTTGGCTCGAATTGGCCGGTGCCCGCATTCCCGCATGGCGCGCGCGCGTGCAGCGTGCGCGCGATGTAAAAACACAAAAGCGATAAAAATGCTTTTTTATGTTTTCTATTCGCCCCTTCACGTGGCCCAATGGCTAGAAAATGGCCCTCCACACCCCCACTTCTTTTCCCATTGGATCTTTTGCATTGAGCCGGAGGGATGACTTTCTCCTCTGGCTTTCTCCAGACTCGCGCGCCTCGTGGCTGAACTCGATTCCGAATATAACGCGAGGTGCGTTTTGGAGCACGTAATTTCGGAAAAAAACTCGCGTTATATTCGTGCAAATACGGTATGTACTCATTTATTAACTGACCAAAACAAGTTGAAGGCTTGACTTACCTGATAGCAGTATTGGTACCTTTGGAGTTTTCTAAAGCTAGCATTGTCAAGCATACTGTGTCTTTCTGAGAAATGCAGCAGCAACTGAGGGGAATACACATTTATGGGGGCAACCAACATGGCCATGCAGCTTCATGTGCTGGCCAATGGTATTGTGTGAAACGCCGTCACGGTTGTGGTTCTGGTGTGCACCACTCACAATCGATTTAATTCTCAACTCTTACATGCATATGTTTTGCTTTACATACAGATCCAGCTTACCAATTTTTCTGAAAAATTCAAAAGCTTACTTACTGCATCATTTCAGCATCTTCAGGCTTGAAACTGAAAGGTTTTCTTCTACTAAGGTCTGCACGCTGATCCCATCGAGCCACATCCTGGTGGTGGCACCATCCAACAGCGCTTGCGACAACCTGGCAGAGAAATTACTGGGTTATCTAGGGCCGTCGCAGATACTCAGGATATACTCTGCCTCTGTGCACCGGAGCAAGCTGTCCAAGAAGCTGCAGGTAATTTGTTTATTCTTCAGGTGTCGCTAAATCGAGCAAACTATCAGATTGGATGTGTTTCAATGATGCGAGGTCAGTCTACCTTGTAGGGTGGTTCTGGTTCACACTGGGTGAGAAATCTAGCCAGAACAGTACAGTCGAGCCCGGTTAAGTCACACCCGGGTATTTCGAATTATTGCTTATATCGGACAGTCCAAACATCTCCTTGAAAATCACATGTAATAGTATAGGAGCGTTGTCTTTTTGTATCGAACTCCCATGAGCTCCCATGGCGGGGACACTCGATATAGCGAACTAAGCACGGCGGCCCTTCGCTTCTCCCCAGGTCAGATTGCGCCCACGGAGCACAAGCTCGCGTTGCCGGGCTGGCAGACCGCCAAGCCAGCATACGCACACGGGGATCTCAGGGATACTCAACAAAAAAGCAGTTGTAAAAAAAAAGAAAAAAAAAAAAAAGAGAAACGGAGAAAGAAAAAAAGAATTGAGGATGGCAAAAGCAAAGGGAAGGGCACGCGGTCGCGCGTAGAGAGGCCAGGGGGTGCTCCTTAGCCTCAAGTCAAGTGTGTGTTGACAACGGTTGAGCAATCACACTTCTAACGCCTTATCTTCGTTTACCTTTTTGTTTCCCTGCTTTTGCTTTGCGCGTTTCTTTTTTTTTTGCCTTTTTTTGTTGCTTGAATTTAGTGAGGTTTCTTTTTTGTTTTAACTTTATTCTATGGATCGAGTGTTTTTTTGTTTGTTTTTATACGACTTGCTCTTTCCGTTCTTTCATATTTTTTTTTATAATTCGTGTTTTGTCGCTAATGACGTGCAGAGGTCGCGCGCGCGTAAACGATCGCAAACATTGTGGCGTAAATGCTGTGGTGTTTGTGATCTTTACCAGCTAATCTCTAAGGTATTTAGCGACTCTTAGTGGCTCTATTTGGTAAGGTCCCCTCTTAGTGGCTCTATTTGGCAAGGTCCCATTTGTCGCAGCCTTCGGTATTAGCAGAGAAGTGCGGAAATTTTAATTAGAGCTTAAGTTAACATATTTTTGTATATCAAATTATTGATATATCAAACTATTTTACGATCCCCTTTGAATTCGATATATCCGGGTTCGACTGTATGACTGGCGGCCTGGGGTCTTTAACATGCATCGCGCAGTAGTGTTATGCTACCACGTGCCGATACAATGCTCATCTAGATTGAATTAAACAAAGGTGGGGATCAAACCCAGGGTCTCTTCCTGCAGTGCCAGCTTTTACTCTGTGTACTCCAAGCTGTTGTGTAGTAACATACCTGGCCATTAGCCCTGTAGGTGTCTCCAGACTCGCAAAATTAATGGAGTTGAAACGCAACCCTGTGTACACATATAGTCAAATTGTACCTTTCACACCTTTAAAAGTGAAAGGAACAATTCACACCCTTAAGGTTGTGAATTTTTTCATTGTTTCTAAAGTGAATTTTTTAGATGTGTCAAAGGATGAGGTTTTCAGGTTCCCACGCTCTAATCCCTGCTTTCGCCCGAGCCCGATGCAGCTAGAAATAAATAGGTAGCGACTATTTCAACGTCCACTTTCAAAATATTTTTTTAATTTTGACGTCCATGGTGACGCCACTTCCTGAAGATATGAAAACATTAATTTCCAAATGTGTTTTGACATCCACCGTCAAAATATTTTTGTAATTATTTTGACGTCTCATACTTGAAACTTTGGAGCGAGCTTCAAAAATTGAACTAAAAACAATAATAAAAAAAAAAAAGCGGAAAAAAAAATTGTTTGCTGGCTGTGTTGTGGTTTGACCATTCGACACAAATTTTACGGAAACAAACATTCTTCCCTTTAAATAAAGTGTGATTAAAAAAACAAAAAAACCTTGACGTACATGTTTGGTTGTGCTCAACATTACAAAATGTGGCACCACTGCATTTTATAATTTGTTTCACGTGTTTTATATAAACAAAGGAGCTAAATGCTGTGTCATAAAATTTGCAGTTTCGAAAATGTGTGTATCTCGTACGTACAACCGTGCCAGAACTTGTGTTCGTTTGCACCGGTCAAAACTAGGCAGTATTTGCATTTACAACCTTTTATTTGGCATCCCGCTTGTTTTATAGTTAACCAGCTCGTTATACATGAACCAAACAGATAATCTAAACTGCGCAACAAACTCACGAAACCCGGTTAAAAACTGGGCGGGAGCCAGATGCAAAGCGAGACCGCAACCATACAAAGACGCGCCCGCAAGATATGAAGACACAAAAAGCGTGCCGAATTTCTCAGTGTTATTAGTGTATGCAATTACATTACGCGCAGGCGAGACAGGGATATCCAGCTCGCCTTTGTTTTAGATTAACATTTTAAGTAAGACAGGTGGCGAAATAACATGCAAGCTCAGAACATTGCCACCGGGCGTGTGAGGTCCTAATGAATCAACTGTCTAGCCAGTCCCACACACGCTGAATAAGACATTTCCAATGCTGACTAGGACCGAAACTTCCTAGGCACGCAACAGATGAATCCTTCAAAATAACAACACAGCACTGACAAACTAAACAGAACGAAACCACGAAAACAGCTTTCACCCTACCACTGCGACGACCGCATTGAAGGTAGACGTCGGAATAATAATGCCCCTATTTTGACGTTTTATGGAAGTGTCTACGCAGACGTCGAAATAATTTATGGAATATTTTGACAGTGGACGTCGAAATACCATGAACAACTTAATTTTCGTGGGTACCTAATTTTTGCGAATCGCCGACAATTCGCGAAAAATAGGTCCTGCAAACAACTCTGGTAAAATGTAAACACATTGGAATTTATATTAAGATCCCACCGCGTAGCAAAACTTAGAACCCGCAAATTATTAAAAAAGTTCAGCCTTGACCTACATTGCGAAATGTTAGACCCAAACCAGACTTGAGCTCGAACAGGACATGTCATTTATTGCCAGATTTAAGTTGGGTTCGGGTTTTCGGGCTTGCCTGAGCCCACGCACATCTCTAGTAGACTTTTTGGTTAAGTCTGCTCAGCGAGTAACCTCCTTGTTTTGTTAAAAAAATGAAAACTGCTGTGACCCAAAAAGTTGTTTGTTATTTGATAATTAACCTTGGTGAAACCATTGGGCTGGTGTTTTCTCGGTGTCTATATGTAGTACCAATGATGTCATTGCTGTTTGAATGTTCTGAACCTGCTACACCTTGCCAGATTTCACCAAAATGTGAGGAATTTGGGCCAGTATTGTCAAAAGTACATTTTCCTTAGTGCTGAAACAAATAGCTCAGGCCCTGCTGCACTTCTTGATTGCTTTAGTAGGCTTGTGTGAATTTTAAATAGGTTTCAGTTATTGCTGAGTTTTTCCACGTCATTCATGCAATGATGTTTCAGATGATATTTTTTATATTCAGGTAAAAAATGTGAAAGCCATGCTAATGGTTGGAGAGTTCAGGTACATGTGAACGCCTTAGCTAATTTGCTTTGGGATTATGTTTTTGAAGCTCGAGACATAGAGATTGCCAAAGTTTCACTATGGCACTTTGCACAGCCATCGGTTTTACACCAAAGCACGCACATACCATAGTAATAACTTCCTAATTTATTTTATGACAGATTTATAACATGTACACAGAATATTAAAAATAATTCATATGCATAAAAAGCTATGAAACATGTCAAGTAAACACTGTTTAGATACACATTCACAAATTATTTACCAACAAACTACTTAGTTCCAACAGTGTGAAACATAAAAAATGAGTGTCTTTAAGTGAATTTTATGAATATATATATAAAAAAAGGTGCAGGCATTATTGTAGTTTTGTTACTAATGAAGAAACTGCTGATATCTCTAAATGTGGCCAAATAACATACCAATATTTAAATAAAAAAAATATATATATTTATTAAATTTAACCATTTGTAGTGACTTGATCTAACTTGGGATGCATTGCTGCATGATATCGGCTCCAAAAAGATATTTTCTGTAACCTACTAAGGCTGTTCAGGGGTTCTGCTTTATCATAGGGTGTAAGAAGTCATGCTGTTCCTAACTTAGCTTTATATTAACCTAATTATATCAAACACTGTTGTTGTTTTTTTCTAAATTTTTCCTTTGGTATGGACCAATACTACATCAACCTTTTTTTACAGTGCGATGCATACTTTTCACAGGAACGATGTGGCCCGTGTTTCGTGAAACACCCTGTATACAGGGTGTATACGGGTTTTTAAGTTTCGGTTTGCAATCGGAGCGCTTCTCGGCACCGACGGCACAGCACCCCGTGGACAAATAGTGCAAGCAGTCTCTGCTGCATTGCGCGAGGACAGCGCAGCAGGGGTTGGGTTGCACTATTTCTCCACAGGGTGTGGTACCGTTGGCGCCGAGAAGAGCTCCCTTTGCAAAACTTGAAAACCCGTCGAAATCATGCGGTTTTTCAAAAAGCTGTAAAGTACCGCGCGTGCCATTCTATCATTCTGCAATTTGTTGATTTAGTGTTTTTCAATGATGCTGAGCAAGGTTCTAATTGAAACCATGCCCTAAAATTCAATATTTAAAAAATAATTAACTACTTAATTATTTCAAACGTAAATAATTTTCATAGGCCAAAACTAGAACCAAAACGACGCGAGCCTTTTCTTCGGTGCGATGCATAGTTTTCGCAATATCGAATTTGTCCAACTTTCGTGAAACACCCTGTATATAGCTGGGTGCTTCTTCCAAGGACATTACTTTCATATACCGTAAACTACTGGGGGAGCGCCCACTATACTTTTACTGAAAACCGCATTAATCTAGACATGGTTGCTTGTCCAGTAAAATGGGTGCTTAATGTTTAATTTGCAGAATTTTCTAGTTTGCAACACATTAATAATGGGCGCTTAAACGAAGTGGGCACTTCCGCAGCATTTTACAATAGTATATATTTTACAGAAATACACAAAATATGACGAACCATCATTTTATGAACTGACTTGGAAACACCCAACAACAAAACCCTTGTGGTTATCATCATCTATCTGTATTGCTGCATGGTGAGCTGGTTTGTTTCTTTGTTTCACAGAAGGTCGAAAACCAAGATACCAACTTTTGAGATACTACTTCTTAGCCTTCTTTTTTTAGTGACAGACCTTTCTCATGTGCGGGCTTGGGTCTCTCGGTAATGTGCTGTGCATACAGTTCTCAACTGCCCACAGAAGCAGCATCCGCTGACAGTTCAGGAGCAAGAGGCCTGGGGAAGGGAGAGGGGTTTTAAATAATTAAAAATTATTGGCCTGCAATTTTTCCACATTTAAAGAGGTCAGCTGTGCTTCTGTATTAATAACATAGCTAAAAAGTAATGGTAAGCATATCTTTTTTATGTATTTGTTAAATTCGTATGAAGATGCTCATTCTTATGTTTAGAGCCATTCCATGTGAAGTAGCTTGTTGGTAAATAGTTTCTTAATATGCCCCTAAAACGTGTTTACATGACGTGTTTCACAGCTTTAATTGAATATAAATCTTTTATTGTAACTTTTAATTGTCGCCGACTGATTTTTTGGACGCTGATAATGCGGTTGAAAGTTTGATTTTTTGGACAAAATCGTTGAGCGATCAGCAGGAAATGCCACCTAGAAGCTACCATTTTAGATTCTATGCTGGCTGCACATGGATTGGTTTGGTTTGGCAGTGCTAATTGAGTACTGCTAAGTCCTACTGCTAGGTGACGCTATGCAATGGCTTTTTAGGGTGCAGCGCTTAGGCGCTTGTTCCTGCGTTTTGCAACGTAGCCGTCGGCATAACAGGAGGAGGGGAGGGTACAGAGGAGGAGGACATAGAAGAGGAGGGGAGGGTAGGAGGTACCTCCCCTTCTCCTCTTCCACGCCCTCCCATTCTTTCCCTCAAGTGCTGTACTCTAATTTTGCATTACAGAGATTTGTAAACGTCATTATTCTTATTATTTTTTTTTTTTAATGTGAAACATTCTTTGGTTAGCTCAGGATTTCGTGAAGCTAGATTGAGTTTTCCAGCTAGATGTAGCGGGAAAATTGACATTGTTACCGAAAAAATTACGTCACAACTTCGTGTCACGTGACCTCCACACAAATTCAGTTTCCCTGCTAGATTTAGCGGGAAAATTGTGTCGCATAATCTCAACACCAGTTCAGTTTTCCTGCTGACTTGGGGAGAAAAATTACATCACATGACTGTATCACACGATGTATGCATAAATTTGGTTTCTCCGCTTAATTTAATGGAAAAATTGACATCATGTGACACTATCTCACATGACCTATACATCAGTTCAGTTTCCCGACTAGCTGGAAAATAGACGTTGATGACCTCAACGCCAATTCAATTTCTTCGCCAGATTTAGCAGTAAAATTGATGTCGCATGACCTATACACAAGTTCAGTTTCCCCGCTAGATTTAGCGGGAAAGTTTACGTCACATGACATGGGGTCTGGGCAGGGTTTCAGAGAGCGCTACCGTCGGTCGATCATCAGCACCACTGTGGCCAAATGAGGCAATACTGAGACGACTAAAATCGGCAGCGCCACCGGCGTTTCTTTGCGAGATTACATGATTACCAACTTCGAGCGTTGTGTTGCACGCTACACTACCGACTGTTTTAAGAATCTATCAAATGTTATGTATATAATTGCGCATGCATGTGTGGTTGTGTCGTTCTAGCATTAAGGTGTTTTAGTAGGTGCCTTCCTCAATAGGTAGACAACCCAAAACAGGAGCTTGCAGAACAAAATTGATCGCCCTGATATTACGGCCGAATATAGCTATATAGAATATAGAATATAGTTTCAGAGGGAAATTTTTGTTAACTGGTGCTATTCGGCCCCATGTTATCCAAAGCTTTATTGGCTCTCACTTTCCCATTGAAATTTTTAGAAAATCGCATAACTTTTGGTTATGAACGGTTCATTCTGAAACTTTTGCGTCTGGTTCGGATTGCTAGCGCTATATTTGGGCAGATGTCGTGTCCGTGTGGTGATGACAACTACAGCCCGAATACTTATGAGTTTAATATGACCCAGAAGAGCCTCAGTGCCTAGCTTGCGCCATCGGTAGCTCGCAGTTCCAGAGTGCGCGCTCAGGGATCGCGCGCACAGGGCAATGCCGATCTTCGTCCTTTATGCGCGAGTGGCGCCGCGCTGGACATCACACTCCTTCCCCCTCTAGAGGCCGTCGCCATATCTTTGAGGAGGTCGCCTTTGACGTTGAGGTCTAGCGGAACTGTTTGATGGAACCAAGTCGGCATTGGGCTGCACTTCTGCTTGAGCCTCTGGGGCACATTGCTGTTCTGCTGGTGACGGTTCCCCAGTCGTCGGAATGGTCCACTGCGCTGGTAAACCTTGTGGGCCATTACTGGTCTTCGCTGTCGAAGATGCTTCTGTGACAAAATGTCTCGGGTGGTCTGTTACCGGGTTCCTTATGTGATCTTCGTGTCGTCGTACTGTGCCTTGGTCTGTTCTGATGATCCAAGAACGAGATCCAAGTCTTCTTATGATTGTTCCTTGGATCCACGACGGTTTGCCTGTAAAGTTCTTAACGAACACCTCTCGGTTAACAGAAAGATTTCTGGGAGACTTGGTTGTTCCTGGTGTATCCTCATCTCTTCCCCTTGCTTGCGGTTGGAGGCGAGTGATCGCCGTTGACAACTCGCGACCCAACATCAGCATGGCTGGAGTCTGTCTCGTCGCGCAACTGATGGTGGTGTGTTGCTTAAAAAGAAACCGAGCGATTCGGCACGATAAGCACCCCGTCTTATCCTTCGACACCGCTTGTTTGGTCTCGTAAACCATCCTTTCAGCTTGTCCGTTGGTCGCCGGATGGTACGGTGCACTCGTGACGTGTCGAATACCGTTATTCTTAAAGAACTGTTCGGTTTCGGCTGATACCAGTGACGTACCGTTGTCGCTGACGATCTTGCGTGGTACTCCGAATGTTGCGAATACATTACGGAGTTCCTGGATGAGTGAGCTGGAAGTGATGGTGTTCATTTGACGAACTTCCAGCCATTTGCTGAAGGCGTCAACTATTATCAGCAACATCTTGCCTTCAACGGGTCCGGCGAAGTCGATATGTAATGTATCCCATGGCGTCGTCGGTCGTTGCCATTCCGGAGAAGGTGCTTTGGGCGGTGCCCGTTGATGCTGTTGGCAATTGCTGCACGTTCTTGCCTTGGCTTCGATGTCTCTGTCTACACCAGGCCACCAAACGTAACCTCGTGCAGCTGCCTTCATGGCCACCATGCCTCGATGACCTGCGTGGAGTAGCTCGAGGACGTGAGCTCTGGCTGCACTGGGAATGACTACCCTCGTGCCTCGCGTCAAGCAACCGTTAAGTGTCGACAGTTCAGTGGCGATAATTTTGTACAGCCCGCACTCGTCCTTGCTCAACTCTCCCAGATTGCCGTGATGTATGGCCTTGTAGACGAGTGCCAAAGTTTTGTCTTGCGCTGTGAGCGCTGCAATGCGTTCTGGGCAAAGTTGAGGAATAGGCGAGCCGGCCAACATCAGTACATCTCCAGGTTGGCAGGGCTCGTCGACACAAGCAGGTAGCGGTAGCCTGCTCAGAGCGTCTGCGTTTTGATGTAATCGTCCCCGTCTGTACTTCAACTCGTAGTCGTATGCACCTAGTTTGATGCACCATCGTGTCATACGCGGGGATAGCACTTGAGGTATTGTTTTCGAGCCTCCAAGTATTCCCAGAAGTGGTTGGTGGTCCGTGTAGATGGTTACCTGTCGTCCAGCGATGTATTCATGGAAGTGACATGCTGCATAGACAATGGCCAACCCTTCTTTATCCAGCTGGGAATAGTTTTTCTCTGCTGCTCCTAGCGTCCTCGACGCAAAAGCAATCGGAGCCTCACGTCCCAAGGCGTCTCTCTGAGCAAGCACTGCTCCTACGCCGTAAGGGGACGCGTCGCAGGAAAGAAGCAGGGGCTTGTTTTCGTCATAGTGGGCAAGGACCGTGGATTCCTTGACTAGTTGCTTGAGCTTTCGGAACGCTTCCTTGTGACTGTCCTTCCAGAGCCAAGGAACATTTTTCTGGAGAAGCTTGTACAGGTCTGTTGCGACTGTAGCTCTGTTCTTGAGGAAGCGGTCATAAAATGCCAACAACCCCAGAAAGGCTTGCAGCTCAGGTTTCCCGGTTGGCTCTGGAGCGTCTAGAATCGCTTGCACTTTGTCAGCGGTTGTGTGAACCCCTGAAGCATCAATTTTGTGTCCCAGGAAGGTAGCTTCGCTGACTGCAAACTTGCATTTTTCTTTTTTTAGTCTCAGGCCGGTGCTGTCTAATCTGGACAGTACTTGTTCCAAACGCTCAGCATGTTCTTTCTTGCTCGCTCCACTGATGATGATGTCATCTAAATAGACACTTATTCCGTCTATGCCGGCGAGTGTTGTTTCCATCATTCGCTGGAAGATCGCTGGTGCTGCTGAAATTCCGAACGGAAGTCGTGTCACTCGGTACAATCCTTTCATCGTATTGATTGTAAGTACAGCTGCCGTCTCTTCAGTTACCTTTAGTTGCTGGTATGCTTGGCACAAGTCTAGCGTGGAGAAAGTAGTTCCGCCTCTGAGGTTCGAGAGCACTTCTCCTGTTGTTGGTAGCGGATAACTGGCCTTTTTCGATGCGGCGTTTACCGTACTCCTGTAGTCGCCACAGAGTCGGATAGCTCCGCTCTTCTTGCGAACGAGTACAAGCGGCGTAGCCCACTCAGAGTGTTGAACTGGCTCAATTATCCCTTGGTTCTGCAGCTGTTGAAGCTCGTCTGTCACCGCTGATCGTAGCGCGAGAGGAACAGGGCGAGCCTTGCAAAACTTTGGCGGGGCTCCTTCCTCCAGCTCCAAGTGCACTGGAGGTCCCGTGTATCCAGCGATGTCGTCTTGGAATACCTTGGAATGTCGTTGTAGCACTGCCTCCACCTCCGGTGGCGTGGTCTGCTGCTGCATCTGATTGATTCCTTGAACTCGGATGTTGAGCGCGTCGAACCAATCTCTACCCAAAAGGCTGCAGCCGGCCCCTTTCATTACCAGAAGCGGCAGTAGGTAATCCTTGGACTTGAAGCGTACTCGAACTTGAAGCGATCCCAGAAGTTTCAGGCCTTCGCCACTCCAAGTGTAGAGCTCCAAGTCGTTCTTCGTGAGCTTTGGTGGGTTCTTGGGCCAGGTTGAGCGAAATGTGTCTTCGCTTATCAACGAACAAGCGGCTCCAGAATCGACCTCGAACTGAAGTGGTTTACCTTCAATCCGAAGGGAAACATAAAATTTCGGGAAGCACCTTCGCGTGGTCAGCTGGTTCAGCTCATGACATGTACATCTAGAAGAACACGCTGGCTGGCTCACCACTTCAGTCGCTGCTTCAACGTTGTAGTTAGCTTTCTTGTAGCCTGTTTTACCTTGTTGTTTTTTCTTTGCAATGCATGCCTTTTCAATGTGTCCTTCCTTTTTGCAGTAGTGACACTCGGTAGTCTTGAATCGGCAGGCCTGTGGGTCGTGTTGACCTGTGCAACGATAACACGGACGTCCCTTGTATGAAGCGGACTTGTTGCATGCATCCGTTGTCTTGTTGACCTGGAGATCCTCCTTGTTTTTTATACTCTGTTGTTGTTTCGAGGCACTCTCAGCACGGACGGCGATGTCTAAGGCGCTTGCGAACGTTAAGTTCTTTTCTGCGAACAGACGTTGTTGCAGAAGTTCGTCACGGATGCCGCAGACAAACCTGTCGCGCAGCATCACGTCCAGTGGCAGTTTAGTGTCCCATTGTGGAGTTGCCGGTTGTGCAGCCGTAGCCACTGCATCGGGTGCTGCTTGTGACGCCGGTTGCTGCGACGCCGGTTGCCGTGCCGTTGTCGATGCCCCAAGCGTAGTTGCGGAAGCTAAGATGCCGAAATTGCAGTCTCCAGCCAGCATTTTGAGTGCCGCCACGTAGCTGTTTATGGACTCGTCCGGTAGTTGGTCTCGCCTCTGGAAGTTGTACCGGCTATAGAGCTCCGAAGGTTTTGGATCGAAGTGCGCGCCGAGGATCGTCACGAGTTCTTCGAACTCGACATCCCCGGGTCCTCTGGGTGCTACCAACGCTCGTACGATGTCATATGTTTCTGGACCGCACAGCGTAAGTAGGACAGCTCGCTTCCTGTCCACGGCGCTGATGTTATTCGCCACGAAGTAGAATCCGAGGCGCTCAATCCAGGATGCCCATGACTTGCCTGAGAAGGCTTCCATTTTGCCTGACTTAGACATGGCTCGAGGTCTGAGGTTCCAGGCGTCGTAGGTCCTTGATTACTCGTCGCCAGTGTCGTGTCCGTGTGGTGATGACAACTACAGCCCGAATACTTATGAGTTTAATATGACCCAGAAGAGCCTCAGTGCCTAGCTTGCGCCATCGGTAGCTCGCAGTTCCAGAGTGCGCGCTCAGGGATCGCGCGCACAGGGCAATGCCGATCTTCGTCCTTTATGCGCGAGTGGCGCCGCGCTGGACATCACAGCAGAGAATGAGCGTTAGGTGATGCATAGTTTATTTTTGCAATAAACAAACCCCCATAATTTTTTTTTTTTTTTTTTTGTGACAGTCTTATTATTTTTCCATGTGCTCTTGTAGTTCTGTGTTTACCTGCGGATAAACTCTGGCCCGTCTGGAACCCTTCCCCAAAAAAACGTGCCCCAGCATTCTATTTGTGTTGGTACATATTCGAAAGCGCGAGTGCCGTATTTGGTCGTGGCAGGATGTCGTGAACCAAGGTTGGCAAATCGAAACCAAAACTTTGGCCAATGAGTTTCCAAGATGCTTTGCGTGGCACTATGTCGCTTCAATCGCTTTGATTTTTCGAGAGGTCTATATCTGATTTACATAATATTGGGTTTATCTGAGGCTTGTTAACTCACTAACATCTGTAGGAAAAAACAAAAACAGATGTGGCATTGATGTTAATTGAACCTATATGAGGTTAACCTGTAATTTTGGGTTCCTACATTAACAAAGCAGAATTCTATGGGAAAAGGTCCATCCCTAATAATTTTATGTGTAGAGAGACATGGTCCATAGAAATGGGGTCCATATTAATGAGTTATAACTTCACCACTGATAGGAGCCTGCACAGAACTGTAAAAAAATTGTTTGTGCTAGCCACTGCACGTGTAAAATTTTTGAATAAAAAAAAGTGCTAAAAAAAATGAAGATCCCTTCCACCCCATGAAGAGGGAAGTCCAGCAAAAATGACGCTCTGGTGGGATTTGCTATGTTGGGGTTTAGCTATATTGGAAATAAGGACAGTGGCGCGCTCTCCGCATCACTCACAAAGGAAACACACAATTAGTGGGTAGAGACAATGGTGTTTTATTATAGCGCGGGTAGGTCAATCATGGCGCAGGTTCTAGGAAATGCCGCGCGCCAAAGAGCGCGCGGCATTTCGCAATGTTGGGAGAGAGCGACGCCGCACGTGGTGATGCGTATACACGAGTTGGCGAAAGAGGCGGCGGAGAGGAGTATAAAGTGGAGGCAGACATCGTTGCGTTTGAAAATTGTTGGTCTACGTTTGGTCTGCCGTCGGAGACGATCCACCAGAGCCTAGCCATAGACAGCTTTGCTGTAAAAAAAGGTTTGTTTTGCTCCAAAATTTTAACTGGCTGGGCCATCGCTGTAATTTACACGCAGTCACTAATACATGACTGCGTCTGTTTTGATAGCTGACAATATAGGTAAAGATGCTTACTCATGAACATATGTGCCAAAAGTTTCCAAAAGCTTTATTCGCCGAAACAGTTGTTAAAGGGTATTGCAAAAGTTTCGGAGTAGTCATCAGTCGCCACTTACTAATGGTGTGTTGTCATATTGCGCCGATATTGCACATTATGTGAAATAGACCTTCACTTGTTTGAGTAGAGCATTTGCCAGTTTGTTTAAGGTGAAAACCAACTTATGTTGGTAATGTTGTACTATCTTGAGAAAACAAAAAGGTCAAGCAAACAATATATGCATAAGGAGGAGGCTGTGACTTCGGTATATAGCTTCTAAAAGATAAAGGACATTTATTTAGCATTGAGAATTTTTGCTTGAATGCTTCACCTATTGTAATTTTGTACGCATGGTTTAATATGCAAAAAATTCGGACACAATTTTGTTTTCTTTTTGCAGCACTGTTCAAACTACGTTGCAGGTGGGACCTTCTTCTACCCTGACGTTGAAGACTTGCAGAAGTACAGGGTCATTGTCACAACTCTTGCTGGCTCTGGAAAGCAAGTACTTTTTTAATCTTTGTTTCATAATACGGTCGAACCTCGTTATATCGAATAGTGCGAGGACCGTGTAATTATTCTCTATAACCATAATTTGATATACAAAATCACACCGAAAACGCGTCGAAGTGCAGCGCGATTTAATCACTAAAAAGCTAGCGTGAAAAATGCCTACCCATGTGAAGCGTTAAGCTGAACTATTTATTCCGGCAGAAAACAACTGCCGCAGCGTAGATTGCTTCTTGGAGTTGACCGCAATGACTGCATGCCCTATTACGGCCCGCCCCACGGTGCCTAAACATTTCACCAGCACCAGACCACTACCGTCGATTGCGTTGCAGTAGCGGCATAAATGCGTCGAAGCGGCCACAGCTTCGCCTGAAGTCGGGCGCAGAGCAAGGTCCTCGGCGTTTGAAGGGCCAGGTTCGGTAGCTATCTCTTCTAGAGCCAGCTCGCAGCTGACCTCCGCGACAATTTCCACGTTCGTTAGTTCGGTCATGGTCCCTGCTACTTGCGGCGACGTTTTGTGCTTGGTGGATGAAGGCGAAGGCCTTTGTTTTCTGTTGAAGCATCGGCCTCGACACCGTAATGTTCCGAGCCCTTGCGTCCATAAACCACTTGTGAAGTGATCTTTCGATGGCCGGTGTCTAAACGCAGAGTGCGTCGGAGTGCTTGCTTTGTTAAGCCTTCGATTTGATGTCACTTTTCATCTTCAGCAGCGTGCTCAAAGTGCTCTGCGGTATGTTGTACGCTTCGGAAACACTGGACTCCTTTTCTCCTTTTTCAACGCGGCGGATGATTTCAAGCTTCGTTGCAACCGTCAGCGACGTACGTTTCTTTGTTTGATGCTATCAGTACGCCACACGCGGTTGACGCAATGTCAGAAGAACGAAACTGCGGGAGCTACGCCTGCTGCGCCACTGCTATCCTTCGATGTATTGCGGGAAAGCCTGCCGTATCCTCTGATGTGTTGCTGCGGGAAAGCCTGCCGCCTGTCTCCGGAGCGCATGCTTTTCGGCGCTGTAAAGTTCGATATATTCATTTTTTAACCAATTGAGTTTGCTATAAAAAGTTTCAAATGCGTGTAATTCTTATGACAGTTCAACAACGATTTGATATAAGCAATAATTCTATATATCCATGTTCGATATAATGAGGTTTGACTGTAATCAGGTGCAATTAAAGTCAGTAATTATAGTCTCAGCAGTTCTGGTTCTTAATCTCTTTCTCTCTCTCTTCCTCTCCCTCTTTCTCTCTCTCTCTCTCTCTATATATATATGGGTGATTTCATTTGAATTCGACCAAACTTGTCGGGGGGGGTCTTTAGATTTAATCGTAAAAAATATATATGATACCCGAATCCTTGTGATGAAAGAAACTGCCTTTGAAAAAAATTAGAATTGTATAGTTTGAGAGAAAAAAATTCTGAGGCGCTGCAGGGTAGAAAACGTCAAATTCCCAATTTGATTTTATCTCGACTTTAGCCGCCATTTACAAAATATCGAATTCTTGCAGAATTATTATATTTATTACGCAATATTTACGCAGACTTGGCTATTTTTAGAGGTAAATTTCTGTCTTCTGTTATTTTAAATTAATTTTCTAAAAAATCTCAAACATGCAACCTAGAGCAAGTGTGACGCAACTTCGGACAGCTATATAAAACGAACGGTAGGGCGCAATGACGTGAGACAGATATCTGTGCGTAGCTATAAATGTAAGCTATCGATTGACATGTATTTTCTGGTTATTGTGTTTACCGTGTTGTTTTTATTCTGCCACAAATATAGACAAAAATGAAAAATATGCAAATTTTGAAGTCAATTTTCTCAAAAAAGCCATTTTTTATTTCGTTCATACTTTTTTAATTTATTGCCCAGATTCTGCTTAATAACCGGGTATAAATATTGCTTGACCTTTTTTTGTTGTAGTTTTAGGACAACCAGTTGAATAAGTCATTTTTATCGCGTAATACCAACCTCCGGCTCCGGTATGCGGGCTTCACCGCAACATTGATAATTGGCTCAGCAATATCAGATTTCACTGAAAACTACTTTACCCCGTTGAATTTTTACTAATATATTTTTTAAAACATCAGTAACGTCATAAAGAAATGAGAGATGGCTGAATTGTCGAAGTGATGTCTGCGAAGTCACAGCATGCATTTTCGAACGTCGCCACGACAACGTTTTACTACTGAGGTTGCACGAAACTTATATATTTAAATTATTTGTTTGAACATTGTGCCGTGATAAACAACAACAAAAGTAAATTTAGTTAACATCAATGTTAACTAGCCTAAGCGAGTGGAGAGATCCAAGACGTTTCATCCGTTTCGATCATGTCGGGTTGCATTCTACGGCACTATCCAGTCCAGAAAAACAATATCCCCGTTTATGCGTTTCGGACAATCTTTATTTTATACAAACATTATCAGAAAATCGGCTCGAATTTTTTAAATTTACCGCATGGCATTCTTTCGCCTATCCTTCATTGGCCCTTAGCATTCCGAGGTACGTGAAAAAAAAATTGACTACATTTTGTCCATCCTTCGGCTTTTGGACTACTTGTTGCATACGTTTAAATTTTTTGGGCTACGCACAGCATATCGGAAGTTGCTTTTCAGCTTACAGTAATCATACTCTTTTGTTGGCAGTATGCAATAAAACATTCATAGGTAACAGTTTAACAAAATCACTCTATTTATTGAGTAATTTATTTGGGTTAACAAGGCACACCTATAGAAACACATAATTTTTCACAGAAGCGCAAATGTACAAGAAGAGGCTTTAACAACAAAACAAAACAAAGCCGTAGATCATCTGAGAGTTCCGCACGTGCACCACAGAGGTTCATGCATTAAGACGAAGATAGAACAGTTCGCTCAAGCTGCACTTCGCCCCTTTCGCGTCGCCACACGTGCGAAGCGCGGATGCCTTTCCGAGTCGGTACGCAACTCCACTCTGTTTTCTTGATTCTGCGGAAGTCACTCACCTCCTTCTCGGTTAAGTTCATGAGAGTTACGTTTTTGACACGCCTTCCAACCTTGTCCACAAAATCTACTGATGTTCGGACGAGCTGCTCCTCCGGTGAACGGAGGTTGTGCACCGTTGCGTGGTGTTTGAGAAGCCCTCCAACCCCGTCACAAGAGTTTTTACCATGCCCAGAGGCAGAAAATATCCACTTCAATTGGGTATGGCCCACTCGTTCGAACTCATGCAGCTGAAATCTATTTTTAAAATGAGCAGGTGCCCCGTCGGATATGTACGTTAGTGAAGCATAAACTGGGATGTGCTCCTCCAGCCAGTCTTCTATAAGTCTCAGAGCCAGCAGCGCATGGGAAGTGTCATGACATAAGTCCTCACAGACAACGCCGAAGCATTTTGAGCCTTGCGACGTGGATGCCACACACGTGAACACAGAGAGCTGACGCTTGTGCCAGTGGTACTCCTGTATCTCGTGTGGCAAAATTACCGTCCAGTTCTCCGCAAAATCGAAGTGCATGACGATGTGTCTTGAGGTCACACTAGACTTCTCAATCCGTATGGCTTCCCGTTGTGTCCTACGAATAAAATCGTGCGTGGAAAACCTTGTGGCCCATTTCTGTAGCTCTTTCAAAAAGGCGCTGGAGTCGGCAGTCTTGCTTATCAAATTACCATTCTCCCATGTGAAAAATGTAATTTCCTCTTCAGGCACCATTTCCAATGATTCTAAGGAGAGTCTGTCAGTCGAGGGGCAGTCTTTGCATTCGCCTCTGAAACATTTGGACGAGGGTTCAGGGCAGAGGCACAAAGCGAGAATCTCCTCTTTTGTTATTTTTTCTTCTCGCATGCTGTTCAGGGTGGAAAAGCACAAATCGAAATTCGTACAGCACACACATGCACAGACAGTCTGTTCAGGGTTTAGCTTGACCCACTTTGGCTGCAGCGAGTAAAATTTAGTCAGACCTAATTTTGAGTCCGGGTTTGCTTCCTTAAACAGCCTGTACGTCTCTCGGACAGACCTTGTCATATACCGCTTCACGACCACATGTTCTTCGCCATCCTTCAGAAGCTTAACAGCATCTTTTTTGTTTGGGCTCTGCCGAGAACAGTCGAGATCGTCGTCGGTGTAATATTGCGTGGCTGCCCGTATGGTGTCCTCGCTTATGCTTCCACCGTGATAAGGCTCCGGACGCTCCCATACGCCGAACCGTTCACGAAGCTGCTTTGATTTCTTCAGAAGGTACTTCGATGCCTCAGGAATTAGCCGTTCTACCTCCCTAGTGGCTACGCCCTTGGGCACAAGCGTGAGGAGCTGACATCTCTCCTGGTAAGATGCCGCCTTCACAAAGGCCTCTCTGATGTTTGCCCACCACCCGTCGCAGCCGGGGCATGGTTGATCACTGCGAGAACTTGACCCACTTGGCTCCAAGGTATATGCAGTCGCCAACTTTTTTCGTACCTGTCGGCTGTGTGATCCTTCAATCTCCCGCTGTTTTCTTTCAGCATATGCCTGACGGCTTTTCGGGTTTACTGTAGAAGGCATGCGCAAAGGAGTTGTTTCAAGCCCAGCAGCAGAAATCTCTTCGTTAAGACCTTCCACTACTTCGTGCTCTTCGATGCAGCTTGCTGGAGAGCTCGAGCATGGATTACTGACAGATGATTAAAGCTTCTCACCGGTGTACGGGAAGCCGTTCTGGCAGAGCACGTCATCCAACGCAAGAGCCGCGGCTTTCGATGGAGGCAGGATCATCTTCAAGGCGTCTACGTTGAGATCGGTAACATAACGAAAACGTCGGTTGCGGTATACCCTTCGCTTATGTCTCTCGAAGTAGTCCGCGCAACTCTTTCTTTTAAAGCTGAAAACTGCAGCCATGACTGAGTTCAAAATAACGCGTTCATTCCTCGGGAGGTTCCGGCTTTCTGCTTTCGACGCAGTTCCGCAGTTCTCTTATACAAATTCATTGCTGCAAGCCCTCTTCTTATATTTTTTTTATTCTCTTATACTAGATGAGTTTGTCAAATATAGACACTGATTAGCGAATCAACCTAAGGACGCCAGAAATGTCATGGTGCGTGTTATTCGCTTACAAGTAAAAATAAATAATGGATAAGAGAAACAGACAGACCATAGCACCAGGGGCTCAAAGAGGACTACAAACATTAGTTCCGGAGAAAAGCGCTGCAACGAAGACACAAAATGATACGCCAACCAAACCTTCCTTTTTGTTCTGATGCTCTTGCCGACACTGTGGCCATGTTTGTACTGGTGATAACTTGCCACCGTTGAAACAAATAAGTATCCGCAAAAGCTGTATGTATACAGTTACGACTCCATCGACCGGCGTGATAATGTCTAGTGTTTACTGCATTTGTTTTCTCCTTTTGACAAACTTGACCCAGCCGAGCTACAGAAACTTCGGGCACCAAAGAGTCTCAAGCTTCCGCCCATAAATTTATTGGGAGAAGGACAAGGACTGCTTCACACAGTTCCACTTCGCTGTGATGCATTGCGACAGCCTGTGACGACGCGAGTTCCACTCTAACAAGATTAGTATAACCCTCTTGCAACGGCGCACGCCGAGGTCAACTAAGAGTCGCATGGTAATCTTCATGATAAGAATCGCAGCCTTTTGCTGGCGCTCGCGAAGAGGTTACTGAACCTATACTTCACCTAACAACTGGACCAGTTGCAACTGATGTAACGAACATGGCTCTTTCTTTTGATGTAAAAACAAACATAAAGAAAAGCGCCAGAAAACGTGCATACCCAGCTGGTAAGCAACACACGGGAAATCAATTAAAAAAGTTTGAAAGAGAAAAAAATATTTGCCTACGCCACTTGCCTTCTGTCATTTTTTTGTGACATTTCTTTTTTTGTAAAAAGTATATTACTAGGAATGCAACGAGGTAAAGTGGTTGTCAGTGAAATCTGATATTGCTGAGCCAATTATCAATGTTGCGGTGAAGCCCGCATACCGGAGCCGGAGGTTGGTATTACGCGATAAAAATGACTTATTCAACTGGTTGTCCTAAAACTACAACAAAAAAAGGTCAAGCAATATTTATACCCGGTTATTAAGCAGAATCTGGGCAATAAATTAAAAAAGTATGAACGAAATAAAAAATAGCTTTTTTGAGAAAATTGACTTCAAAATTTGCATATTTTTCATTTTTGTCTATATTTGTGGCAGAATAAAAACAAGACGGTAAACACAATGACCAGAAAATACATTCCAATCGATAGCTTACATTGATAGCTACGCACAGATATCTGTCTCACGTCATTGCGCCCTACCGTTCGTTTTATATAGCTGTCCGAAGTTGCGTCACACTTGCTCTAGGTTGCATGTTTGAGATTTTTTTAGAAAATTAATTTAAAATAACAGAAGACAGAAATTTACCTCTAAAAATAGCCAAGTCTGCGTAAATATTGCGTAATAAATATAATAATTCTGCGAGAATTCGATATTTTGTAAATGGCGGCTAAAGTCGAGATAAAATCAAATTGGGAATTTGACGTGTTCTACCCTGCAGCGCCTCAGAATTTTTTTCTCTCAAACTATACAATTCTAATTTTTTTCAAAGGCAGTTTCTTTCATCACAAGGATTCGGGTATCATATATATTTTTTACGATTAAATCTAAAGACCCCCCCCGACAAGTTTGGTCGAATTCAAATGAAATCACCCATATATATATATATATATATATATATGTATATTATAATACCATTTTGGGAGGCTAATTAACCATTATAGGGAATGGTTAATTTAAATTAGCTTATTTGTTGCACATAGGGTATACATCTTGGCACTTCTCTTAAAGGGTTTTATTGAAAATAGTTACCATCTTTGGCGATATCATTTTGCATGTTTTTAGAATAATGTGTATGGTACATATTAGTGATGGACCGAATCTTCTGGACTTCAAATTTGGCAAAGTTCGGCAAATGCCGAACTTTTGCAGGAAAGTTTGGCAAAGATTCGGCAAAAATTAGGCAAATGTCTGCGCATACGCGAGAACACGACGGAGCCCTGGATTACAAAAGGACGCCGTGCGGTTACCATCGTGCAGTGTAGTACAACCAGCGGTTACGGCGCGGTGTGGGGTCGGGAACACAGCAACTGTGCGTTTGTGAGCGAGTGTGGTTCTCTCCAATATTTTCTGCCTCAAAAATAGAAGATCGACCAGTAATTTACGGAGTCCACTGCGCAAGTGACAAATGATGCAGTGCATTCTGAAACATTGAGACATTGGCCGACAATTACTTTAAAGCACTCCTCGCAATTATAGCAATTCTGTTTTCGGCTCACAAGTATTGTTTGTGTGAAAACAAAATAATATTGCTTTTTCAATTAGTGTTATTTCGCGATTTTCATGTATCTGCATAAAACTAAACACAGAACTATAATGCTCGACGTTGCACATCCGACATTCACTCTCCCTATCTTCCGAAACATTTGTGTGTATCCTAACACCAGAAACGGGCATTTTAAAGGTTAAAAACGAGACATTGCAAATATGGGACGCACACTTTCATGCAAAGCTGATGTCGAGTGACTCAAATCTGAGAACATGCATATTTACAATAATATTATTCTCTCTCCTGGTGATGGCTCAGCAGCCGTTACATTCGTTTTCGCGCACAAAACAGTGACTCCCAGAGAAAGCAAGAACGCAGCGTTATTAATGCCTTTATTTTAGCAATGTACACACACATGCAGGCTTGCGCTGATGCCTCAAAACCGAAACTCTCGTAGCGTGATTCGTGACTGCGCCACGCTCGCTTCTACCAACCTCGTTGTCACGCCACTTCTGCAAGGAGTCACCAAAAATACCAGTAAACACACAAAAACGACACCGACACAATTATCTTGCTGAATATCACCTTATTTAGTAAACATGTTACATTTAAATTAAGAAAAAAAGAAATATAAAATCTTTTTTTCCGCCAGAAAAAAAACGAAATATCAACGAGTCTGGTAACAATGTATTTTTGCCGAATCTTTAGAAAAGTTCGGCAAAAGTTCGGCTTTGCCGAATCCCAAGATTCGGCAAAAGTTCGGCCCATCACTAGTACATATACAGCAGAGGTTGAGGAGATCCCTGATAAGGCATTTAATGAAGCTGACAATTCAAATGGTCTCCACTTGAAATATCTGTCCCATTAGGTGCCTTTTTTGTGGATCTCCTGAGCCTCTGTTCTCCATCCAACCGGCCCATGTCGATTGTGTTTAGATTTGTCGATTATGTTTAGAAGGCGTGAGGTCGGTCTACATTCGAGGTATGGCAGTACTGGTTTATTTGGGTAATGAGAAATTTAGCCAGTGCAGTACAACTACCAGCCTAGAGCCTTTAACAACTAAGGTGCATCACGCAGCAGTGATGCACGACTGCACGCTGATAGCATGCTCATTCAGGTCGAAATGGGCAGGGGTGGGAATCGAACCGATGACCGCTGGGCTCTGCAGCGAGAGCTTTCGTTCCACGTGTCCCAAGCTCCGGTACACTAACACACTTTGTTACCAGTCCCACCCCTTAAAGTTTGTCTCAGCTTGCATTGTACCTTACTTCAAAAAGGTCTCTTTTTGGCTGTGTAGGTTGGTGTCTGGGCAGGTGCCCATAAACCACTTCACGCACATCTTTGTTGACGAGGCTGGACAGTCGCTGGAGCCAGAGTGCCTCATCCCTGTGGTGGGGCTCATGACTCCATGGAACCTAAAGCGCAAGGGCACGGGGGGACATCTGATCCTGGCGGGAGACCCGCTCCAGCTGGGGCCCGTTGTCTGCAACCAGTGGTGCCGGGACCACGGACTGGGTAACGAGGGCTCGGGCGTGGCGGGATGCGTGTTGCGGAACATGAATATGGAATGATCGACCCCAAAAAGTTTTTGCAGCGAAATTTCTCCGAGCAGAATATTTCGTGTTACAGGATAATTTACATAAACAATCAAATAAAATGCATTAAAAAAAATGTACCATAGTATTGCGAGCAAGTGCCCAACTAAAATGTGGATATCTTGAGAAACTGGGGGATGGAACTCTCAAGGTTTAAGGGCAAAAAAGCGAAATGCTTATTTCTGCATGCGTGGACGAGTGGGCAGCGCACGCGGCTTCCATGCGGAATTTTCGGGTTCGAATCCCTCCAGTAATGTTTAGTTTTCCTCTTCATTTTGCCTCTGGAAGGTTCCAGATCATTTGTTATTTGTTTTGTGTTCTGGATTAGGACATGCTAAAACACAAAGCGGCTATAAAAGCAGCTGCAGCGCAATGCTTACAGGCATCTATGCCGCGGGCGCCGACGTCGACGCCCGCGATGCCCAGTTTATTCATCTTTTGCTTGGCACAGGTTTGCCACATTAAACCTTTAGTTTTTTGTTTTTTTTTATTTTGCCCCTGCTTTGTTGTGTGTCATTCATGATAATATGATGGGGTGTGCTTCATTACTTTTTACTGACTTGCGTGTGCCAAGCTTCACTGTTGTGCACCAGTGCACATGTATCGTGCTTCACTGCTTTGCACCACTCCTCACAGATCAAGCTTCATTGCTTTTCACCACTACACATCTGTCAAGCTTCACCCCTTTGCACCATTGCTTGTGCATCAAGCTTCACTGCTTCTCACCAGTGCACACATATCAAGCTCCTCTATGCACCGGTGTGCTCAGAGAAGCGGCTGATGCTGGGGACCATTTTGGTTAGCTAGGTGGGCTCACAAGTAAGGGGACAGAGCTTGATTTGTCATTTGCTAGGTTTTTCAATGGTTAAAAAGAATAAGTGGTAGGTACTTATTGTGATATGGGCATCGAACCGGGTATTTTGTGGTAGTATACTAACGCATGAGGCAGGATTTCAACTTATTAATTCGGTTAATGGTCAAACCTAATATTGCAGTTTTACCCTGGCATGTTCATCTGCCCTCTCCAGGGGTCCGATTTTGGTCAGGGAGGGAGTGGGAGCATTCTCGGCTGATGATTGGACATGACAACAAAGCTTGCACACACGCAATTCAACCAATGAGAGATTTTCGACCCATTCTCTACTTTACAGTCGGACCATATTTTGGTGAGAATACAAATTGCGTCAAGACTGACTGTCTCCAATGTGTTTCCCTTAGAATTTCTTAATTCTCCTGTCTGTCAGCTTGTGTACAGCACCAGAACAGCTTGACATTTGCAAACAAAGTGTGGGTTGTTGATGGCTTCCAATGTGAGACAGCTGACAATAGGTTTCAAACCGCATCCAATCTTTTTTTGCCGTGGTATTCAGCTCATACGTAGACAACTTTTTCTCCAGTCTGTTAGCAGACAATGTACAGTGTTTTGTTTTGTTTCCCTCTGCGAATGACGCTTCATAGCAGGCAAACCGCATTCTTCGCTCGCAAACAGACAAAGTATTTATGGACGCTACCTTCGCTCACTCCGCGAGAGGCAAAGTAGATCTTGCTCTCGCAGTAACAAAAATGGGACCCCAGGTCTTAAATCTCTAGCACAATAGATGGCCACAATATCTCAAAGGCAGTACAGCCAATGATTGCAAAATTTCTTTCTTAGTTCAGTTTTGCATGCGACCATGTAATTTTTAATCTATACATGCAACGCCATCTTAATCGGTCTGGATATCTTATGGAATATATGAAAGGCTGTTTTCTTGTATCATGCAATTCAAATATGTGCATGTGTGGCTACTAAGGGGAGCTGTGTGGGGTCATATTTTGTTTCATTTGACAGAAACGCTATTGCTCAAGGTCCCACTGTATGAGGATTCGAACCCAGCTTGTGGTTGCTAATCCTCTTTGAGACTTTGAGAGACAAGGATGTTTATACAAGTCAATTTTCCCTGAGTATTCATGAAACTGCTGGATGGTTCATGCATTGTGAGCATCGGAGGTTTATTCCAAGCATTATCTATACTCAGTCTACAATTCGTTTTGTGGCCCTTCTGGGCATGTGACATGGTGATGTGTAAAAGTAGTGTTGTGCAAACAGAAAGTGTTGCATAACTGACCTATATCTGGTATCCACTTTGTGAGACTGAAAGTGCATTTTTAACTCGCATGTGTATTCATGCCCTCGACTAAATTGCCCCAAAAATGCAATCTCCACATATACAGTTGAACCTCGATGTAACGAAGTCGGTAAAATTCGCAATTTACTTCGTTACATTGAAATTTCGCTAAATCGAAATTTGGCTTTAGCATGCGAAAAAAAAAAAAAAAAACAATTCCGAAACATTTTACGGGTATGAAAACTCACCGAAAATGACATTTATTTAAGGGCAAAGTAGTCCGCGAGTTTTGCTTGCGCCTTGTCCGACAGTAGCAGCGGCGTCGGCGGCGTCATACGGCGTTCGAGCGCCCAGAGCGCTTGCACGGCATCTTGCTGCCCATGCGACGCCGTGTACCTCCTCAGTACGTCCATTGCGTCGAGCACTTCCCGAGTGCTCGTGATCTCGGCAGTTTCTTCAGGATGGCGTCCAAAACGTTCGCTTTCTCATCCAAAGAAAGAACTTTACGTTTCCTTATGGCAGCAAGCACGTAAGTGAACCGCCCGGTTAAAAAATAAAGCTGTTTAGTTTAGGCGGTGCCAATGTTTCCAACCGACACAGCACTCTTGCCCGCACAGTTTACTTGCCCCCTTGCGCCCACAGTGTGCTTGCGCCTTTGCTTTACATCACGGTCGCAAGACGATAATCGGTCTTCTCGGTCTTCTCCTAGATGGCACTGCCCCTGCGGTCGCGCTGGGTCGCGCCATCACGTCGCTCCCCCGCTGAAGTTGGCTCCCGCGCTACCCGCGGTACAGTGGACTATGATGATCAGTGAATGTCAGTGGTGATGCTGTTATGCCGTGTTAACTTTTTGCTCGGCATTTTCTGGCCAGCCTCGCGAAATCCGCTTTGCCGCATGCCTCGCCGGCGCTACCGGCGCCGCATCCTCGGGCAGCCTAGGAACGTTGGAAGGCCTGTCCCCGTGAAGTAACCTATCAAGCGCTCGCGTTTGCGCATAATTTTTTTTTTTTAACCACAATTTTTTTGCGAAGTTGTTTTTTAGAGTTGATTTATTTATTGCCTTCTATGGCAATGGCGCTTCGTTATATTGAAATAGCAGCAAAATAGACTTCGTTATATAGGGACTAAAAATACATGGGGTCTATGGGCAAGAAATTATGAAAAATAAAATACTTCGTTAAATCGAGGATTTCGTTACATTGAAGTTCGTTATATCGAGGTTCGACTGTACTGCTACTTGGTGGAACCTATGGCTATTGAGTGAGCGTGCAGATGATAAATTTCTCCACCACTGCTTTGCAGCATAGCAATGCGTATATGGGAAAGCCAGCGATGTGATAGCTGTGCCAATTGCGCCAAACTGCGCCAAGAGGATAACCCTGCCACATCCTGCCACATTTCGCCAAAATATGGGTAATCTGTGCTAAGCCTGCGCCTAAGGACTAATTTAGGTCGCCTTTTGATTGTTTTTGCCACATTTTGTGTACAATTTTGGGGATAAGTTAGCGACGGAGCTGAGGGGCATGGTTTCGGTTTCGATAGGACAGCCGTTGTTTGCGCTCGAGCGACGAAGCATGCCCAACAGCAAGCCTGCCGAAGTTGGCCTCACGTGCATGCGAACATGATTGCGTGACTGAGGCACCAGCTGGGACGCTCGCAATTCATTGTTTTACGTTTGCTTACTTTTGACGAAAATCTGGCATGTCGGGAACCAGTAAAACGGTGGCAAGCAGTTTTTCAAAGTTGCTTGGCAATGCCTACAGCACTGTACGCTTGTGGGATGTCTGAGCAGTAAAAACGGAAGCAGCGAGTTCAGTCACAGCACGTCGCATCAGAACACAACACAACACAAAGTGCCCTCGGTTTTTACAGCACTTAATACAAATATTTTTATTTTCCTAAGAATATCTGCTCCAAAATCCACTTTTGCTGCTCGAAAACACTGTTTTGGTTGCACCAAAGGCCACATTTGCTGCTCCAAAACACTGTTTTGGTTGCTCCGAAACGTGTGCCAAAATGGCTTAGGCCAATTGCATCGCTGGAAAGCTTTCCGTTCTGAAATGGTGAACATTTTCGTACAAACATCTCTTTAGTGCCCATGCAAAAATTGCCAACTGTCATCTATTCACTGCTAAGCTGAGAGTGTAATAGAAGCTGCATGCTTGTGGGACCAATCCACTGTCGGTCGTGTATTACGGGGACTTGTGCGCAGAAGGTGTCGTCAAATGATGAAAGGCAAGCGACTGATTTTCCTAGCAGATATTTATCCTCTGCCATTCTCTGAGCCTATTGGTGAATGGAATACACAGCTGTGACTATCGCACCAGCATATTTATCGATATTTGATAGTCTACGTCTGTTCACTATTTACTAGCCTGAAATGTTTAGATATCCCCCAACAGGCCTGCTGGATCGAATTAAAATGAGGATAAAAGATAGTTTCAATTCTTCTATTGGCATTTGTCCTGAGATTCAAGACATTAGTGATTATAGCAGTGAAAAGATACGATCCAATGAATTGAAATATGCATTTCTCTAGGAACGTCTCTCCTTGAGCGACTCATGAAACGGCCTCCATACAAGCGCCAGGCAGACGGTTGCTACAACCCACGGATGCTGTCAAAGCTGCTCAAGAACTTCCGCAGTCACAAAGACATCCTCGAAATCCCAAACAAGCTGTTCTACGAGGGAGAGCTTCAGGTTTGTGCACCACAGTATAGGAGGCACGAACAGTTCCTTTCAACTCAAATCAGGTTACAATGTTTATGGAGGAGGCATTTCTGTTTGGTCCTTGTATCAGCTGTGGATTACTAAGTGCCCCATCATCTGCTAAGAATGACAATTTGATGGTGTGAAGTGGATGAGGCTTAAGATCACTGTCTACACCCACCCAATGGTCATGTACTATTGTGGGAAATAAACATTTTCTATGCTGTGAATACATTAATATGTTGTTTAAAAGTAAGATGAATGTTGTGATCACTCAGTAAACTGGAACCCATTGCTTTCTCTTGTACTATTCATACTGTAATACATTTATGAATTTTATCTATATCTCTTGACTAGAACCATCTTCCTGCAATCTGTGCTTGAATCACCAACATTGCTTTTTTTTTTTTTTTTAAAGATTCATTAAAAACTTTATTACTTAGGCTTTTTTTTTATTTAATTTTTAATTTTTTGTGTATCTCTCCAATACTTGTGCCCTGGTATTAGCTCAAAGAAGAGGGAGTGGCACCACCTCGTGGCTCCTCGTCGTGACGTTGAAAGGATCACGTGACTGTGTCTGCTCTTTGTTCGTAGCATGTAGGTTGAGGTGTATCGTTCACAATTCATATTCAACTTGCTATTTTGGTTGCTTTCGACCGAGTCTTTTCGTTGCATTTGTCAAGATTCAACTCGAGCGCGACAACAGTGGCGTTGCACTGACCACGACCGAGTCGGTTGGGGTAGTGGCTTCGGAGGCTAGGTGACCAATAATCTGGTGCGTCGTGGTTCCCGGGGCGGGTTTCCTTTTTTTTTTCTGGTCTGTTGGAAACGGACAAAGCAAACGGAAATCAATCGCGAGGGCAGCCGAGCAGGTGTCATACTATTCCAATCGCCTTATCTTTTTTTTTTTTAGTTGTGCGGTTTTGAGGCAATTTATTTTCCGTGAGATCTGATCGAGCTTTGAAATATCTCGCACACAAGGCATCACCATGGCATTACTTTCTGCAACAACTTTTCAGGCTCGATACTTATACGTGAGGCAGAGGAAGTCTTGGTCCGATATTGCGGAACTAGCGTACCTACCGAGACATGTGCTAGCTCAATTTGGATTTATGTTTGTACCACCGTCACCTCAGAATAAATAAACATACTTGAAAAAATAAAGTGTATGTACCACATAATGCGAGGATATCCATACCATCTTTATTTGAGCTGTACGTCAAAGAAAGCACCAAATAGAATCGACGAGTGCGTCACTGTGACAAGAGCTTTAGCTACCACCACACAACACTAAAAAATGACAAGGGGACGACAAAAAGATAAATCTTGCCTTCAGAAGCGGGAAATCTGAGCCAAGGTTCAAGCTATTGATACCAAAAGGGTCGCACAAAATTCTTTTACTTTACGAGGCAGCCAATGGTGGGGGCAGCTAGTGACGGGTCTCTTGCCTGCTGAGTACGACCGCTGAAGTCGGTGGGATCATTGTGGTTGCTTCTGGAATTCGTGAATTGAGCAATCTTCTGCGAGCATTGTAGTTTTGAGTATATTTCTCTCCTGCTGCTCCAAGTTGGAAAGTTTGCATAAAGCAGGTAGAAGTATTCCTGTTGGTCTCCACGGCAAAATATCTCGGAGTGGTGGTGGTGGTGGCCATGAAGATATATCTTGGGATTCCATTGTAACCTACAGAAAACTTCCCATTGTTTCGCTTAGCGAATTGGGATTTGTATGAATATTTTGCATCATAGCACAAACAAGATACGCGACGGGAGCCCCAAAAGTAACCGAAATGAACTGTATAGGGGGCAAAATCAAAATCGTTCCTCATTTTTTGCAATGTGATTTGAGGGAACAGTGTGCTGCCGTGAACTTCTGTTTTCTTTTACGGAAAGCTGCAGCAGAAACTCTGGAAATTCTTCAAGCAGTTTATGAAGAAGATGCTATGAAGAAACCATAGGTCTTGGAGTGTTTTTCTTGTTTCAAGGCCGGTGAATTATTAATTGACAAACAACGTCGTTCAGGGCAACCCTCAACCTCCGTAACTGATGAAAACATGGAGAAATTCTGGCATTGTTCACTCAAGCGTTTGATATTGCTGGTGAATGTGTTAATGCGCTTTTTTACCTGGGAGTTTTGTGGCTTGCGTAGCCCAGTGAGGCGAGAGGCCCAAATTTGTGGGAAAGGGGAGAGTGATGGTTCCATCACACTTCCCCAGCACACATGCATGCCTTGTCAGTGCAGCAATTTTTTTAACTCTGCTTTTCCACCGCCCCTATTCACTGTACCTTGCCCCGTGTGACTTTTTTCCGTTCACCTGTATGAAAAATGTCCTGAAAGGAAAATGTTTTTTTGTGGATGTGGAGGTTCTTTCAAATCGGACATTGCAAAAATGAGGAATGATTTTGAAGCGCTCGAGTAAAAAATTCACATTCTGCTAGAACTTTAGCAGATACAGCCACTCGGCGAACTGACTCTGGAGGGGCGCTGCCAGTGGCGGAAGCTCTTGCTATGAATAGCCCGCTGTCCAGAAATAATTTCTGGTAACATTTTGGGTCCTCCCTCGTACTTAGCGAACTGTTTCTGCTGCTACGTGTTAAATCGCACAACCAAAGCGAAGGAAACGCCTGTCACGTGATCCTTGTGTCTATATTACCATCCAGTTATCGCAGCACTCCACTCTGTCGTGCTTGGGACTAATACTTGCTCACATAATTATTTTGTTCTTATCCTTTGCCTAACTTTATGGTCTTTTGATTTTGCTTAGTCAGTCCTAAATGAGTAGAAACCTTGACGGCCAACATACAGCCTCGTTTTCTGGAGGAAAGATGGTCCTCTTAGCGTCGTCCTCCTAAATTGCGAGGGGGCCCTATTGACGCAGGGTAAAAAGGAGACTATACACAAAAGGAGGAAGCGAACAAAGTGTGTCTCTTCCAAGGGCATGAATAGTGTAGCAAGCCAAACATGTCCGGAGGAACAGTGCTTAAAATGTGCATTGACATTTGTGACTGGATGCGGTGATCCTTTTCATTGACGTTCTTCACCCAAATTAAAGGAAAACCCCGCAAAACAAAGCCTAAATTCTATCAATTGCAATCTTGTCAAACCAAGACTTTATCAACAAGCCTGTGGATGTCTTAATTTGTTTCCAAAAGTTTGAAGGTACTTGCTTTCCCATTTCCACAAGTATTGCTCTTGCAAGTTACACCTAGTCCTGTTACAAAGAAGCAGCTTCGAAATTGGCACTTGTTTCAAGGGAAGCTCTCATTTCTTGAGAAAAGTAGAACAGAGGTGAATTTCACATATTTTTATTTCACGAATTTGAATATCACGTTAGTTTTTCCCGAAGATGTAACTAAATGCAAGAAAACACGAAAAACCTTCGACCAGTCGTGATGTCATACTAGGATCTTTGAGCCGCCAAGTGCATCTTGCTCATGTGGGCTAGCAAGAGTGTGCGTGCATAGTTTTGATGAGTGCCTTAAAACGGTACTTGTAAAATTAATTTCTGCAGCCTCCGTGCACCAAATTGAAAAATAATCTCAATATTTGTGATCCTGGAGCCCAAATGAAGACGAGGAAAGTGGGTTTCCTCAAGTACAGAACCATTTGTTTCCATTTGACCTTGTGCCAAGCCCGATTTCCAGTTGGACATTCCTCTTTTTATTCCCTTCAAATATGCAGTGGCCTCAAGCCATTGCACATTTATTTTGTCGAACCCCTGTGCCCCAGGGCTAAAAGGCAGTAACTCTGAGCCTCAAACTGCACACATTTTTTTTCTTTCTGAACAACCTCTCTGTTCAGTAAAGCAGTTTCTCAGTGATTTCAATCTGTCTACACAAAACCTTCCCTGCATTGTCTACGGCGTGGGGGCTGTTTTTAAATGCCTGGCATTCATAGGGCAGGCACTTTTGTGCTGGCCCAATAAGTTAAAATAAATTAAAATGTTAACAAGTCAAAGCTGCAAGATATTTTTTTTTCCCTTGATTTCTTGCACAAAAGCATGTAAAAATTACAGCACCACAGGTCAGAGGCCCATGTCAGAGACTACCCAGCTTGGCATCCTCCGATAGATGAGCTGGCTGGGCTAGCGGAGCAAACTGGGCAATGCTGGCACTGCGTCAGTGTTGTACGGAACGGCGTTCCAAGGAACGGCGTTCCTGGAACGCGTTCCTTTTAGGAGGAACGAAGGAACGCTGCCGTTCCATTTTGCATCGATGGAACTGGAACGCATTCCATTTTTACTGGAACGGTAGAAGGAACGGCGTTCCTTTCTTTTCGTTCGGTGGGGTAATTTGCATTTTATTTCTAAGAGGGAAATTCTATAAGCATAAAAACAATATTTTTACGAAGTGCAGGGTCTCGTTAACTTTTTGGTTACTTATCACATGGTTTATTTTGTGTTGTCCTCCCTTGATAACAGTCGGGTGAAGGAGAGCTAGTGGACATTTATATTTTTTTTTTTCAGTGCCAGAGCCTGCGGTATAAAAAGCAAAACGCTTAGTCGAAGGAAAAAACACAAAAAGAGGGACGTCCCAAATTCAGCTATTTTCTTTGCTTCCACGAATCCTCATGCACCCAGAAATTTAAGGCCGACTACAGCCATCACTGAACTTCCACAAAAAGACCTAGAGTTACAACAAAAGAACAGGTTACCTTACATTGAACGCACCCTTGTATCCCGAATATTGGTCACTTAAAGATACACCAAAAATTTTTTTTGTATCTTCTCGCCTCGTTCCCCATACTTCAAACTAAACAACGATTTCAACCTTGACGAAGGACTTGTAGTTTTCAGAACTGACCTTCCAAAAACCCTACCCTCTTCTTCACTTGCTCGTCTTGCGGACAGGAACATCGAGAAGCAACAGTTAAGTTCGAAGAAGGGTCTTTATTAGGTTGAAACGTAAGAGGTTGGTGTAAAACGATCGTGCGATGTGGAGTAACAGTACATTTGGCTCATCTGAATCGCCCACCACAAATAATGGTTGAAAGTTGAGATTTCTAAGGTAAATATTTTAACAAATGAAACCCTGTTTCCGCTTGTATTCTTCTTCTAGTGCCCTTCCATCACTGCATTCAAATTCGTTTGTTGCCATTTGATGAGACAGATAAAAAAAGAAAACTGCTTGATCTAACTAAATAGGGTAATCAGCAAACTACAAATGTAACGTAAATGTAACGATCCGTTCCATTTTTTCAACTGTAACAGGAACGAGTTCCTTTTTCACATATGGAACTTGTAACGGGAACGCGTTCCGAAAATCACGAGGAACGTGCACAACACTGCACTGCGTGCCGTGGGCAAGAGCACGCGGTGAACATGCAATACGCACAGGGTCTCGCCAGAATGTCATACCAAAGTTTCTCGACCACACAAATCGGTGTTGCCATCTGGGGATCAAATTTTAAGCTTCTTCAAAGTGGCCGCCAAGGGGCCTCAGCCTTAAAATAGTTCCTTTTTATGGCTCTGGTTATGTCTGTCCGGCCACCTCTGGAATATATGAAAGAGACTAGCTGTTTTGTTTTTGTTTCTTATGCTGCACGAATGCAGGCGTGTGCAGAACGGCGTGTGTGTGAGCATATGCTGCAGTGGGAGGGCCTTCCCTGCAAGGGCTGCCCCCTGCTCTTTCATGCTGTCCGGGGAAGCGACCTGAGGGAGGAGGACAACCCGTCCCACTTCAACCCGGAAGAGATTCAGCTGGTGCTGCACTACGTGGATGTCCTGCTCGAGGGCAGCGACAATTTCTCCGCGATCAAGGAAGAAGACATCGGAATCGTGTCGCCTTACCGCCAGCAGGTGGGGTACCCCGCGGGACACATACCCTAAAGCAGGTTTTCTCAAACGTCTCCATCTGGAGGAACATCTATCTCCGTTGAATGGCAACTGAGGAACTCCTCCTCGGGTTCTAATCTGGACACTCGGCGAAAAAGTTTGCAAGGAATCCAGCAGTCGTGATTGGCCGGCGCCCCACTTGACCTTGGTGCCGGCCAATCGCGACGGTTTAATTCCTTGCCAACGTTTTTGCCAAGTGCCCAGATTAGAGCGCCTGGTCTTGTCATTGGCACAACAGAGCACTGCAGAAGCCTACAGACCTTGTAAAGAATAATGCGCATATTGGGGAATGTTCGCCACATATTAGTCCGACAGGTTAGATGCTCTGCCTCGAGCGCGAGCCTTCTGCCTTTAACAACACTTCGTTGCATGCGCAGGCAGACCCTGGTGGAAGGCAGTGAGCATGTGCCAGAGGCTGAGCATCTACTGGGGTTTTCAACCTGTCGCCGACTATAGTTATGCAATAATGGATGGCTCAGATTTAATGGAGAGCACTACTTGGGGCAGGTACGGCCGAGGATGTTGGGTAGTCGAGGGAACCTCCGAATGGGGGGGGTTTGTATCAGTAATTGCCCACACCTAAAAGCCTATTAAAAAAAAAAAAAAAAAAAAAAAAAAAAAAAGGACATTGTGTATTTACCCCAGACTTCTGAGCCTACCTAGCTAACCCAGGTGATCCTCCGTGTCGGCTGCTTCTCCGAGCATGCCAGTGTAAACTAGTGAAGTACGCACAATCGCAACACTGCGATTTCAGGGTCTCAAAGTGTCACGGGATACCATGTAACATGACGTTACCCGACCATGATGTCGCATGATGTCATATTGTTGCGTGCGTGGCCAAGAAGAAACGCTTCTTCACAGTTAAAGAACGTTCATGTTTACCCTTACCTGAAATGTTCCACACTAAGCTTCTAGGACGAATGTTTAACACACCTGAGCGTAATAGAAAAGGAGCCCAACGAGGCCTTGCCGACTCACTCTTGGACTCTCGCTGCTATTTTATTGACGCTCGTCATCGTGTTCCTGGCACAAGTTCGTGGACTTGACCTTTATTTTTAGTTTTACATTTGTCTATCCTTTTTGTCCGCAACAATATCATGTGAGACTGTGACGTCATGTTACACCTTGACATCGTGTGATGCTACAGTCATGCGAGGTCACGCACACACATAGCATGTGCCCAGCTCATCCATAGCGTTCTGTGTTCCCCGATTTGGTCAGCATGATCAGGCAGTGATTTTTTTGCTCTTCGACCTAACAAATGCCCATCGTTGGGTAGTTGCCGTCTCACTGTACATATCAGGATCTTGCAGGGGGCCTATATCTAGAGAGCAGCCTTACAAAAATTTGTTTGATTCGAAAGCACTGATGCTGGATGTTGTACAGCGTTTCTTCTGACCATTCCTTGTTGCAGGTGATGAAAATCTTGGCTGCGCTGAATAAACGGGGGCGCAAGGAGGTCACCGTGGGATCCACGGAGCAGTTCCAGGGTCGAGAGCGTCTGGTGATCATCATTTCCACCGTTCGGAGTGAAGACAAACCTTCGGGAAGCGACTCCCTGAAGTCCCTGGGGTTCCTGACAAACGAAAAGGTGGTGGCTCTGCTTTTCACATTATTGGTGTCTCGGATCTGTATCATTATAGTCTTGCACAGCTTACGATTTACCACAACAGTCAATTCAAGCCATATCAGGCGATCCGGCACTCCACACGAGGAGTACAATGTTAAAAGGGCAGTGCAACGCTTTTAACATAGAAAGAATTTCCAGCTTGTATTTTTATATTGTTTATCTTGGCACAAGCGAAAGCAAACTGACCATCAGCCATTTCTGCCGCAACGTGATGTCACAAGAGTGCTGCGGTATGCGGTAGAACCAATCAATTGCAGCTCCACTGCGATGTGACTTTAAAGGGCGCTACACCAGTGTTCCTTGACTGAAAGCTAACCCACTTGCTGCTCGCTAAACAGTAGCCGGTCGCATCCAGTGGTGGAACTGCTGTGCCATTTGCTCCAAACTGTGCCAGAACGAATAACCTGCTACATGCTGCTCCAAAGGCTATTTGTGCACAATTTGTGCCATGTCTGTGCTCACGGTAGCTGTTTTGGGAAGCACTTGGCAATCCTGGGGATGCCAAAATAGATTTTTTTTTCTTTTCAGACGCTTATGTACGATGTGTAGAAAATAGGGCTGCGCAAATATTGGAATTATAGAATAGTAGGTTCAAATTTTACGCTGATATTTGCTTCAATATAAACTGAGATATTCATACTTTTTAAAGTGTTTGTGGTGGGTGAGCCCCCTTAAGTATGCTTCTCCTCAAGCACCGGTGCACTGTAGAGAAGCGATTCCCGCGGAGCTGATCTTGCTTCGCAACAGCTCGGCCACGCATTAGGTGAAAAACACCTTCAAAGTCGTATGGTGCACGCGCGTGCGTGGTGTATTAAAAAAAAAAAAAAAAAGACAGCACATGTTATGATTAAATTTTCATTGCTGTAAAATCTTCAAAATTTAACTGTGGCTATTATGCAAGGGCATATGTTAAACAGCGGGTTTCTAACAATCTGTGAAAAGTTACCCCTCTCGTTACAATCATGGTCGTGCTAGGTTCAAGTAAATACAGTAGTTAATCTGTAAAATCAGTAACACAAGGTGCGTGATAACAGCATCCCAGTACAAACTTGTGATGTTGAATGATCATACATACCCAAAGTACCTCTAAAAAATTGTTAATATTCACAAAAAAAAAAAAAAGAAAAAAAGACGTTTACAATTCCGTGCAACACCGGATTAGAGTGCAGCTCTTGAGGAGGAGGGGGAAGGGTACTGAGGGGAGGGTATACCCCTCCTCACCTCCTCATCCTGCCTGCTACTCCTCACTCTAAGCGGCGTCGCCGTCGGCGTAACCGTGAGGTCACGTGACGTCTCGTTACCTCACGGGGGTCACGTGACCCCCTCAGGATTCCCTAAGGGGGGGGAATCCGGTACCCCTCTCAGGGTGAGGAGGTCACGTGGCCCCCATGGCGTCACGTGACACCACGCGGACGTTTTGGCACGGTGCCTAAACGTCACCATGCCGAAACGTTGACGCAATTACGGCGACGGCGCTCAAGCCAGAAACCGGCACCTAAGAGCTGTGCTTTAAAATGACTGTTTACTTTTAATAACCCCAATTAGGATGCCTCCACCGGCGGTGGCTCCGAGGCGAGAGCGTCAGCCTACAGATCCCCATGTGGCGGGTTTGAATCCCGGCCAAGGTGCCCGCAATCTGACCGAGGCTTATTGCGGAGCTTTTCGAGCTTTCGGTTGCACGTCAAAAGATCCCCAGGTGGTCCAAATTAATCCTCAGTCCTCCGCTGGGGCGTGCCAGATGCCCGTCGTTGGTTTGGCACGTAAAACCCCCAAATTTGACGCCTCCACTGGTTCGCAACTCCCTGTCCTGCCGAAAAGTAGCAAATTGCTTTTGTCCAAGGAATAACTCCGTGTCTATCTTTCGCCGAGAGCGAAGTTTTGATCTATGCAATAATACTAGCATTGCAACTGTCTATGACAGCTTAAATCGTCACGTTTATTCAATAAGCTTATATGTTTGTAGAAAGGACAGATAAGTTTGACAATAAGTCAAGACTGTCGCTACCCGTCTGCAATTGCTAACCAGGAACAAGTACACTTTCCGGGGCAGGAATAGTTGTGTCGCGGCATATAATACTGCTGGAGTTATGCAGTCGAGATAATTCTGCGACTTGCCCTGCCTCGCATAGAATTTCTCATTCAGAAATAATTAATTGTAGTTAACTTTGAATGGGGGGGGTGGTTCCGTGCGAATCTCCAATGAGCTTCCTTCGCGCTAAACGAGTTGCAAAAGAAACATCCTTGCCAACACTAATGTTCATTAATTTCAGTTTCGCCTTTAAAACCAAGACTTACTCTTTTGCCTTGCAAGCAGAAAATTTGACAATGACTGGCCAAACATTTCTTGACAGTGTACTGGCCAAGCCTATAAGCCCACTCAATGACAAAAAAAAAACAAAGGGTTAGTTTTGCCATCAAAGCAGTCAGATAAAGCCATTTTTGTTTTTTTGTTCAACTTGTGCCCACGTTTCTGCAGCACTATCAGCGATGCCATAAAAAAGGGCGTTATTTTGCCATGACTATCTTCTTGGTCATCCAACCAATGACATAAGGCAGTATTTGTTTTCCTCTGCTGTCACGTTTCCTGTCGTTTACCTTGTTTAAAAGCAGTTTTTTTTTTCGACAGATACAAGTCTTTTACCGATGTTTAGAACCTTTTCTTGGATAGATTGTTTTGTTTGCTTTATTTCATCAATGAAATTAATTAGTGCTGCTTTGCCAGCATCAAACCCCAATATCATCAAATAACAAAGAATGTGTTAAGATTTAGCACAGCACAGAAATAAGACCGCCCGAAATTTACGAGTTTTTTTTTGTATTGTCCCGTCAAGTCTGGCAAGTTTGTGTAAATGTGTGTCGGCATAATAAGGCGATATGTTATCAGGTTGTTTGTTTTTGCATCTATCCTTTCTAGTATCATGTTTACTTGCTGTATCGTGAAGTAAAATTTTCAGTATTAAGTCAGGGCTGTGTGTCTGTACCCCGTCAACTTCTCTTTCGCCTTTTGCACTTTTTTTTCGCTAAAATATTGCTCTTTTTAACCCTTTGTTGCATACTTTAAAACTGTCCATGCAAATCATAAAATTTTGCGTTTTTGCAACCGTTGGTATCGAACTGAGACCCAGGCTTTTTTTTTCTTAGCTTTCAGGAATGTAGTTTATTAATTACAGAACGTCTACTACAGTGCACGTCATACACTGGGGGTACAAGATCCCTTTCGTCCCATGACCATAACTTTGGCTTTTCCTTTTGAACTCGACGTCTTTTTCCTGTAGATGGAGCTTGGGTTTCCGTGTCGCGATCCTCATCATCAGTTTTATCACTTTGGCTGGTATCTTCCGAGCTATGATCACACCTGCCTTGATCCTCCTCTATGGCATAATCAATCTCATCATCCTCGCTGTCTAAAATAACATCGCCTCCTGACAGCAGAACGTCTTTAATTAGGACATCGATTCCTGAGTCAGATGGTGGAATACCCAATAATGCATCTATGTCTACTTCCCTCAAAGGCGATTTGGTAGCAGTCCGTTTGCCACTAAAGCAAAAAATAACAAAATATAGTTGTTGTTTTTCACTACAACAGAAAATTGGACCATTCCAGTATATTTACAGCGCCGCTGACCAAAAACAATTTGTGCATACCATATTGCCCCGCAATGCTGCTGTTCATGGTGTCCACCAGAGCGGACACGCCACAAATAGATCACTTACTGAACAATGAAGACCTATTGAACACTCATATTTATACAAATTACACCTCAAGACTTCCTCGAAGGCATGAAAGCGTTTAAGAGGGGGGGTGATAAGTTTTTTCAACAGTTTACGACGCTTTTGCGAGGATGCATGTGCCTTATCTGGAATTTGTGGAAGCTGCCATCTATGATGCTGAATATGTCAACACCAGTGGAATGGTGGCGCCATCTATGAGTGGCAATCAAAAACCCATATGTCCACTGAAGTGGACACCATGCGTATGGGTATTACGTGGCCTGGCACTTTATTTAAAAATGAAATAACTTTGTCCACTGTAGTGGCTACTAGCAACAAAGGGTTAAGTTTCTGACTAATTTGTAAGCTCACTGTTTATGTATCATTACCAAGACATCAGCTGTTCATGAGCACAAAAAATAAACAAACAAATGTATGCATGAATATAAAACTCTCACCCTCGGCATGCTACAACCTTCCAGGGTGTCTACTAACTGGGAAAACCGGGAATTCTCAGGGATTTTGAATAGTCTGGAAAAACTCAGGGAATTTGTGCTTCTTTTTTTTTTTTAATTTTAAAAGTGTTACAGATGGACTCTTGAAGTCCAAAATTCTTCAGATGTCAATGGAATGGGCCAAACGTACAGTCGAGCCTGGCTATATCACACCCGTGTATTTCGAATTGTTGTTTATATGAAACAGTCCAAACATCCCATAGAAGATTGCATTGTTTTTCTGTATCGAACGCCCATAATTCCCATGGCGGGGACACTCGATGTAGGGAACAAAGCACGGCCGTCCTTCGCTTCTCCCTTCTCCCGTGGTCGGATTGCGAGCACATAGCTCGGGCTGCCAGACCGCCAAGCCAGCATACGTGCATGTGGGGATATGCAGCAAAAAAACAATTTTATAAAATAAAAAAAAAAAAAAAGTAGAGGTTGGCAAAAGCAAGGGAAAGGGCACTCGCGTGTGTAGGGAGGGCAGGGCAGTGCCCGCTGTTGGAACGGTCGCGTGCGCTCTTTTCCCCGAACACCACTGTCGCTACGCGACTCCTTAGCCCCAAAATAAAGTGAGCGAAAAAAATAAAAAAAAAGTCAGTCAAGTTGAGTGTGTGGACAACGGTTAAGTAATCGCACTTTGAACGCCTTATCTTTGTTTACCTTTTCTTCCCCATGATTGCTTTGTTTTTATTTTAGAGGGCAGCTCTTAGGCACCTGTTGTCAGCTTGAGCCGCGTCGTCGGCGTAACCATGAAGTCACGTGACCCCCCCCCCCCTCTCCTCCCGAGATTATGTGACCCCTGAGGTTGCGTGACCCCCCTCTCCCCCCCCCCCCCCCCCCCTGAAGTCATGTGACCTGGGTTTTTTTTTTTGGGGGGGGGGGGGGTCACGTAAACCCGTTTACCTTTTTTTTTTATATTTTATTCACTATCAATTTTACTAATCACTCCGTTCTGTTTTCTTTTTGAATCTAATAAAAGTTACTCATTACGATTAAAATTGTTGGTTTTTTTTTGTTTTGTTTTGTTTTTTTATAACATGCTTTTTAGAGAGTGACAGTATCTGGCGACATGGTGTCAGCCCATCTTGACCTAAAACTAAGCTCTGTGTCACTCGGGGAATTTCAAAAAGTACTCTGGGAAAACCTGGAAAACTCGGGGAATTTGAAAATGTCAACTTGTTAGACACACCCTGCCTTCCAAACAACCTCCTCTTTTTCTTCCCCCTCCCCCCTTGTTCTCCAACTCTGCAGGAAATTCATTGCACAATGGTTTTTTTGTTTCTTGGCCTAGGATAGAAGTCTTGATAAAATCTTTTTTTTCAGTATACCCTATGGTTCAAGTTCTCATGAAGCTGTTATTTCCGTTTTTTGTTTTTGCAGAGGTTCAATGTCTCCATCACGAGGGCAAAAGCTTTGCTTATTGTCATCGGGAACCCCGACACCTTGAGTGGAGACCCTTGCTGGAGGAGGTGAGATGCTGTACATAAAAAAGTATTAAGATAGAAAGCATTTTAGAAAAGGCTGGAGGTACACCTATAGTCGGTTACCAGTGAAGAAGGTAGGAGAAGCTCCACCCACAAGCGTGATGCGCCCGTTTCAAATCTCTCCGCAGTCGAAAAAAGAGTTCGCTGGAAACACTCCTTGTTCCGCTTTAATGGATTCCAACTTGTCTCCGATCCCACTTTTTAAGAAAGCGACCTTTGTATTTATCAGAGAGGAAACCGAGCCCCTGAAAGCAGCCTTTGTATCCATCGGGGGGGGGAAGCTAATCCCCGAAAGTCGTATTTGTTTCCGTTGATGGGGGAGAACTCTAATCTCCCTCTCGTGCCTTGCACAATGCTAAGTAAAAGTCGAAAGATAAAGCAAATATGTACAGAAAGGCAAGCCCTTCCTCGCGCGTTGGCCGCGACGTCACGGAAACGGTTGGCCGCTATTGGATGCGGAGGTGGCGGAGGGATATCTGATTTCCTTTGAGGGGCATTTGCCGCTACCTTCTTAACCTGTAACTGACTATAGCACTTCTTATGAGTTATGAATGCAAAAGTATGCACGCCGCTCTTCCGCTCCCTTATTTTGTCTGCAGCGTACTTGCGTCGACAATTGAGCGCACGCTGTCTTTGCTGCGCTGACCTTGGGTGGGGAGTGGTGGAGCCGTTACCTCGTGGACACGTAGCGCCCATGGGGTGGCGGTCGTTGAAACTGATGTGCAGCGGCCAGTGGGAGCCTCGTTTCTTGAAACTGTCGTGCGCCAGCCAATGGGACCGAAGCCAAAATCCATCAGCTTCACTCCGCTCCTTTGGGATCGGGGAAACTAGGTGCCGTTTGGCTAGGCTTTTCGCGTGTTTTCAAAGCTGGGAGCTGGCTTCACTTGGAGAAAGGAGTTGAGGTGCCATTTGGCGCGGCTTTAAACCTGATGACGTCGGCTTGCCATAGGACAGTTAATGCTTTCGTATTGAAAAGTTCGAACATAAAGCATTCCTACTTCATGTCTATATTAGAAATAGAATTCTGGATGTATAGAAGAATAAAAAAAGAATAATTTCGCCAAGAATATGTTGAAGTCAGATTTGTCTGCAGGGGTGGTCCAGTTGCACCATTTTGATAACTTCCCGCTTGCGTGTGCCTTGTTGTGCCCATAGGGAAGAATCTCGCTAAACGCGTTAACTTGTGAACAAACTAGTTTTTGGAAGGGTTTTTGTTTTTGTCTCATCTGTGGGAATCGAGTGGGGTTTGGCCATTAAGGGTCTTTCACATGAAGAAAAAAAAAAACATGCTTTTCGGTCGACGCCGCCGTCTAAAAAACAAGGCGGTCACACTGGGCCTCCCGACGTTGGCGTCTTCTCAGGGAACCTTGCTTTTGTCGAGAAACGGGGTATTTTTTATTTGTCTGCTTCATACGATTGGTGTTGCCTTTCCTTCGCGATTGCATGTGCACTTGGAGACGACCGTTTTCAGTGAATGGACAACGGCGGCATTTACACTTCAGTTGTATGCAGCATACGTGAGAGGCACAGCGTTGAGGGCGCAGATTCAGAATGTGCTCTTTGGGCTCGTTTTTGTGCAAAGCTTAGCATGGTGCCACACCCGCATGTCCGCACCTTTGATAGCACTGCACGCAGCTTGTGCGGTAGCGTTTTCGAAGGGGAACTGGCATGCATACAAAGAATGCTCGAAACAGATTGTAGACGATCGCTCTTGCGCAGTCTGAACATGCTGCAATGTTCGTCATTTGATGGCGGCTTTTGCACAGACGATGAAGAGCATTTTACAGCGTTGTACACACACAGCAAACACTGCTCACATTCAGATGTTTCAATTGGCTTGCTTTTCTCCACTTTGAAATGCTTCCAGCCAAAAAGACGACACGGCGTGTCTGCCCGCTCAGATTTGCTCAGGCGCGCGCGTCGAGGGAAAAATTGAGTCCAGATCTCATTGTCTATTGGCGTCAGCGTCCTTAATGTGCAACCTTTTTCAATTAAAAAAAAAAAAAGCTTTTAGCACATTTTTTTTGCTGTGTGAATGTGCCTTTACATTCGCATCCAGGTAGCCATCTTTGCGGCATTGTTTCACCCAAGGTTTCACAACAATTCTACCAACAGCTCTAATGTGGCACAGTTAGGTCAGTTTTAGTGGCATTTCAAAGCGCACTACTGAAGATTAGCAAGCGCAAATATTTCTTTCTGCTTGTCTGTGTTCAGAAGCGTGACGGTGTTTTGTAAAAACATGCTCGCACATGGTTTCCACTTCGTTAGCATACTTGGTCAAGACTACTTCGTTGCAAATGGTTGCTTTCTTTTTTTTTTTTTTTTAACAGAAATTTGAATGCCACTTCCATCACGGAAACTGGTTATTTTAATAAAGGTTGGTGGCCTTTACTTTTGTTTTACTTTCTAGCCTGGTAGAGTTCTGTATCAAGAAGGGAGCCTACACGGATGCCCCTTTGGCAGTGCCGACGGAGAGCTGCCCGAAACTTCCAAGCGTGGAGGATCAACTCTCTAGACTTGTCATCGGTAAGCTTTTTGAACACTACTGGCATAACTTCCGGTGTCAAGCAGGCAAGTTTCGCCTCACTAACCGAAATTAAAATTTTGAAGCTTGTTAAAGAGGCAATTCATACGTTCAGAAAACGGGGTGGGGCGGGGGCTACGGAGAACTCCCCGAGCAGGTGGTCTTGCACGTCTGGCTGGTGTGTTTATGCGAGCCAAAGAAAATGCTGGATCAGAAGCAAGAGGATTGTGTTACATAGCAGACATTTTTTTAAATGTTTTTAAGAATAAAGGCCAGGGGCCTGCTATAGAGAGACTGGAAGGAAAGACTGCAGGAATTTTGGCACGCAAAAGAGAAGCCATGTTATGAACATTTCTTGGGAACTCAAATTTGGCAGTTTATGCTTCTGGTGCATATTATGAGATTTCTTTAAAGGCTTCGCATTTCTGGGGTCAGCCTCAGGGACTTGGCATTCATGGCATGTAGCCTTGATGACATCGCAGTGTCGTGTAACATTTTGAAGCCACATGTCGCGAGTCGCGTGACTTCATGATGTCCCGTAACACCACGACATCACACGATATCAGTTTTACGCACCGCTACGGACGTCGCTCGACATGTCGCATTACACTATGATGTCACATGACATCATAATGTCACGTGACATCCTTGATCTCGTGCAACACTGACTTCACGTGACACTGTGATGTCATGTGACACCACAACAGTCTTATATAGTTACAAAACCCTCACAGTATGCCCTTGAGCGGCCTCTACTGCCTGCATAAGGAGGAAGTTGCGAAGGGTATGTTTAAAAGTAAATCCCAATGAGGGTGCAGCCTCTCGGCAACCCTCATCTTTACATTTGTATAACGACAGTTCTCATTCCTTCCCTAATGCACAAACTTGCAACAATAGCTGAAAGAGTTTGATTGGCTGAATTTATCATCCTTTAGAACAAAAAAATAAATCGTGAGCCATTCTACTCTGAAGGTGGACGACTAGCGAAGCTGCTTAGCACACGACATGACCCGCCTCGAGGAAACTAGACACGCACGACAGGACCGCCACCCCGGGAGAGCGGACGGAAAGGAAACTAGGCACGCAAACACTTGGGAATGACGACAGAGAAAGGCCGGCGTGAGCGTAGACATGGCTGCTGCGGTTCGCAGTGGCAGATCTTTATTATCTACCTGAGGGTCTACTGATCTTGAAAATGGTGCCTATTGATAACTAATCTGCTGAATAGACCTATCGCTAAATTACCCAGGCATCAAGGAGAATGCAGTGAATGGTGCTGCAGATGCCGGCACGTGCTGGCATCTGCAGCAGTAAGTGTTCTAAAGCAAAAGCCTAAAAGAAATGGCATCTTGCATGTGCGCTTGTCAACGCTTTATTTTGGGTATTTGCTTCAAATCTTTTCATACGGGGAAGGCGTGCGCGTGCGGCGGTGCGAGCGTAAAGTTTTTAGTCGCTGGAACACTAGCCATAAACAACAAGATTTTTTTGGCAAGCTCATGCCCAGAAATTTTCGGAGACCTTCGCAAAGTACTTCTTAAGTATTTCTCGTCGGGCACCGCCTGACAAGAAATACTTGGAAAGGTGGTTCGTGCAAAAGCGGCAGTTTACCTCTAAATGACACACAGTTGTCTCGTTACTTCGGATGCTCCACCATATAGACACTATTTTCTGGGACGAACTATAGTCGGTGACAGGCTACGGAGTCCAAGGTAAGTTCCTCCCACCCCTTACTACTTGAACAAAACAAAAGCTGGAGAGGAGGCAACCTCCTCTCCGGCATTGTCCCTTCTAAAATGGAAAGGAATGGGATGGGCTTCCTCTGGACTTCTTAACCTGTCATTGACTGTAAGTAAATTCACACATTTTGTTTCATTCATTATGAACACTTTTCCGGAGGAATGGTGGCGTTTGCATTAACGAGACATCACTATACAACTTTTTGTATTTCAATTTTTTTCTGCTCTCAAGTACTTCAGTTATTGACGGCATAAGAAATTCAGGGTGTGGCCTATTCTATTTACACCTCTCTTTCTGGTTTGTTCTTTGGCACTTTGATAGGCTAACACCCCAGCCTCCTTGGCTGTAGAGAGAAGAAAAAATACGCGGGATTCACCGCGCCCCGTGTTTCTCAAGCTGTCATTGACTATTAGTTGTAGGTTTATTTATTTTAGACGTCAAGCAATGACGTAAATGTGTCGAAACAAAAAAAATCAACTTATCAAGTTACTTGGTCGTATTCATCATCTACATTTTGGAGAATACATAATTCTGGAACAAGGAACCTGATGGACAATCTGTGATGCCCTCTTTTTTTCTTTTTAGGCGACGACACTTCCACCAGCAAGGAACAAAGGCCAGATCAATTGGGATGGCAACACTAAATGGATCTGAAGAGTGCCAAAGGCGAACAACTTCCGTACCAGTGCCAACGGTGCTTTTTTTTACTCCACGCGTGCCTTTTGTTCCACGGTCGTCTTTTGCTACGTGGACTCGTTATTTTGGGAACCAAAGAAAGCCAAAGAACTGTATAGTAAGCACATGAGAAATTAAGTTTTGCAGTAAGTGGTAACTACAATTTTTAGCCCTGTGATGTTTTGTTCCACGGGCATTTTGTATTGTGAACTTTTTTACTTTGTGAACCGAACAAACCAATATACTGTACATTAGTAAGATTTAAGTTTTGCAGCAAGCGGTAACCAGCATGTGGGCCGCATCTGCAATTTTTAGCCACTCTTTTTGTACCAATTGTACAAGTTTTGATGTTTTTAATAAATGATCCTCCCGGTCCGATTTCGCAACTGTGCTCAAATTTGTCCACCACAAGGTTGGCAAACTATGGTTACACTGGCAAGCTGCACGTGCGTGGCAGAGTGGCAATGCATGCACCTGCCATGCGGGGAAAGTAGGTTCATATCCAGCTTGACCTGGTTGTATCTTTGGTGAATCGTTACTTTCTGGAACGTTGCAGCCCATTCTCGGTTGCCATCGGTTCTGGTTTGGAACATTTCCGAATGTGTCGCACGTATAAAAGCAGTGGGAACGCGTTGCTTCGGAACGGACACTCAGGCTTGCTTTATTAACCCCTTAACCGTTTTTAGTTTTTGAGATATATGACCCTCAATTCTGTTAAAGATCAGATTTCTCCCTCTGCACGTCCAAAAGGGTTAAACATTTATTTTCAGTTTCGCATTGTGGGATGCTACCAACAGAGGAACTGATAGTAACCAAAAAGTTCTACAGCGGCAACGATGATCTCAAAGCGGGAAGATACGAATCCTCTTTGCACAATAGCCGTTACCATGTTTAAAAGCTCAAATTCCCGGGTGAAAGGGTGTAGATTGCGGCCCCCAGATACAGGTGGCCAGTCTCCACAGGAACGAGTCTACACCTAGCAGGGCAACTGGACGTTCTTTCTCGCACCTGTTGCGACGGCCATTGGGAGCCAAGCAGCAACAAAAGTGTCGTTTTTGCACTCGCCGCCTTGTACATTTGCTGGCGCGGACGAAACCATTCATGCACAGCGAATTTGCTGCAATCCTGCATTTTCTATACACGACCGGTGTAGCCGGTAATGGCAAACCTCAAAGACTAGCGCTGTAAAGCAGAGTATAGTGCGACCAAGCATGTGGACGAGAGTTTGGCACCACTGTGACTCGGCGTGTCCTTTGGCGTGTTCCAGGACCTTGCCTTCAAATTCTATGCTATGCACCTTCACTTGTGGTGCTGGCTCGATTATAGTGGGGTAAGCAACCTTTGCACAATCAAGCCAAATCTGACCGCTATGGTGCCACATCTGTTAGCCTGTTCTTTTATAAAGCTAGTTCGAGGCAGGGCCACTGGCGTCTTTTCGTTGTTAGTAGGTCGTTTCGGCTCGCATAATTCAAGAGCAGTGGTTCTCAAGCATTGATGATTTGCGGACCCTTTGTAAATCAGCGGATATGATGGAGGACCCTGTTTGTGGTGAGGGGAAGGAAAAGTTTTGGTTTAATTACAAAAATTATTTAATAAATGGATATAACTAAGGGCTAGTGTGGGGTAGACTTCTCTTAGTGACATATACCTGAGAAAACTCGCTCGAGAATTGTAATGTTTCTTCTCAATGCGAGACAACTTTTACTGCTGGGCTTGACTGATGAGGGTGGGCTTCACGGACCCCTAGAATACCTTGAGAGCCACTGTCCAAAAGTATACATCAGTGTCCGTAAGAACCCCTCCTTTTGCCTTCGCATCACTCAACCCTTACCTCGTCTTGTTCCAGAGTCGCAAGATTCCCGCAGGCGATGTATGCTTACTTGCTCAGTTCTAATGCGCTGTTTACGAACGGGCCTTGTGGAATCTACTTTCAAACGGAGTGCATGCAGATTGCAATTTTCGGCAGAAGCCTGCTGAATGAAGTAGCACCCAAGTTCTGAAAAATATTCCTTCTGAAAATGATCTGCATTCTGGTCATGTGAAATTTTATGTTCAGTGTTGTAGCACAAGTAGCGTTTTCTGTGTGGAAACATTGTCATCTGCCAGAAATTGGTAACTTTATGGGAATGTAGACTGGCAGGTTTTGTTCATAAGCATCATGTTTAAAGGGAAGCTGAAAAGGTTCTTGAGGAAGACGAGGTAGAGGTGAATTCCAATACAAGGCTCTGGTAAATTCTAGCGCGTTTTGGTCCCATGAATTTGGATATCGCTTGTGAGGGAATGTGTACTGCGCTTATAAATGGTCGGGTAAGGCTTGCCGAAAGCGTGTAAATGTTGAGGTCTGTGTATAATACATAATGATTCCCTCCTCGCACCAAACATGACAAAAAGAAGAGGTGTAGGCTCTATTTGAAAGCGCTGTTGTGGCTACTTGGCACATCAATCCGAAATATAACTTTGAAATTCGTAATCATTTTTTTTCTCAAATAAAGAACTGCTTCAGTGTCTCTTTAAGAAGCTGAGCGACCACAATATGCTGCCAGTATTATCAGGCTTTTAGTCTGTTGAAGTAATGTTCCTGCAGTAAACTGTTGCCAGGTATCGCACCAACTGGACCAGTGCTTGAGACAGCAGGACAGTAGCCTTGTCCAACCCGGAGCACTTCTAGGCATTCCCGAGACTAAACCGCTAAACTAGAGTGCCTCAATGTTGCTTGCTGGCTGCGCCAAGCTAAAGTGGCAGCATCCTTTGGGAGGGCAAGTGTCTCCTTTTGGCCGTGGCCACCATTTTGCCTCCCGCAATGTGCTGACCTTGTATACATGAAACCGGTGGATCGGCTTGTGCCCATGAAAATGCCGAATTATGAAGTACTTGTTGAGGTGAGGATAGATTATCCCAAGTAGAGGCTTCCTCGACTTGGTAATGCAACTAAGCATTGTAAATGCGGTCATCTTTACAATGTTTTTGCATTATCATTAGACGCATCGCCGAAAACAAACACATAGTTGATGTAACCCATGATTTACATGTTCCCAAAGCAGTGATATTGCTGTGCCATTTGCACCAAACTGCGCAAAAGGGCTTTCTCTGCTACAGTCTGCTAAGTTTATCCCAAATGCATTGAATTTGCCTCAATACTGCACCTAAACTTGATTTCACTTTATTCATACCGGAAATATGATTTGCAGCCCGCTACACGTCCGGATCGTCGTGGTATAGAATTTTTAGTTTCCTTTCGTTCTCGGTCATGTACGGCTCGTATGTGGTATGTGGGACGAATAAATAATAGATATTTCAATTCGCAGTATGTGAGAAAGTGTAGGTGAGGCAAAACAAGAATGTGTGACAATCGTGCAATTTTTGTGAGCATGTTGCCATGGTGTGGAAAGATCAAAACAATGTTTCAACACATGCCAGAAGTGACGACAATTAAGATGGCTGCGCCCTTGTGCAAAAGGTCTACGACTTGTGCGAATTCCCAGAACTTTCTATTTTAGCCACAAAGAACATACTACTATCCTATTTGACACCTCTGTCAGTGTCAAAGATCGACAGTACTTGGAATTTCAGGCGTGCAAGTTAGCTTTGTTGAGTGCTTCTCACTGGTGTACTGCAGTGAAGCGGTAACCGCAAAGCAAGCATGGCGATTTTGCTCATCTTGCTTCGCCGCACTGCATCCGCCTGCTAAAGGGAATGCATTCCCCCAGAGCAGGACATTAAATACGCATGGTCTGGCATATTAAAAAAAAAAAGAAGAAAAAAAAAGGAACTTTGCGAGTGGTAATGTGAACGCTCTTGCAGTAACAATTTATAAATATAACTGCGGTGGCTATTTATGATAAACTGCGGTATTTAACCGATATCCTTTTCAAATTCGGGATTTAGCGAGGGTAATTTATGTTTATACAAGTTTTTTCTGTTCAAGGTGGTCTTAGAATAAATGAAAATAGGGTGAAGCAGTGGAAGCAAGCTTTGGAATAAGCTTAACTTTGACTGGATTGTTTTAGGACATATTTATTGTTAACTTGCCAATCTTTGTTATGAAGTTCAGCATACAAAATGTCATCGAGTTTTATAACTTAAACACAAATTTTTTTTCTTTTAAATCAGAATTAAAAATTTGTTTTATTAGAACCCTTGGAGCTTGAATGATGCAATTTGTGTTCACAGGATTGTTCAAACATCTTTTTCAGAGGAATATACTATTTGGTCTACATATTTCACATCCAACATTACCATTCACAGCACCCCATACTGTCCATCGATCAGCACCTTGTAACCATGCATAGTGCTTCTATGTGCAACTAAACAGTTGCAGGTTTCTGCCATTGCATTGCAGAAGTGCAATGGCAGGTTTCTGCCATTGCACAGAAGTGTGAAGGCAAAGCTTGCACATTTTTTTAGTTGGACAGGCCCACACACAAATCTTAACATAATATTCAGTGATATGAATAAAAATGAAGTGTGCACTTGTGCTCCCAAACTACTAGTTGGAGCTCCATAATGGGCTTTTGGCTTTTCCAAAAGGTGATACAAAATGACTTTGGTCAATTGCATCACTGCCAATGTTATCCCTCATCATTCCCAAGTGGTAATGCTCAGTAAGTGCGCAATCAACTACATACGAGTGGGAGGCAAGATGGCCATTTGGCTAGCAGACAGGGTTGTTCACTTTGGGGGGGCTGGCAGCATTGAGGCACTCTACGCTGTACTCCGCTACGACTCGCCGATCTCAGCAGTCAAGTGCCGGAAGATCTCAACCACAACGCCATGCCACAGACTACACTCGAACTGGACACTTCATGTTTTGCTGTGAATATTTTGCTACATATTTTATTCTTTGTCTCCAATTAGCCTTCTCTTAAATACAGATTACAGACATTTAATGAGTCTCATCTTTATTATTAACTTAGCACATACCTCGTGCCCGGAACGCGCTTCCGACTGGCGTTTGTCCCACTGCACCCACGCGTGGAAAGTGGGCCAGAAGTAGCAACAAAATGTTGGGGGCCGGCGGCTCATGCCAGCTGTTGAGATGGTGACAACTGGTTACAGAAGCACTAAAATGAGGTAAGTGGACGCAGGCGTCTCAGCATCCCGTTCCGCAACTGCTGGAGTTCCGTCGACTGGCTGGCTGGCTGCAGAGTGAGGTATGTCCGCTGCAACCCCCTCGGTTGCTGTGCCACCACCAAGATTGCAACGAGCGAAGGCGGGAGACTGTTGTCGTGCCAGAAGGCAGAGGTCGAGGGACCAAAAACGTGGTGGAAATGCACCCCAGGCACTATGCCCTTACTGCACCGCAGAACGGTCGCTGCACTTTTGACTGTTTAAAATTGGCTATTGGCATTCATTTTCAATAGACTCCTTCAGATGAATGCATCTCTTATTTCCCAATAAAGAGAATATCAAAGGGCATTCCTATCAGCTCTGTGAGGTCTCCGGCAATAAATAATCGAATATGTTCCAATCAACTAGAAAAACTGGAAGAAAAAAATCAATCTGGCGGAGTTGGGTTGTTTTATTGATCGATTGGGTGTGTTACCATTCCACTACCCTGCCATGTTTTTTGGCAATTTCTATTGGGCTCGTGAAGAGAACGAACTGGAAGGCGTCCAATCGGAACCATTGTAGATAAACGTGTCACCATGTTGCGAGCAGTCTTGCTCCGTGCGTTTCAGAAACCTCCCGATTAATTCCTCCACATGGCACAGGCTTCCGTTCGTAATTGCGATGGCATCGGCAGACGCTGAGACGCGAGGAGTGAACCCAAAGGAATTTTCCTTGTATTTTGGCTAATCTCTGAGGAACCAGACCCAGCTAAGCGAGGTAAAGTTCTAAGGTATACAAGTTCTAGTTTACTGAGACTTTATTAGACAACTTGCACGAAATGCCGAGCATCATGGCGCACCCCCCCCCCCCCCCCCCCCCCCCTCCTCGGAAAGATACGAAGTCCCATACACTTCCTTTGTGGCACTTGTTTGCCGTGCCAAGCAGCAGGATCATGGGCCGACCAACACCGCGGTGAGCAAACTGGCTGTATTTACACGTAATACAATAACCGACGAGTGTAAAAGGTTAGGTGGCATGCCCGGGGAAGGGCGGCTGCAACTCCCAAACTGTGACCCCGTCAACTAGAAGATGTAGAAATACAGAAAGCCTACAAAGACTACGACCGCAACTGCTGCCAGCTTTGCATAGGTGGAGCGCAGGTTGAGATACCGGGCGTCCTTCTTGTACTTCTGGGACAACAGAGACAGATTGCTTGCCTTGCTGTCGAGCTCTGGAACAGTTCGAAAAGGATGTTAGCCAAGTTTGCTCCTGTGTCTCTGGCCAACATTGTAGCACACTTGTGCACACCCTATTTAGTGCTCTACGAGTCTCGCCTCCTTAAAAGTGGCATTTTTTACCAGCCAAGTTATGTAGTGGTCGGTTGTACAAGTGTGTGTAGCACAATTGCCCCGTAAGCTGAATCCCCATTGCAAAAGCCCCGCATCAACCTAATCTGCCAAGGGGCCTACAGAGGGTCTTTTAAGTGAAGAGAATGACAAAATGAGCTTAAATTGAACCATGGAAAAACCTGGAATGACATACTATTGTCGGTTACAATTCAAGAAGGTAGGAGAAGCTCCTCCCACAAGTGTGATGCGCCCGAATCAAATCCATCCGCAGTCGAAAAAATCTTTCACTTGTTCTGCTTCAATGAATAGATATTAGCTACAGAGTGATGCCAACTTGCCTCCTACTGCCACTTTTTAAGAAAGTGACCTTTGTATTAATCGGAGAGGGAACTGAGCTTCTGAATGTGGCCTTTGTATTCATTGGAAGGGGAACCTAACGCCCCAAAGTCGTATTTGTTTCCATCGGAGGGGGAAAACTCTCGTGGCTTCCACAACGCTAAGTCAAAGTCAAAAGATAAAGCAAATATTTACAGGAAGGCAACAAACACTCTCTCCTGCATTGGCCACGACGTCACGGAAACAATGGGATGCTACTAGATGCGGAGGTGGCAGAGGGATATATGAATCCCTTTGAGGGGCATTCGCCGCTACCTTCTTGACTTGTAACTTACTCCATTTGCATAGATCTGCATAACTAGCGATTCACTCCGCTGTCATAGAGATAAGCCCGGACGTAGAATTGTAGACTTTACCTACCTATATGGATACAAATATTTTTGGAACGACGTAAGAATGGAACTGGTGTTTGATGCTGCACATAATACATGTGGTGCCATGAGCTACGGGTTAGCAGTTTTGGCAGAACCCACTTCGTCAAAAATGTGAATCTGCACAAGCTTCAGAGTCGACGACAGCTTTGGTTTAGTGCTATTCATAAAAACTGTTTTTGCCAGCAACTGATATTTTCTGTTTGTTTTCACTTTTATTGTTTTAAAAAACACATGCAAAGGAAAAAAAAAATTTTAAACAGGCTAGATGGAAAAAGAATATTATAAAGCAAATTTACAACAAAGGAAAAAAATTTAGAGCTATATTTATGGCACAAAACAAATTTGTAGTTGGTTGTAGTCTATCTTCATTGTTTTTTATGTGATCCAGTCATTTGACAATCTAAATCCAAATAATACACTCAAAGTTTGCGTTAAAGCTTGGTATGCCAATCTTATTAATGTGATCTATGTGTGTTGAGATGGATCAAGAATCAGTTTTTTTTTCATAGAAAAGCAAGTTACGACAGTAAATCTTGTGGAATAAGCATAGACAGATGAGCCACTTCATGACGTGAAGGCATGTCGGGAAATACGCTTCACACTTGTACAAGGCAGGTTTTACAGGTATGTCTTGTAGTAGTTTATTGCAATTACTTATACAGCCTGACAGTTCAACCGCTGTAGAAATGCGTAAAAATGCCTTACCCGAGATCACTGATCCCCTTTGCAATACATCATCAATGTTCTGCACCATGATTCGCTGCACGTCTTGTAACTCTGAATTCAGGTTGGTCAGGTTTCGTCGTGCTCTGGAGTCCATGAACGATTTCTTGGCCTTCTGTATGTAGGTGTCTGTGCAACAGAAGCAAGGACATAAGCATTCAAAAGAAGGAAAGCTAAATAGTTGGCCTCATTCACAATTCAGTGCCACAAAGATGCCCGAGCATTATTTACAACGGAAGCTCGTGCTTAATTATACGCCCGTTACATGCACATTGAGCTCAACCACTACTGTCCAGAGATGAATGGTAGGGCCCTCCATGTTTCAGGTGCAGCCCGCAGCCAAACTTGACCGTGGTTAAGCATGGTTGGGTCTGCATCTCAATATGATGCAAGACCAAATTATGATTTATTATATGGATGGCTGCACATACAGAGCAGATATTTGATGATTTCCTACTAATAATAAGCAGGTGTGCCATGCATGAAACATTGGTGAAATGTATAAGATAAGTTTATTCATCCCTCAAAAATGTTGTATATTGTGGATTGTTAAGACAGCACATGACACCTCAAAATAAAATAAAGTTTGTTAATACAGAAAAAAAGTCTATATTTGCCCCGTTGGGCGTGTTTCTTACCTAGCACCAGTGCACTGCGGAGAAGCAACACCGCAGAAGTGAGCTCCGCGGATGCTGCTGCTCCGCAATGCACAGGTGCTCGGTAAGAAACAAGCTCAACAAGGTTGACAGAACAGAGAGTATGAATTACACGAAAACGCCCTATGAATTAAGCAGCTTATGAATACATTGAAAATTTAGTGGGACAACCTAAATTTTGAAATATGTCTGAATTGAACGAAAACGCCGTACGAATTAAGCAGCTTATGAATACATTGAAAATTAAGCGGGACAACCAAAATTTTGAAATATGTCTGAATTAACCAGAAGTATGAAATATCCAAGTTTGAATTATCACGAGCCTACTGTACTGTAAAAAATAACCTCTGTATACACCGTTTCACCTTACAATGGACTACAGTGGATGCTACGAGCCAGTTCAGTGATTTAAGTGCTGTGAATGTAACGTGACACTCGCATGGCATTCAATTGATTTCGATGGTGCTGCAGTCTATCGTTAAGCGACATAAAGCTTAGCCTGTGGCAACAGAAGCCCTGCATACAGTACTCACTTGTCGTGCTTTTGCTGCATGTGCACTGAAGTGTCACCAAAAGTAGAAAGTTCGCACCAAAGGTGGAGCTTCAACTGCAGACCTTATGTTGTGACAGGCTGTTGATAATTTACCTCCTATGTAATGTAATACCACATTATGCTTCTCTGCAGACCTCACGTTGCACTAGACTATTGATAATCTACCTCCTAGGTAACACAGCACCAAATTATGCTTTTGTAAAACAGAAATGTGTATGTGTGTGGAAAAGTGTGCGCACATAGTATTCTACAAGTGCAGCCGAGTTCGGCGACAGCCATAGTCAGCCTGAACCAACTGCAGAAAACTTCATCCACCCAGGCTGAACTCGAGGAAGACAAGCAGAGAGCAAAGGGTGTGCTCACCAAACTCTATGAAGCTGTAAGGCCTGTTCACGGAATTTACCCTGGAGCCATACTGGGAGTTAAATTCGTTCTGAAGATCTTCGAGGAAAGAGAATGCCAGTCTCTTCGAGAAGGACTTTTCTGTAAGCACCAGGTAGCAGACCCCATTCTCGATGAGGTAGCTGCAAAATAGCGGCGGGTCCCTTGATGTCTCATCAGCCCGCAATTTATTCTTTATTTATTTATTTTGAGCACACAGCCAGCCAAAGTGATGAAGCATATAATGGATTTTGCTGTGTTTTCTTCTAATTGCATCATCACAGTCTACATACACAACATACTTGTGAATATCAATAAAGTATTGAACATGCTCAAAAATTAGAGAAACTAGGCAGGTAGTGATGAAACTGTGAGAACGGCCACTTTGGAATGGCAACTAATTATAAATGTTTAATGTATACTTTGGCAGGCATGGCACAGACATAACCACGTGCATAGCAGAGCAGACAATGCACGTGGCTGCCACGCATAGGAACGAGGTTCGAACCCTGCCCGGCCTGGTTCTTTTATTTGTCAATGTTCTTCTGAAAAGTTCAAGCCCATTCTCGGGTGTCATTGTGTGTACTGGTTCAGAACATTCCTGAATGTGTATAAGCAGTTGTAGAACACTGCTACGGGACAGTCGCCCTTCTGACGCAGATGCAAGATGCGCGGTTCTCTTTTAGTTTGTAGGCACGAGTTTGCCTCATTAAAAGTTTATTTTCAGTTCCACATTCATTTCCTATTTTCATTCGTGACAATATATTAAACACTTTAGGTTTCTTTTGTTTTTTTTTCCAAGATACCTGCATCTTGGACATGTTTTCCAAAAATGGGTGGTAAACCACATTCAGGTGCCACTCATTTGGTCGAACGACGATTTAGCAAACAAAGTTCCGCCCTTGACCTTTTATCAAAAGACACTTTAAAGAATTCGGCCACCGCGAAGCGGTGTATACACTTAGGCCAGGTGGGTTAACATTTTTGTAATGAGCCGCCACAGACTGTTGCCGCGAAGCGGCGTCAACAGGGGGGCCGGGAGGGCTAGCATGCGCCCCAGTGATACACATCATTCGCTAAAATGTTGATTCGCTCAAATGACTGCTGTTCGCTAAAACGTCATTCACTCGTGTGATATGGACCCACTGCATTCTGGTCTAGCACATGCATGCATACATAGAAAAGGTTGGGCAAACAATATAGGAAAGTCAACTGTTTGTTTTAGTTGCCAAGTTATTAGGAAGACACTTTTTCGGTACATACAAAAAATGTAGAAACTCTAAATATAACTATGGTTCCCAGTTTAAGGCTTTAAATTGGAATCCGGAGAGGAATTATGTTCATTATTAGGATTCAGGTCAAAAATAGTTTGAATGGGAGAAGACAATGACCAAGATTTGCTGGACAAGATCAAGTAGCACATCACATTTATCTGCTTTCAAGTACTGCAACATTGCAAATTGCTGAAGTCACTTCCTGGTGTCAAATGTGCCTCGTGAAGATGAAACTCCTACTTCTCCCTCTTAGAAAGTGCCACAATCTCAGTTTTTCTTTTGAGCGAAAGTTTGGCACGTACTGCTCGTATCTGGCATCAACATCTCCGCAGATTAATAACAAGCTACTCACTGGAAGTTGTAAGGTCCAGTTTCAATCGTCGACTTGGAAAACGACTGATCATTCAACTTCTTAAAGAGCATTTTGGCCTGGTTCTGATATTCAGTGTTGCCTGGCCCCAGTTGCTGCAAATAGTTAAAACATTGTTGTTAGAGGCTGACATAACGAAACAGGTTTTTAGCAACTCAAGCAATCTTATTCACTGACAACCACATTTGACAAACTTGTTTTTTTGTCCCTGGTTGGTGGGTGCTGAAACACAAGACATTGTATGCAGTGTGTATACGAGATAGCTAATGTTCGCTTGTTTGCGTAATGGGGCGAGACCACACGATCGATCTACACCAGGAAGGAAGCACACTTGTTCCAGAAATTACTTTGAAGATTGCACCAAGATTTTGTAAAGATGTAAGCAAATTGAATCAGCTTTGCGAGAGGTCGTGACAACAGCCCATATGATCAACACGAAACAACTATTCGACACTCGAAGCCGAGGTAATGCACCGCGGGAGCTGTGAATGAGCTGCGAAACTAGCAACCCACAGGAGTTGGTTGAACTCTGGGGGAAATAGTTCGCCTATATATAAATACATTCATTCGTCATGTGTGGGTTCTTCAAATAAAAGACTACTTTATTTCTTCATTATTATTATTATTTTACTTATTTTATTTTCTGTTAACCTGAGTTTTTAGAGCGCGGGTGGGCGCACTAAAGGCCTGGCAAGCGACCTGGGTGAAGGTAGGCCTTTCAAAGGGCAGCTAATCAGGAAGAAGACGAGCGACGCTGCCATTTCAGCAGGAGCCCATATGCCGAAGGATACAGTACTAGTACCGGACTCCGAAACAATTCGTTGCACGTACTGGTAATCGCGAGAAGTTCATACCTGCTGATCGTCTTGGACAGAGGCCGACAGTGGGAGCCCGTCGGCGACCCTCGCGATCATTGTCATGAGAACCATGGTCGTTCTGCGGTCTCCGGAAGGCAGCCAACAGATGCACAGCCGTACAGGAAAAAAGACGGGGAACAAACAACTCCAGAGTAGTTACGCGAGAAACATCTCGCGACCACTAGCCGGCAGTGACGCGCCCGCAAATGAACAGATGACGTGTCAGCATGGTTGCCAAGCGTTGGGCGGTATAAAGCTGCTGACACATTTCAGCCAGCACATTTTGCGTGATCTTGCATGCGGCTACCTTCGAACCTTCACCCTACAAATATTTAAGCGTCTACCTTTTCTGCGGTTTCCACATCTCTTGGGGTTCAGGCAAGCCAGCGGGCACGGAGAGAGTAACTAAATGTCAGTGAGTCATATTTTAACCGGACAACGCGGAAACCTCCTCCACCTACGAGGGCGACCCACGTTGCCGAAAGCGCGCAATATGTGACGTCTTTGGTCCTGGGCTTACTACTGGTCAGAGCCGCTAAAAGCTTTTTTTTTTAGTCGAAATACAAAATATAAGTGTTGCGAACCGTTTCAATTATGTATGAAAGTAGGTTTTGTTCGGTATTTTAGATCAGAAAAGAAACAAATGCAGTTTGTAAAGTACGGAAACAAGAAAAGACCCGTCGACAAGCCCGCCACCAAGCGGTGAAAAGAACGGCGCATACTAGAAAAGGCTCCGACGAACAGCGAGCGTAGAAAGGTCCTGGATGTACGCGGCGGCGCTGCGGTTGTATACCGGCTCAAGGATCCGACCGGTTCCGAGCATTCCGAAGGCTTTCGGTGCGGGCTTGGCTGGCGATTTGGCCATTTGGCGGTATGGCAGCGCGAAGTGGCTCCCGTTCTGAACTGATCGATCTTTACACCGTGTTTGCTGTTGTTTGTGGCCAATGAAGTGTTATGCCAAATTAGTCTTTAATCGCGCAGCAAATGCAATGCGAGCTGCCCTGGCCGCCTGCTTCATACAGCCTATCTAACACGTGCTTTAGTGGCGCCCTCTCGAGCCGTCGACACAAAGTGTGGCAGCCGTGAGCGCTCGATGAGCTCACTATCTCCTCTAGTTCACGGCCAATCAAGCCAGGACCTTCGACGTCGTGAAGGAGGTTATTTTTTGCTCGTTTTTGTAATTCTAATTTGCCTATAACTTTTAAAATAAAGCAAAATTTGAGAAAAGAAAAGTTTTTTTAAGTTACTACGTTCAGTGCGCTCAGGTTCGGTGCAAATTAAAGACCAGTCAAAAAGTTGTTGCAGGGCCCCTTTAACCTTCTTTCATTGGCAAAACGATGATGTTTTTAAGAAGCCTTCCTTGTCCTTGTCCCACTGAGCGAAAAGTCTAAGTAAATGGCCATAAAAACGCGAATGCGCGGCACGCGTCCCGTTACCTTGGTGTCGTCCCTGCAGTCGTCATTAACCTCTAGGACTGTGAGGACACTCTCACTTGTCACATTACGTAAAAAATAAGCGGCGTCGGCGTTGCTGTGCCCGAAAGATAGCCATAACGATACGTCACCAAGCGTCATCAAACGTCATCAGCGTGGCACACCGAAAACTAGCTCACCAATTATTTTCATCAGATTTGTTATCGACTTTAGGTGGGCCATTTCTCGAAATAGTATGGCAAGTCCAGACGCAGCCGACGCTCCGAGGTAACGGGACCAATCAAGCGGCGTCAAAAGTGCTAGTCAATCGGCCTTTTCTGTTTCCTATACATGCCTCACACTCACGTCATATGACCCATTTCGCACCACAATTGGAGAGAAAGGCAAAAGCGCCTTTCGTACAAATCTTGAGTGACGGGTGAATCTGCTATAATCTTCTAGAGGGAGAATAGCGATGTCTGGACCATACAAAGGAGAGTCCCTGTGAGGAGAGGGTTCCTCCTTCCTCTCTTCTGTTGTGGTTACCGGAAAGCTGACGAAATGACGTCAGGTGCAACACATGTATTGGTTCAGCGACGATAGAACTTGTACAGAAACACGACAAAGACCATGAGAGTGTGCATTTGATACCGTTCGATGGGTCCTATCAGCTTGTAGCGGCCGCTGCATGCGGATTTGGAGGCGAAACAAAGTCTAACTTTGCAAGATCCAGCGACTTCACTGTCGCCAACAAAAACAGCGGGGCACCTCTTTGGGAAGCCCACCCTCCAGCAGGTGCATGCTCATTGCTTTTAGTCTTGCTTTGACTGCACACTCGAGGCTCGCACAACGCTGAAGCTTTATTGAAGGTCGGAGCGGAAGCGCTTACTGGAACCTCCCTGCCGTTCTAGTCATGTCGGCGACTAAAGCAGTCCAGATGTGATATGTTGGATCTACTGCAATGTGGTCGACATTTCTGCAAATAACGCGTCATTCTACCTTTTACGTTACCTTCCATTCCAAAATTCCAAAACCAGCATCGAAAAAACGGATGGCACGTACAGGCAAGTTTAAAACATCTTTATTAATAAAAAGTGTATATCAAGAATTCTCAAACGAATCGAAAGTCTGCCACAACAGTGCTGTAGAAAAAAATTGCACAGTGATCACCGTATGCGGTATACACGCATAATGCAGCCCAGACAGCTGCATAAAATAGTTCTCGTAGAAACTTTTAAAATATGTGGGAGCTTGCAGGCAGTAGTTGCAATAGCAGTGAGCATGGAAGAAAAATATTTCCATTGCTGCCGTCTTGATTACAGGTCTCAAGCTGATATATACTACATAAGAACAAAGCTTTCTTTGCGAGATTTCTTATAACTTACGAAGTTAGGTCGAATTGGTCCCACAATGAGTGTTGCGAAAACAAAGTATACAACGTGCCACATAAGAGGTAGTTCAGTGAGCACTTAGCACGAAACACTTTATGCCATTAAAACTTATGCAGGAGGAAATACAGCTGGCAAAAGACAATAGAAACTACAAAAAAAAAGAGGGAAGTAGCCCATACACTGCCAGGTCTTCCCTGCCTCCTCCTCATCGCATATCACCATCAACACAACGTTCCCAGGTCACCAAACGCAACACTGCTAAGTGCAACAAGCCCTCTAACTCACACATAGATATGTCTCTACTGCAACACTCCTTCTCGACACTCTTTGATCAGTAACAAGAAGACGACTGGCGCAAAAAACTATGCAAAAAAAACCAGCCGTGCGTGCACAACAGTCTACCGCATCGGCGCAATGCTAAAAACAAGTATACAAAAAATACTGCACAACGGGGCTCTTCTTCACGTATAATAATATAATATATTCTCTCTCATCAACTCCAACAACAGGTTTAAAAAAAGGCTCTGCAAAAACCGGTTTCCAAGTGTAAAAAAAAGATTAAAAAAAAAAAAAAAAAGAACTGTACATCAGTTTGCTAGGGAGCGGTAGTACTCGGAGAGGACCTTCCAGGCGGAAGGGTCCATGAACCCTGCCGGTGGCTCCTGGCCGCTTCTTGCCAGGGTACGCATCTTGGTGCCCGAGATGAACTCGAAGTCCTCTCTTCGCTCGGGCTCAAAGAAGGTCATCTTCTTCTTTTTTGTGTCGTAGGCAGCCACTTGGAACGGAATGATCTCCAGCTGGGTCAGGCCCGGTGCCATCGTGAGCACCTGCGCGAAACAGATGGCGAGCCTGTTACGACACTCAAGTGGCGAGGTGGCACCACGCGAGAAAAGAGCATGGCATACGAGTGAGGGAGGTAAGGAGCGGGTTGTTTCCCTCATAAAAATTGTTGTTAGAATTTTACTCAGAGTATCCAACAGACTCAAGAGAATATGTGGGCCAATATACCCACATAAAATGGGATAGCTCTCTATAGACACTTGCGTGGGTGCTGCCATCTTGGCATCACGTGACCCATCCGCCATCGCCAGCCTTTACTTTCCCACTGCTGCACTACTTGCAGCATTGCGTACCTGCGCTTCGCCAGCCACTGCCGAGGTGTTACATACGATGGAATCGGATTGTGAATGGGTCAGCGACACAAGATTATGGCCTAGACTCCAGAAACCATGCAAGTTCATTGCATTTGTGACGTTTTTGCCAGTGCGACTTCTGCAAATGTCGAGTTGACACAGCAAGGCTATCGCAGTTCTATCCATTGCTGCATGTGCATACTTTACTCTTTGCGGTCTTGTTTTTGGCTGCATATGGGCACTTAATTCACATAGGCGTTTGGGCAAGCGAAAAACTTGGTGCTCAGCTACGGACTTAGCCGTGCTTGCTCTTGCTGGTCGCATCGCTTGGTCGTAGTAGACTCCTATAGTCAGTTACAAGTCAAGAAGGTAAGAGAAGCTCCTCAAACAAGCGTGATGCACCCGTTTCAAATCCCTCCGCAGTCGAAAGAACAGTTCACTGGAAACGCCCCTTGTTCCGCTTCAATGCATAGATATTGTCTCCGACCACCCCTTTTCAAGAAAGTGACCTTTGTATTCATCGAAGAGAGAACCGAGTCCCTAAAAGTAGCCTTTGTATCCATCGGACGGGGAACCTAGCCCCCAAAAGTAATTTTTGTTTCCATTGGAGGGGGAATACTCTAATCTCCCTCTCATGGCTTCCACAACGCTAAGTCAAAGTCGAAAGATTAGTCAAATATTTACAAGAAGGCAAGACCTTCCTCCCGCATTGGCCGCAACGTCACGGAAACGATGGGATGCTATTGTATGCGGAGGAGGCGGAGGAATATATGAATCCCTTTGAGGGGCATTTGCCGCTACCTTCTTGACCTGTAATTTACTAGAGCGAGCTTCGCTCGTCGCTCGGGAGTCGTTTGCATGCGGTCTTTGGCGCTGCACCTCACCGCTCATCAGAAAAGTATCATGTTCAATGTTGGGTGCATCGGAATAAGTTACAGCAGACAACCTATGCATTGGGTAGAAAGTCTTGCGTGAATGAGTAGTCGCTAATGTGCGAGCGCGGCCTGAGAAAAAAGTGCTGCCATTCCCGTCTTAAAGATGCTCTGCTCAGGTTATCATATAAATTGGTGCATCGAAAACGGCACCAAGCACGGACAGTCCATGTGCTTCAGCGGGGCATGTTCAGTGCACACAGTGTAGTTCCAGACCTCAATGTCGTTATTGCAGCATTTTTGCAACCCACTACCAGTCGCTCAATCAGAGTGCAGGTGCAGGCTATGCAAGCTAAAATATAGGCTAGCAATGTCAGCCTGGGGTGCACACCGACTGGTGGCAGCTCGGGTAATTGACGTGCTGAAAGAGTCTATAGACCGTTCCATTAGGGTCATAGCAGAGAGGGTAAAAGAGAAAAAAATGCACTCCCCCTCTTACCCCGCGTTCCGTCCGCTTCGCCGAGTGGGCTGTAGCTAGCGTCCGGCTGGCGTGCAAGCTCTGTTTAAAATCGCGTCATTTTGGAATTTTCAAGCGCAGATGCGCAGATTTTGGTATGTCAGTTGTCGTGTAATATTATGCTAGATAAAAAGACCCACAGGGTCCGATTGCGCTGTTACCAGCGGGCAAATAAAAGAAAAAATAGGGAAAACTGCGTCAGATTGGCCGATCTCTTTGGCGAAAAGTAAATCCGGTTGCTGTATTTTTTTTACTATACAAAGTTCGTACTGGTGTAAATCTTTAGCGACCATGACTGGAAGTCTGAAATAATAAATAAAACGTGCTCTCATGCCGCAATACACGCAATAGTTTAGGGTAGTACTGCCGGCTGACTCAACTGCTATTTAAGTAACCGAAAAAAGATATGCTAGTTGATCATTTCGCAAAATAGAACAACAGAGAGCTATAGGCTCATTTTGGAGTAGCCACAACTATTCTAAGAACGCGAACCACTTCACAACGGCAGCCACGAGCGAGACTTCGATGTTCGGTAGAGCCCGCCGATACAGCCCAAAGATGGAGAACGGCAACCTCCCGGTTTGTCGTCTGCTAGCGGAGTCTGGCGCGAGCCCTCTCTCTCGTTTTACCCCGCCGAACCCGCTGAACTTCCCGGATGTGTGGAGAGGGCGCTGCGGGCGAACAAAATGGTGCCGCCCAGAGAGCGCTAAATGGAATGGTCTATAGACCAGTGGCTCTCAAAGGGTCTGCAGACTCTTTGGGGTCCCTGAAGGCCTTCTTGGGATCCCTGAAGCCCTCAACCATCAGTCAACCAGAATAAACCTTTTTTTTAATTGACACTGGCTATCCCACAAAGCTAGACAGACCAGACCGTGTGCACCAAGCGAGTATGGTTCATTAATTTTCGTTTCAGAGCTTTGTTGGTTTGCACACATTTAGTTTTCTTCATTTACCATTTTGTCATTTTTATCGTCCAAATCTCCCCCCCCCCCATCCTCCTTCCCCCGGTGGATGGGATCCCCATAACCCCTACCAATCATGAAGGGGTCCCTGAAATATCAGTGGTTGAGAAACACTGCTACAGACCGTTCTAATACAGAGGTAATATTGGCAGATGCCATCTTCGCAGTGTGTGCATATGGTACCTGCTCTGCTCAGTAGACAAAGTAGGTGTATGGGCCTATGGCAGCACGGTGCAAGGTCCATTCATTTCAAAAATGAATTTTACACCAATTGTAATGGCGTGAACAGTAGTTTTAAAAGGCCTATATGACTGACCTTTATTGAGGCAAGAAGTTTTGGAAAACATTTCTCAATGAAAATTGTTTGCAAAGTCAGTTCTCCTCTCGGGAGCAGAATAGTTTATACTACTAGCGGGGGGACAGAGGTGCCATAGGAAATTAACTTCTCAAGTCGTTCACTATAAAGCTGCAAAAGTGGCAGTGACTAAAGCAAGTACTTGGATTGATACATTACGCTTTTAGAGCAAGCATCTGTCTGTGCAGCTAGCAGGTGCAAGCTGGAGTACTATCTGGGTGGAAAAAGTGTGCGAGAGCGACTTTCAGAAGCTGCTCACCTTAGCGCCGTGCGTCGGGTCGTACAAGTCTCCCGGCTTCTCGGGGTGAGGCAGTCCCGCGGGATCCCTGCCCACAATGTAGAAGTTGCTGCCGCACACCATCCTAGCCTTGGCATGCCACTGGACCTGGGGAGCAAGCACAAGCCAAAGGCTTACTGTCACAGCAAGAGTCGGGGGATGTTCTCAGAACACTGAAGCACTCAACCCTAGTGCTAGAGCTCCACCATGGTGCAGAAATAGATATAGCTACAAAATGGCGGCCCTGCACAATCAAATGAAACTAGGGCAGGAAGACTAGGCAGAGCTGGCTTACAAATAGAGAAATGGGCCAACCTTTTTTATTCACAAACTTAATTACGGGCTACTTTATATAGAAAGTCCTAGCGAAAACCCACACCCTTATCATACATTCCGACGTGTTGTAATCTGGGCGCTGTTCAGAGCTCCTATAAAGAAGCCTAATTCTGTATTAGTCGAGGCTTTATAGCATGAAAGCAGCACAACCACCTTCTGTCGTGATGGGGTCACAAAAGAAGGAGCTACCACAGCAAAAAACAAACAAATGTGGATAAAATGGAAGATGGCGCAAATGCCCAAGTCTGAAAACCAACCTTCCAAGAAAACCCAACTGAGGAAATATGATTCTTAATAACTGTAATAAAACCTGGAGATGTGATATCGCTATTTAAATTTTTCATTAATTTGGCTTTTGATATAAGCACAACTAGAACTGAAGAAAATCAGTCGCAACTTACTAGCAAAACGACATGCAGATGCTGTGCAAGGGTACGATAAATTTTTACACTGTTTCAATGGGCAAATATATTTGAAGCTAGCATACCTGAATAATTCTCGCGTAAAAACATCCTGTTAATAGAGAAGGGTCACTTGCAACGCCTTACAATATCATTTATGCTAATGAGCCTCATTCCCACATGTGCACAGCCTACATATTGCCAGCACTTTCACATCATTGGAGCGAAAGCTGAGAACTAGGGATGTATGAATACAAAATTTTCAAATACGAATAAAATACGAATAATGCAAAAAAAGTGACTTTGAATACGAAATATGCACCTAAAATAAAGGCTAAAGGTTTTGACAGAACGTCGTGCAACGCTTTTATCCACTGCGGCTGAATATTCACAAAGAACCCATAGGAGGCAACGAATCAAATATAAATTAAATACGAAAAGTATTCTATTCATATTTGAAATTCTGAATATTCGCACAGCCCTACTGAGACACATGCACGGCATAATTATCTTCCAAGACTGTTAGCTCACAATCACATACATCGCAGATTTCACCCCAGAGTGAACGGTGAGCAAAAGAGGCCCTCCTCAAAGAGACAAGCAGTGGTGTTACCTCAGTGGGACCAGCATACATCATGGGGGAAGGAAAGATGGCCAGGACGGTTGACTTGGGGTCGAGCACGCCACTGTCCAAGACCGCCTTGTGCTGCTTCATGCGAATGGCCAGTGGGACGTCATCATCTTTGGTCCACCCACCTGGAATTCGGACAGAAGACAGCCAGAGTCAGCATGCTACTCGTTTATTGCGCAATAAACCTATGTCTGTAGTGAAGAAAAATGTAGCGTCTATCCAAAAAAAATGGGCAGTACCACATGGCTTCCCAAAGTTCGTAATCTCCCATTATCATTGTCGCCAACAAGTTCACTTCTTTGCCTTATTTCACTTTCGCTTTTAGAAGTGCAGTGATGTGATTGGTCCAAGTCATTTTAGAGCACGCTTTGGAGCAGCCAAAAGTACATTTTGGAGCAGCAAAAAGAATGTTCGGAGCATAAGCACGCACTTCATTTACTGTGCATATTACGTTAAGATTCATGTGTTGGCATGTCCACACGATGCAAAAAATACATTTAGGTGATGCCACTCAATCCGACGGAGCATCCAGATTATGCTCGGCATGCCTGGTGCTTCTCTTGAACGTGGCTAGATAGAGCCCGGATCAGGGGTCCCATCCATCTGCTTCTTCCTCATTATATCAGCACTCCCTCCCCATTGCATTAGGAAGGAGAGTTTCTTCCTCAGAGGTTCACTCACCTACGTGGCATAACAGCGCTGTTTGCAAACGCAGGCCTTCTCTGCCTCTTCTATTTCACTGTACGCCTCTTGGTTTGAGCACCCTCTGCGTTGGTGTGAAACAAACTAGTCCTGGTTCGAGGCTAGCTCCGAACACAATTATCTGCGCCTCTCTTTCAGTGAATGGCACCTAAATATGTTTCTTACATCGTGCCTATCAGTGTTGCGGAGTTGCTGCTCCGGAGTGGAAATGATTCCGAAATCATTCCGCACTTTCGCGACCCCGAAATGGAATGGAATGGCGGCAGTGCTGGGGGGAATAAAATGGGAATGGTATTGGATACCTTTTACTTGGAATGGAGTGGGAATGGAATGGGCCCGGTTGTTATGTGCAATTCGTTAGCGCATGGTAAGTGGCTCTTAAAGGGCGTAATTTACCAGGAGACGACTGACGGATTGATTGTCTCACTGGCTTATGCGCCTACGAGGATGAAAATGGTGCACCCTCGGTGAGGCAACCAAAACTGAATAGATGTAGAGGGACAAGGTGTCATTCCTGGTGCCGCGAGACGCGACAAAGTGGCTGTTATAGTCATGCGTGATCAGCATGATGTAACTAGTACTGTTGCAGACAGGATTGGAACGACAGGGCTTCTTTTTCGAATGATCGGCCTCCAGCACAGTCGTGTTGCCTTCGGTCGTACTTTGGCTGCACGTGCATGCTCGCGAGACGCCCAAGCATTACTGAAGGTAGGAAGCTTGCCCTTGGGGGTAGGTCAGCTGAAAGACCACCCTGCTGTCTAGTTTTGTCAGCAACTCTAGTGCAACATAAGGCACTTGGTTATAGAACAAATAGAAGCAAAAACACTACAATTGTTGAGAGCGGAGCATCGTGAAAGCTGAAATCGCAACTACTTTCACGTATGCTACAATTCGAGATGTCGTACCCAGAGGATGGAGCAGAAGCACGGGCTTCTTGTAGCCTTTCTCCATCAAGCGCCTCTTCGTGTCTTGCATAAGAAGCGCATGTCCATTGTGCACCGGATTCCTCAGTTGGAACGCAAACACGGCATCCGCCTAGGAATTAAAAGAGTTTGTTTGTGAGGACTGTACGAAACTGCAAAAACGTTGACTCATTCTCAAGGAAAGCTCGTGCACCACTATGCAACAAAGATGCAAGCCAGAACATTCACTTTTGTAGATTAAAAAAGCATGACTGCAGCTTAAAGAATTTCTACTTTATAAACATCTGCAAATAGTGGTTTTTGAGTTCAAAGCCAATAAGAAGTAAATTGTGGTTTGGTAGAATATATCCGAAACGAATATTGAAGAGCTTACCCAAGCTTTTCACTACAGTTGCACCATGCTTAAACAAAAGCCCAGCAGGACTTGTGAAGGATGTTCCCTTGTCCATCTCTAATTGAATTTTAATCTAACTATTTTATGAAATCTGGTCTCAGAAAGTCATATTCTGCCATTGGGTGGCAAGTAAAAACAGATTCAGCATAAAACATAACCTATAGGACTCCCAGCTATACTTAATTGAGGTAATATAAATCTCCTTGTTATTTGCAAATATCCCTCAATCTCAAATTTAAAGAAAAATAAAATAAAATAAAAAATAATGAGTGCAGGTTGTCCAGACATCTCTGCATAACATATACTCTTGCATCAAAACTTGGCAATAATCTAGATATCGACATTCACAAGATTTCTATTTATTTATATTCACTCTTTGCCGCACAAGTTAAAACGTGGTGGCACCAGTGTGCAAATATCCCCCAACCACTTCCGGTTCTCAACTAGACAGCAGGTTTTGCAGTCTTTATGAAAGCAAATATAGAAGCTATCCCCTGGGAATGGTCACTTATAGCACCTCTAGACTTAATTCACTCTTATGATAAAAGAATGATCAGCAAAAAAATTAAGAAATATATGTGAACCAGAAGTGTGCCAGGGCTACCCAATGAATGGTGCCACCGAGTTTGTTGCCAAACAAAAAAAGAATACATATCAGGCACGCACATGCACCATCCAGCTTTGAAAGTGTGCTTTTCTCCCAAGCATATGTGACTGCAATATTCATACTTTCGAAGTGTTGAATGCGGCAGATTACTCTCGTTGAGTGCGCTTCTTACCTAAAACCTGTGCGCTGCGGAGAGGCAACACCCGTGGTGCTTGCTTCCATGGGTGTAGCTTCTCCGCAGTGCATTGGTGCTCGGTAAGAAGCGTGCTCAACGGGGCCAGTCAGCCACGGTCAACAGCTCAAAAATTATGAATATCGCAGTTCAGCTTGAAGTGAATATAAAAAAACACATTATAAGAAACTACTGTTAAAAATATTACAATTCACACACTGCTTTACCTTCTTTCCTTCAGGTACTATCCTAAAATACCAAGCATCTAGCCATTCCACACTAAGCGCCCATCCCTAAATGTTGTAACATCTGAAAAAATATGCGCAGTACAATATAGATAAAATTTGTGACCTAACAAGCGCTCATCCCCCACTTTCTTGCAGCTGTCTCCAAATTTTGAGTGGGTGCTTCATCGGTAGTTTACGGCAGTAAAAGAATGCACTTATGCTATTTTTTTAGGGCTAAGAGTCAAAGCAATCAACAAACGAGAAGTACAATGTCATTCAATAGTAAGTGAAGCTGAAATATGTGTACACACATTTAAACACATTTAAACAAACTGTGAGGGACTGACAAAAGAAGTTGTGTTTTACAGCTCACTTCATTCTATACTTTTTGTGGGAAACTTTGAACATATGAAGCTGAAATATGTGTACAGTATATGCATAAGCAGTTTTGAAAAATGAATTGTGCCAATTCTTAAATAGAAATCTCTCATAAATTTGAAGTTGGACATTTCTTGAGATATATTAACACCAAAGCTTTACATGCCACAAAATTGACTCCCATAGGTGCCATGCAATATTTATGTATCACTTGAAACTTAAACTGCATGAGTGGACTTCAGTTCTCTTGAAACTCCTTTGCAGAAGCTAGGGCAACAGGAGCCTCAGAAGCTAAACATAACATAATAATTTACACTTTGCGACTGTTCAGTGGTTGTGCCAACACATACAAGCCATTAAGAATAAGATGGGAAAATTTTCATAAAAGAGAGGCATTCATTACAAAGGCATTTGAAAATCTGTAAATGTGGTAAACATTTATGTATTTCCTAGACTTTTCATGTGTCAACAGTGAACTTGAAATCACCTTGACTGTCTCATTGGCACAACAAGTTAATGACCATTAAAGAAAAAAAAAACGGTCTCAGCAAAATTGCAGTTGCCAATTTGACTATATCTTCCAACAGACTTGCATGGCCAAATAAATTTTTTTAGCTGATGCAGCTTACAAGGTCTATGCTGGAGTAACAGGTGATATAGCAAATCATGTCACTTTTATACAAACTCTCAGGCTACAGCCAGTGACAGAATGAGAAGGGTAGAGAGATCTTTCAGTCGCCCCACCTCCAGCACGAGTGTCTTACCTTCGAAGGCACTTTGGAATCTCGTGAGCTTGAGCCTGCATGCAAAGCCAAAGCACATTGGAAGGCAACAAGCATGTGCCAGAGGCCGGGCATCCGAAACAAACGCCTTGCCGTTCTCATCCTGTCGACTACCGTCGCGCGACTCAACGAGACTCAACTGAAAGAGGCCTACCCCCAACTTAGAGAAGACCTTCCTGAGCTCGCGGGGTGTCAACCGGTACTCATCCAGGCCATCATTCCACCGGATTCGCTCCAACACTTCCAGGTCACCTCCGACCAGCCAGTCACCACTCTCGTTGATCATCTGCGAGAGAAACAGGGGATTAAAATGTGAGGACAGTGAATTACCTCGACTTTGATTACGCTTTTTTACTTTGATGCAGAGAAATAATTATATTACGAGGACGGTTATTACCAACAGCACATGAGCCCAAATCTCCTTACGGCCTATGGTTTGGTATAGTTAGTGGTGACCAGGCGACCAACTCTGGTGGTAGCCAAGGTCACATGTACCATTTTGGCTATGTGACTGTACGTTTCATTGCATATTTTCAAAAATTTTCTAGACCTTACTATTTTAACAACTATGTGAAAAAACTACACAGTGCCCCACTCCATGTCCCCTGTTCTTCTCTGCTATTCATTCCATTATCTGTTCAGTCCGACACACAGTCGTCGTTTGACATCTGCTACCCTAGACCGAGGGTTCTTTTAAATGTTGAAGAACCGCTATCCACTTTGATATATAGCTGGGAACCTTTCTTGGTCCTGGCATTCATGCAATAAAGTAATGTGGAAGATTATGGACCTCGCGTAAGAAAAAATACACATACTGGGGAGTGCTTGGCTTATAGTTATGCATTCAAGGGTGGCTCAGATCTCCATAAAAAAGCACTTAAACTGCAAAATCTTTATGTAGAGAAAGGGACAGTCAAGGAAGCTTGGGAGCTTGAGGAACCGACGACGGTACTTTGAAGAACCCCCGTGTTCCTCGCAACCCCGCAGTGTACAGCAGCACCAAGGTGTCCTCACAAGAGAATGCTTGCTCAGTCTTTAGTTGTGCAATGCGGGAGTGGCAGGTCACACCTTGATGTAGGGATGTCCCGGGGTGCTAGTCCCAAACTGTCGAGAGCAGCGCTCCTCCTTGCGGTGCGGGAAGAACTCCGGCTGCCGCAGAATGGCGTACACCTTGCCGTTCCATCTGAGGGCGATGGACTCCGCGTCCTCGAGGCGCTCCTTGTCTTGCGTCGTCGCGGGCAGCACGATGGGAATCGACTGGTTCGTCACCCCTCCTGCCGTGGAAAAAGTAAAACGGGGGCGGACAGCACGTTAATTTGAGGTGCTGGATATGCGTTTGCTTTATAACAGTATTGCCCCTAGATTGCTCGGATCTTCTGTGGCGATCGCAAATCGGGAAACGTTTTGGAACCTGGCCGATCCTGTGACTGCCACAGAAGATCGTAACCATTTAAGGATATTGTTTTGATTTTATTACTTGAGAATGCTTCATCTCCCTGCTCAGGTTAGTTAATTGCTTTATAACAGTATACGCTCTAAACACCTCTATAAATTAAAAAAAAAATTAAGCATTGGAGCCACAGAAATTTACCTTTATCCAACGGATAAAGTTGGTATACAGTTCTTGCGTGGCATCCCCAACCTGTTGCAGTTTCGCATGGTTACCCACATGGTTCCTGCCCTTGTGTAGCAAAGTAACTATCGCTTTACAAGTCTCCTCTCCGGCAACAGTGGTAGACTGTCAGGCTCAGAATCTTTGGGCCCTAGGTTTGATTCTCGTTGAGATACGTCCGGAATTCCATTCTTTCTTCTAAATTTATCCCTATTTATTCTGAATTATGTTATCTTTTATATACTTAGCGAGGACCAAAATCAATTTTGGTCCTTTATAAGCGAGAGTTTTCTTGGCTGCTGATTGGATGTGACATCGCATCTTTTTGCTGTCTGAGCATTATCGAACCATGAACAATTTTTTATCCCTTCATGAGTAAACGATTGATCAACAGTTTGGTGAGAACCTTTCACCTATGAATAAATGATGAAGGCGGTCTTATGGACAAAGATGTGCTTCTCGGGTGTGCTCCTTTATTTACTGGTATTAAATGTCAGTTTGTATACAGCAGCACAATAACTCAACATTCAAAAAGAAAGCACGGGGGTCGACTGCTCCCTTTGGAAAATAGAAGACGTTTACAATTTAGTCTCTGTTCGACCACTTCAGTGCGGCACTCAAGTCGTAGGAGAAAAACCACCCGTCTTTGGTCCCGTTAGCAGAAAACGCATACGCGCATGTTTTCTTTAGTTTCGTCGGCAAATGATGCTTCACAGCAGACAGATCACCGTTCTTTGCTCACATTAGCGGACGAGTCGTCTGCTAACGCAAGCAAATATCTTCACTCCACGAGAGCCTGCTCAGACTTTGCTCACTCTCTCTCTCTCTCTCTCTCTCACACAGCTACCAAAATCGGACCCTTGGTCCCTCAGGGCTCCTTCGACGGATGCATTTTGGGTGCTCTCTGGTTACGCACTAGTCCCACTTGAGCGACACATGGCAGCAACCGAAATTGACCAGTTGCAAGCATGTGCAGCATGGATGCAACAATATCACCATCAGGCTTACAATTATTACACACACCACAGCACACTATAACAAACAACACTCACACCTTACACACGAAGAATAAAGCGAAATTCAAACAAACCGCACTGACTGACAACTCTTTTTATATAACTTTGTCTTCTTCAACCTCTAGCTCCACCGAATTTCCCAAATCACGCCCACCGATCTCCTAGATGCCTAAAAATGTTTTCTCTTTTTCTGTCAGGTGTAAAGATGGTGTACTTATACAGTTGTTATAGTTCCTGGCGATATGTTCTGCTTCGATAATTTCTCGAGTTAATTGGTTTCTGTTCCTACCTAAAATTGTACAGTATGGCAGGTGAACGTCGCACCCACAATCCCGGCAGTGTATGCCTAGATGCCCTGAGTTGGCTCTGGAGCTGTTGTTGTTGTGTTCCCGGAGGCTATCATTAAGGCATCGTCCGGTCTGACCTATGTATACTTTCCCGCACGAAAGGGGAATTGAGTACACCACTTCATCGGCACACTCAACGAACCTGTTCTGATGGTTTTTGGTGCATCATACTGTTCGGTGGAAATCAGGTGAATTGACTTGTTTACACAAGTTGCCAAGCTTATTGGGAGCAGTAAAGACGACCAATTAACTCGAGAAATTATCGAAGCAGAACATATCGCCAGGAACTATAACAACTGTATAAGTACACCATCTTTACACCTGACAGATAAAGAGAAAACATTTTTAGGCATCTAGGAGATCGGTGCGCGTGATTTGGGAAATTCGGTGGAGCTAGAGGTTGAAGAAGACAAAGTTATATAAAAAGAGTTGTCAGTCAGCGTGGTTTGTTTGAATTTCGCTTTATTCTTCGTGTGTAAGGTGTGAGTGTTGTTTGTTATAGTGCACTGTGGTGTGTGTAATCATGTGCAACCAACTCGCCCAAGCTGCTAAGTTAACAAGGCTTACAATGTTTCAGTGCTCGTGAAGCAAGAACGAGCAAATGCAGGCCTGCCAGAGATACCTTCGCGTGAATGCTGCACGTGCTCAAGGTTGGTCAATGTCGGCTGTTGCTGTTTGTCGCTCCAGTGGGAATACAATTTCAGAGCAGGGGAATGCCCATATCTCCTGTTTATAGCCAAGCAACCCCTCCTGGTCTCACCACTTATGCATTAAAGTGCAAAATAAGCCTACAGACCCTGTAAAAAAATATTGCGGGTACTAGGGAATGTTTGCCACATAGTTATGCAGATCGAGCAAGGGCAACTTCGCCTACCCTCGAGGTGGCAGCCGAAGTGCTGGCTCTGGAGGTACTCGGACTCTCGCATGAAGCCCGTCAGGGGCGTGGCCCAGCCTTCGGAGAGCACCTGCACCCACTGCAGGTCCAGGTCCGTGATGTCCAGGGTGGGGAGGCCGGCCGCCTCCTCCACCACCAGGGGCAGGTGCTCAGGGCACACAAACAGCTCCTTCACACAGTCCACCACGCTGCCAGGGATCACCCCCTGGCGGAAAAAACCGAGGCAACATGCAACATTAGGACACCCGCCGAACCTTCACGATACGACATAGCATCTCCTCCGATTTTCCAAAATCTGTTCCCAGGCCGACTTAGAGAATCGTCCTCTGCCAGGCAGAAAACTGGCTCCCAGTTTCCTTTTCTCCACTTCCTCTTGCACTCCTCTCTTCCCCTCTCTCCACAGGAGCAAGGGTTTCCTCCTTTCTGGCTGCTTGTCGGCCAGAAAGGAGGACACTACTGCATGAATAGGCAGTCCGTTTCTTAAAGTTCCGTCGGCCATTGGTATAAATATACCAATGGCCGACGGAATACGGGTATAAATACTTAGGAATATGAACCTATATTTTTTTTAGTGGCCGGATTACAGGTGCAAAGAAGCTTTTTTTTTTTTTTGCGCAACTGCGAATTGAAATATTGTTGGGCTAAAACATTTATTTTACAAAAACATTGACACTATTCATACACATATCACATTGGTTCTCCTTTCCTATCACTGTTTGTCAAAAGAAACACCATACACACTGCCGAAGCTGTTTTAGTTAAAACAGAACTGATGCTTGCCTATTCGAAAACAACTTTTTTTAACGCTTCACTCGCATAATTTTGCACGCTTACAACATGCTGCCACCACCGAGCTACATATCGCCGACAGAGTGTAACGACACTGCTGGCCAACAAAACTTTAGTAAAAAAGAAAGTGCTTGGCTTAGACATAGGTACTATTAAATGCAGTAAAAGTGACAGCATTTGATTGGCTTTTGAATTAGCAGCACTTTCTATCGGGATTTAAGGGGGAACACTACTCCGGAAGGCTAACTTTTGAACCGTTTGTCTTATTTGCATGAAATTTCTAGGTTGTACTCATAGCTCTGGACAAGGATGCCCTGGAAACTTTCAACCCTATAAATTTATCCCACGATGAGTTACATAAAAGTCCATAATAAAAAAGTGTATCTGCTGAGGAAAGCTATCGTTTAGAAAGGGTAATGAAAATGGCCAGTTTTTTTGCTGGAACATACAGCAGAATACTTGCTTCAGACGACTATGAAAAGAAATTTCAAAAATTATAAAATTTATTCAGAAAAAAAATATGGAAAAAAAAAATTTTTTTTTGGTGTACATTTGATTAAAAGAAATATAAACTTTTTATAACAAAAAGAGCAGAAAAATGCAGAAAGTAAGTTCACAGTCGTGTTCTCCAGAAAATTTCGATATAGAAAAACCAAAATATATCTGCACGCACAATTTGATTTTGAAATTATAGCTTCCCTGAACTGATATTTGACACTGAAAAGTGAACCTGAGATAAATGCACTTGAAGTTCCATGATGACGTTCTAAAAATATATTTTTGCGTCTTAAATGTCAAATTCTTTCCACCATTGTAGGTGATGTCTTCTTCAAACGTCTTCTGATATACTGACATTGCTTTCAGCTATTTTCACTTGTGAATGACGAGTGCTGCGCAGTGCAGCACACCTCACCAACATATAAAAAATAATTTTTTGTGACATTGTTTGTTAGTGCACATTGACAAGGTTTTGTGAGAGTGTTCTTTGTCATCCATACATGCCAAAACTTTGAAAGTTCTAAATATGCATTTTGTTAAAAAAAGGTGCAATTCAACGTAGTGTCCCCCCTTAATAACGGAAACATTTCTCAACTGAATTCAGCAGGGAGATTGTGACGTCACATCATGTGACACCGACGTCAACACCATGACGTCAAACTACCAAGTTAACTCGAGGAATTGATCTCGTGCGACCTAATGTCATCTGATGGCAGGTCACATGACATTGCGCCCTCATGCAATCAGACCAAGATGAGTAAGAGAGGCCCATGGGGGGTTCCGATATGAAACCACCACTTTTATATCGTATAAATGGTGGATAATGCCAACGTATAGCATGCTTTGGTCCAGCTGTCATTGCTCCATGTGGCCGAGGAAGGAATGTATGCACCTATGCGAGACTGGTTCTCCGACCATTTCTGCGCTGCTTTGCTAGCTATGCGCTGCTGATACTGCAAAGGCCGCTCACCCTTTCCCTGAGAAGCTGCACCACGTGCTGCACGCAGTCCTTGATAGTGTCCTTGCCGGCCTTGATCAGGAGGTCTGGGCAGGCAGGGGCCTCGTACGGCATGTCAATACCCGTGAACCCTGCAGTAAAGAAGGGCCTCCGTGTGTGACAGACGACCTGAACAGCTACCAAACTTGGCTCGTAAATTTAAAGGCCCGTTCACACTCTTGCGACTTCTTAAAACTGGGTTCCTTAAAACCTGCTACAACGAGAAGACACACTGGTGCCACCTATTGGGTAGCAGTGTAAACTTGGCGGTCCGGCATATTTTCTATTGCTGTTGCGCATATTATCCTTTCTTTCTTGGCTCGAAAAACTTTTGTCAACGTTATGAACGAGCCTTTCTTATAGGTATTACACACATTTGACCTCTGAAATCCCGCAAAACCTTTGCTCTTGTGAAATGCCGTTCCAGGGTCACCGCATAGTTGGCGCCAGTGTGCCGGAGTGTTCTCTTGTCCCAAGAAACTTTAAGAGGTTTTAACAAGTCTCGTCTCTCCCTGTCGTACTCGGTTGCAAGAGTGTAAACGGGCCTTAACTGTGCCTAGCACAAATGCATTCGTGAGAGAAATGACTTAAATTGCCTGGCTTTAGGCTCTAGAAGACTTTCTGGATTTATTGTCATGCTCATGAAATGCGCACAAAATATTTGACTCTAATAAGGTTAATAAAGGTGCCCCTTCGATCTAACGCCCAAATGTCCCACATGTAGAATGCATTTTAGCGTTATTCAAACAAAGCTGCATAACTTTGGTTAGTTTATTTTTTTATATCCTAACATCAATCATGTCTTGGTCATTCAATTTCTACTCTAGCGCTAAGCTCATCGTTGTATTGCTTGATCTATGAAATCTCTTCATATTCATTTTGAAGTTTTGGGTATTAGCAGTATGTCGTTGGTGAATTTTTATATGAACTGTTCGCTTCTTATTCTTTTTGCTTTTGTACATGTTACTATCATGACTATTCCTCCCTTTTTGCTCTCCCCCCCTCATGTAACGCATAATGAGATACCTTCGAGGTAAATAAATTAAATGAAATGAACTTATGGATGTACATATGTGAACATGGGGAGTGCGGCAGCGGGACAATAGGTCACGCGACCCACAATGCAAAGTCATGATGTCGCATGATGTCACGGTGTCAATAACATTATTAGATTTAGTAACGTTGGTGTCAAACCATTCTGAAAAGAATTCCTTAGATTAATAAGTTCGAAAATTATTGAAATTCTTAGCATAAGAAGTTCAAAAGTTCGAAAAGCTTCGAACTTCTTAAGTGCAAGAAGTTCGAAAATCATCAAATTTTTTAGTCTATCAAGTTCGAAAGTTCGACAAGCATCGAATTTTGCAGTGTAACAAGTTCGAAATTTCGTAAAGTGTCGAACTTCTTAGTTTAATAAGTTCGAAAATTCGAATTTCTCGATATGGAGAGTTAGAAAGTTTGAAATCTTTCGAACCGCTTGATTCGATCATCGAACCTTCGATTTGGAAAAAGTTTGCGGCATCCCTAGAATTTAGCCTTGTAGCCAGGTTGAGCTTTCTTCTTTTATGACAGTAGGGTTCTAGCTTGCCTCTGATCTGGCCTGCACGGGCCTTCTTGTAGAGGCCCTTGACGTCCCTCTTCTCGCAGACTTCCAGCGGCGTGTCAACAAAGCACTCTATGAAGACCAGACCCGCTTGTTCGTGAATCTCCCTTGCCATGGTGCGGTCCTGCAAGGATACAAAGAGTTCAAATCAGTCATTGGGCCTCACAGTGCCGCAAACAGCCAGGCTGCCTTCCTCCACAAATATGGCAGAGCTTCAAAGGATTGGGGCATTCTCATTTCTGTACCAGGTGTCTTTTTACAACAGGGAATTTGTTTCCGCGACAGGAGTGTCGTAGTGACAGGTACAATCTTTGGCATACTGCGACAAAAAAAAGTTTTTATTTTATTTTTCAAATTTTTTTTTATGACAGATAGGTTTTTGTAACAATACTTTCTTTGCAACGCACAGTTTCATGAGAGAGGGGTCAAACCTAGCCTAAAACACCGAGCGAGTGCCCACCCAAGATTTGAAGATAATCTAAAAAAAAACTGGGGGATGGGTGCATGTTAGGTCCGAGCGCCAAAATGCAGAAAGCGTGTGTGATAAGGTAAACTTCACCGTTTTGCGCCGGCATGATTGGAAAAACTGCTGACGTGGAGAAGAATCAATTGACTGAGTAGGCACAGAAGTCTGGGGTGGGTGCATGACATATCTGTCGCCTAATTTTCTTATGTTTCATAAGTAGCAGGTGGGCGCTTACTGCAACATGGATGGACACTTGGGAGTTTATAGTAGTGGATTCGGTCCATGGTAGCTTAGTTCCGACACAAAGACGATTTAAAAGTGAGACTTAGATGAGACAGCCTTGCACAAGCTTGCTTTGTTTGGAGCAGACAGTTTTTGTGAACAATGAGAAATTAGCGCGAAAGCTTCGTGAACCATCGTTTGGCTGCGTCAGCATTATACACAAGACATGACCAATAATTAAAAATCCTGTGAACTATTATCAATCCCTAATAGCATCCCAAATGTTTTCAGCTAAAGACGGAAAAACAAGGAAAGGTATTTTAGCTGCAAAAAATAAAAACATTGACAAACACCTGTGCCATTATGCACCTGTTAGGGCTGCGAGTGCCTGCAAAAATTCTCGACTTCATTTTTAAGTGGGTAATATGAAGACTGTGCAGTTGGAAAACAACAACCAAACACAGTAATTAGAGCTTTCTGTATTCTGAGTTAATTTCTCACAATATTCGGAGAGAGATTTTCCGAGCTAGTTCTTTATGACAAATGCGGAATTTACCTTATTGTGCTTGGTGCACAGGGTGAAATTTCGGTAGAAAAAGAAAACTCTTTCCTTAGATAGGTTGCACCTCATGCATAAGTCCGCACGCTTAGTAGTTAGTACATAAATCTTCTCATACATAGCACACCTTGACAAATGCCTGCTGTGTTAGTTCACAAAAAGGCTTATATTACATATAAATAATCAACATATTCTTTCATTCACAAAATTTGCCATGTCTCATCACCTAGACAAAAAAAAAAAGTCTGGTATAGTGGATAGTTTGCACCGCATAAAATTTCAACTTTTAAACATGTATAGTTTGCGGACTATAGTACGGAAAATACAGCATTAGATATCATATCTTAAATAACCTGAACAGTAGCTTCCAAAATGCACCTTCTTTGATTAGCTTGTCATGATCCAGAAATAAAACATTGACTGATTTGCAGTCTGGAACAGACGTCAATTATTCGAGGTTAGAAAAAAGACTGGAGTGGTCTCTCCACGGGACGGATGGCCCAATACTTGATGTGATGCATCCTAACTCTTTTGTTGTTGTTATGATACTGAATATTGGAGCTTTTTTTTTTTTAGAAATCCAAACTGCTGACAATTTTACTGGTGAGTGTTTTTAACAAGCTTATAGATTCTATCCAAAAACTTAAAATCTAGTATAAAAAAATTTAGCAGTAAAAGCTCTTTTGTACAGAACTACATTAGTATGCTATGCAGTTAGACCAAGCTATGTTTATAAACTAAATTTGTTCTATTCATTAAAAAGTGTCATAAAACATTACGAGAACAAAAAACAAAAGGTCTGACCAGCTAATTTAGGACTCTCAAAAACAAGGCCCACATATTGCGCACATTTCTACCTTGAGAATATAAGACATACTAACAATACAAAAGCAGCCCTGCAACTTGAAAAAATGCAATGAAGCATAAAATAGAAAAAAAATTTTGAAAATGTTATGCCACAAATTACAATGCCTGTATCTGATGCGATGTAAAGTCATTTATGTTCAAAGTGCTACAGGTGTTTTATAGGCCTGGCTGCCACAGCTGGGTAAAGACGGCAGCCAAGTGTGCAAAATGCCACGAGGTCTGCTGGAAATGCCGGGAGACATCCAGCGAAGTTATAAACCTCTCAAACAGGGAAAATGTCTCCAGCACATCAACGAACAAATAAAAATTTGTGCAAATTGTCAAATTACACAATGCCAGAGATTGAAATGGCTTTTGAACGGTTTATGTTTCTTGGCATATTTCTTTGTCTGTGCATTAGCCATTGAAATATATGTCTTCGCTAGAAGGAATACCGGTCCCCACAAAATGAGCCTATGAGGTGCTGATACGAATGAACATGTGAAGTTTGCATCGGTGCGCCGATACAAACGTGCGCAGTCAAATCGGCCTTAAAAATATTAATCCTGCCACTCGTCTCTACTAGGCTGACGTGAGAAGAACCAAATAAGCGTGTCATTTCAAGTCAGACTACCCACAATGGTGTTGCCATAAACAGTACACTGTCGCTGGGTAAAACTACTGTGTGTAGCTTCCTCTATTAGAGCTATTCATCAAAATTAAGTTGCCTGGAATGTGTCTTCGATAGGTGTGCTTAGCGCCCCATCCTGCGCATGCTTTAAACGTGGTCTCCAAGTGGCAACGAATTGTGTCGCAAGAGCAGGTTAGGCGTGTCATGCTGTCGGATGTTGCGATCCAGGTGGTTGGTCGTAGGAACTCCAGTAAAAAGTAGGAGGGAATGCAAGTGTCGCTGCCACTCCAGCATCCCATCTCCTGGGCCAGGTTGCTAATCAATGTGGCTGTCTGGGCCAGCAGATAAAATATCTGCAATAAGGGATTTTCAGATCACGTGACCAGCTCCGTGGGGGAGAAAGTACCTAGCGTTCTGGCCGATTCCGCTCAACAAACATGTGCCTTGCCAGTCATTCTTTAAATCTCCCTTAAAAAACAATGAAAAAAAAAAAATTTTTTAAAACAAGCTGGTTGGGACATGCTGGTAAAAAAAAATGTTACGTGAAAAAAAAAAAAAAGAAAAATAGAGCATTATTGGTTGCACGAGATTTATATTATTTGCATCTGAATTATGCACGCAAGGTCCACGACGTCACAGAATGGTCATACACTCTTTCCCCCTCAATGAGATGGTCACACTCTCTCTCTACCTCAACGTAAGCGAACCAAGGTGATCCACTACCAAGAGGTGAGGCGTACCTCTCCTCCCTGTGCCCGAAATGCAGAGAAAGAAAACAAGTGGAAAGGAGGTGACTACCAACAAAATTACGTCTCACGCCAACAATATTGCTCTAAAATTTGTTGTTTTCTTTTTCTTTTTTGCGTTAAATTTTATTTTTAGATTTGCGTGTTTCAAACAATTTGTTTAAAAAAAATCTTTTTTTTTTCTTTCGTGGCTTTATAAGGGAAGACCCTGGTCATGAACATTTTTCTGTCATTTCTGATCTAATTTATATTAAATTTCCACATCTATATAAAGCCCAGCAAAGCACAAACATAAGCTTCAATTTTTTTCATCTATTGTAGTTGTCAAGAAAACTTCCAACTATGACGAATGTTTCTATTCAACTCCCTTTTACAATACCCCCATCAAAAAAGATGGCACAAAGTTCCACAAACAGAAGAAAGTGTGACAAACATATTGTTATACTTTTAGCACCATTCTAAAAAAAAGTTATTGCAAGTTGAAATTTTTTTGCTGATAAACATAGACGTGTCATTGAAGTCTTTGCCAGTTAGAAAACTTTGTAGTTAACATTTTCCAGGAATAGTAGTCTCGTTGCACTTTCTGATATGTGATGCATTCAATCCTTAAAAAAGTATTCAGGTCCAAGTTCTAGATGCAAAGATACTGGGGCAAAACTGTGTTGGGATGAAAAAACAAATTCTGAGGTAACAGGAAAAGCTTTTCAAAACATGCTTACAAACAGCCTGGATATAAAATCTTTGAATCCATGTAACTATATAAAAATGTGCACTTTCTGACAATACACATTGTTTGCAACTTGAATTAAAAATTTTTTTTTTATAAAAAAATAACTTTCTTATTAATTTTTAGTATTTCTAGACCACAGCCTCCCCTTAACAAGACCTCCCCCAGAAATAATGTCACATGCCACTTCCAAAGTAGACAAATAGGAATTCCGGAAGCCATTTGTCTGTAACACTAGACACCCTTAGTGTTTTGTCCTTAGACATCCAGTTATTTGACCACAAAGTCCCTCTCTCAGCCATTTCACCTGCTGATTCATATAACCGCAGAGATCAACACACCGCTGGAGAGCGACCTACAAGAGAACAAGGGTCTGCCATATCCAGTTTTGCTGCTGTGTCTCCGTCAGAAAATACACGTGTGCGACATCATCGGGTGTAAATTGAGGGATCACCAATGAAAGCGTAGTAAGCACAGCAGTCGGAGAAGCGTTTCGGGCACCGCACTAAAACCGCCTGGGGCGACCCCAACTCACCCCCGCCTCACCTTTGCATAGGGACTGATGAAGCTGGTGAGGCAGACCACTCCGGAGTCGGCGAAGAGCTTGGCAACCTCGGCCACTCGCCGAATGTTCTCTTCCCGGTCTTGCGACGAGAAGCCCAGGTTCTTGTTCAAGCCGTGCCTAATGTTGTCTCCGTCGAGCGCATAGGCTGGGATGCCGTGCATGCAGAGGTACTCCTCCACGCCGAACGACACCGTGGTTTTTCCAGCTCCCGAAAGACCTGTTGTGGAGGTAGATGACGGAACAAACACTGCTGCATCCTCAAAAGTGGACCATGTTGAGCAGCTCCCACGAATTTCTTTCGACCACCACAAATTACTAACAATTAGCTCGCAAAACAGGAAATTAGATAAAAAGTCTTGATACGCCCAGTGTGTTAGCATGGCCACAGTTAGCATCTATAACATGTGCCACTCAATCGCTGCTCTATGGAACCGTTTCTGCAGGAAACGGTTCCACCGAGCCAGCGATTCCCACTTCCGTTCCCGCGGAACAGAAACGGTTTCCACGGGAGTTGAACACAACAAGCAGCTCTCATAAATATGATTTGAGAACAACACATTCGGATTTATTAGTTTGTGGACATGCACAAATAGTGCATCTTGACTCCGAAGTGAATTCGAAACGAATGGTGGTTTTGGCTGAATATTTTCTAATTTAATATTGAATAGTTTAGCAAATCCTTTCACCAGTGCACCATGCTTAAGCAAAAACCCAGCTGAATATGTGAAGGCTGTTCCCAAGCTTACACTTATCTAACTTATATTTATCAACTGTGGCCTCAGAAAGTTCTATGCCTACATCGGGATGGCAAGTAAATGATGCATTTGATATAAAATTAAACCTATAGAGGTGCCCAGCTACACCTAATAGAGTGGAGTTATAAATATTCTTGCTGTATGCAAATATCTTTTCTTTAATCATGAATGATATATGCAGGTTGTCAGGGCACCTCTGCCTAACATATACTTATGCATAATAGCCAGTTTAATTTTGAGGATTTTTCTGTTATGTGAATACATTCACAAAGATTCCATTTCTTTTTAAACACACCAGGCACGTGCGTGCACCATTCCCGTTTGAAAATGTGCCCTCCTAAGCTAGGGTGTATCAAGTCGATGCCGAAAGCTAGCGCTCACAGGGAAAATACAAAGAAATCGTCGAGAACAAAACATCACCGTAGCACAGTCAGCGCCACAAGCACATGCGGGGACATGCTGTTTCATGCGCTTCAGAAAAAAAAAAAAAAAAATAAGCGTTCGGAACAAAATGGCCAGATGTCATCACCCTAAGCAAACCACACATAAAGAAACCCTATCCTAAGCATGTGGCTGCAATATTTGTACTTCTCAAAGTGGTGATTGCGACATTTAGCCCCCCCCCCCCCCCCTCCTTTTTTAAATCCACGCCTGAGCAGATAAGGGGACTATAAAAAAAGGCATTGCATAACACATGCTCCTCTAATTAAAGCTCTTTAGCCCTAGCAGATCCCTTAATGATCTAATGGTCGCAAGGGAGATAAGGTTGGCATCCGATAGTACTGCAGCCGATGCAATCAGAACTGGCACGCAGGATGAGAGAGGGGGGGAGGAGAGAGTGGGATGGGGCTCCGGTTGCAGTAAAGGAAAGAGCCTGTGGAGGTGTCCCTTACAGAAACAAGTCCTGATCAGCATACCGGGCTTGATTTACAGTTACTATCTCCACACCACCCGCCTTAAACACAAATCACTTCTGGTAACCTGACGCCGGCCTTGCAGCAAGTTCACAGTTTCCACAACCATTTGTGCAAATCAATTTCCAAAAATTCCTGCACATTTTGCCTTCCCTTTGGCATGGACACACTGTTTGGTACAAAGCTTAACTTTGCTAAATTTGTAAACAGCACTAAGTTAGGAGTCAATTGTAAGGCATGTGCTTGAAGTATGAATTGTCTAAAACATACCTGAAACACAAAGGGCACACAATAAGATATTTGTGTGACTGAACATATAAAATCTTTTTGACCGAGCAAAAAAAAAAAAAAAATTAAGGAAGTTAGAACAGCCTTTGCTGCTCTTTACATTTGTCTGTCTATTACTAGGAATGGTAGATCATACATGCCATGAAAATAAAAAAAGGAAAAACAAGGAACCCACCCGTGAACCAGATGGTGCAGCCTCTGAAGCCACCCTTCTGGCCCATGATCTGACCACGCTTGTCTCGGCTGACATGGTGCTTCTGGAAGACCACATTGGTGGACTTGTGGTTCTGAAGAAAACAAAAGTAATCACCATCAGTGAGGATTCATACAGAACTTTTAGATGTCATTCCATGTTCAGGGTGCAGCACACCTGATACGGATGTATACAAAGGATGTATCAGCAGAACCTTCCCTCCTAGGAAATTAAGTTCAGATTCCTCCAACATTTGGAACCATTGTATAGCTAATTTTTTCTCCCTTTTGTAGGTAAGTGAAACTAGTGAATTTTTTATTTTTTATTTACCCCTTAACAGTTCTATACTTTGGGAGAATTCCTGCCCTCAACTGCTTAATTGCCTTGCTTCAAGCTATAAGTGAGCCTGGTTCGTCTAAGATGGTTGAGTGCGTGAACCGGGGAAAGCAACCGAGTAATGCACGTCCTGAAAAGTTTGAGGATCGCTCCACGTTGACGAGCTATGCTCGTCCGAAACGGTTAAGGGTGTAAAGAGCTGTGTTCTGCATGCAATTTTGTTGGTGTTATTAACAGTGCAAATGCAAGTACATATAAAACTTCAATCTCTGGTGTTGTATTTGAAACGCTGCTGTTGTATTTCTCAGTGTCCATGATCAACTCTCTCTTGCAAGGACACAACGCATATTTAACCTTTGGAGAGTTTCTCAGTAATGTTGATGAACTGGTCCCACTGTCAGTGACTATTGAGCCAACAGCAACGAGTTTGAGCAAATTGCGAGGATCCAAGGGTGTTGCAAAAGTGCCAAGCGCAACGAGCAAGTGCAACGAGGCAGCAACACTGGGGCACTTGAGAGTGCAATCTGTGCTCCATATATTTTGAAGTGCGCAACAACCTTATTAGTCTGGCAAAGCAACCCTGATGCAAGGTGCTCTCCCAACCAATAGATAATTTTTCTTGTGTTGTTTATACAGAAAACGTGCCTGGGGACTCTCCGACCAGAGATAGCGATAGCTGTAAAGGTGACTCGTCGTTCAAACGACGCACCGACAGCAGAAAGCTATTGTCCCAGTTTTTATTAGGAAATGCGATTGAGATTTCCGGGCCGCATTGACGTCATCAGACCTTGCTTTGATTGTTTCGAGCGAGGGCACCGAAAAAAAGCGTAGCTCTCCACCTCTACGAAGAGAGTTGGAAAAGTTTTGATTGATATGGCCCTAGTTACAAATTGACTTTACAGAACAAGATGTGTAACAAATAAAAGTTACACTCTCCCGACTGACCTTAACAAGATTGTCGCGTATTCACCAAATGAGCATTCATGCACGGTTAAAGTTGCCTGCAACTATAAGTGCAAGATCTAGGAGACTGTTCGACAAACAATATATTAATACACAGCAACGAAATGACTGCATAAAAAACAATTTAAGACATCATGGTTTCCTAGTCAGAGCTTGGAGCATTTATGCGTTGTGGGGATCGTTGTTCGCTCTTTCCCGAAGGCCTTTGTAATGCTCGCCCTTCGCCGCGAGCTCCGACCTTTTCCATGAAGCGTATGGGAGTCCCCCGTCTTGGAGGGCGGACCTCTTTCACTCTTACCCGAGGGGTGGGGGGGGGGGGGGGGGGGGGGGGGATTTTTGTATCCCCCACCCCCCTCATCGGGTAACCTAGCCGTTTTGGGTGATGACGATGCCCACCAGGGAAGGAGGTTTTCGTGCGTTCCCGGCTTCAGATACAACAGAGAACAGACTTATCGCAAGGGTTTTCCTTTGCTCGCTCTGAACTGCGCTCTCGGGACGGTGCCGACAAGGTGAGAGGCCTTTGTATCTGAACGTGTCGGCGGGAGGTTAGGGGACGTGCGTCTTGGTGTTCTAATAAACACCATTGGAGCCAGTCCTATTGTGGTATGTGTTCCTCCTAGAGAAGCGATCATTGGTGTGGCTGACGTTTGGAGCTGCCTGTAGCGGTGTTCTTGAGAGAAAGTTGCGGGGTGTGGGAGTAGCTAGGCTCGGCATCCGTGATTGGGGGACTGTCGCCGAACCCTCCGGTTACTACCACAAGTGACCATCCCACAGCATCACCAAATGTTTGATTATGGCTGCATAATGCATATTTAGGAAAGCAATCTCCAGACTGGGGAGGGGCGCTTGTCCGGTCATCAATTTTACATATCAATGTACTGTGCATATTTTCTCATATCTTACAAATTTGGGAATGGGCGCTTAATGTGGAATGGGCGGATGCGCGGTATTCTACGATATGTTCCATCTACAATATTCAATGAAGTAGTATGTCGAAGGTTCCCCAGATAAGACTACTTAGAGACGAAGCGTGGAATATTTCCAACGTGAGAATATTGACACAACAGTGCTAAGTATTCATTGACTATACACCCTTTCTAAAGTGATTTCCGTCCAGAATGCTACAATCCAGGAATCATGATTTAGCTGAAAAGAGGTATGTATAGGTCCTGTCTAAACATGCCCCCCCTCCTCCTCCTCCTCCTCCTCCCCCCCCCCCCCCCCCCCCCAAAAAAAAAAATGTTAACTGTCAAGTTGTTGATATTATTAATTGATTGCCTCTGGGACATGATGAATAAATGCATGGGCAGACAGACCGTTAAATCCAAAGACGGAAATCCAACTTCCCGAATGCCGCACGGTTGAATTATTTACTCCGGGGAAAAAGAAAAAAAGAAAAGAAAAAAAAAAAAACGCGCGCCTTTCTCCTTAGTAAATCCTTGAGCCCTGTCCGATTTGAGGTCGCAGCGCGGTGGTTCTCAAGGCTACAATGAAACGACCGCGCGCGCCACGAAGGCACGTCCTTGGATAGGCGGGCACCGCTTCAAAACAGCTTCCCGCAAACCGCGTGAGCGGCCACCGCTTCGCCACGTTCGTTGTACGCGGCTTCAGTTACGTCATGCGACCGATGCAGCTACCTCGTACATACGTGCCAGACGCTCATTAACTCGTCGTATCTATGTGTGAAAAAGAAGTATTTAACGCCACAACACACGCTGAGGAGCGCATATCATTCGCATTTTACACTGTTCACAGCGCGCGTAATCTACGTTTCGACTCCAGGTGGATCGATAGGAAGATAAACATACATTAGCCGGTAATCGAAGACCTAAATTGATTGGCACGGGGGACGTAGACAGGATGTATGACATGTAAGAGTACTCACCGACTCGAAACTGGTACTTATGTTCGGCATGTTGGGACGACGTTGGGGGGGTGTCTCGCGGACGCAAGTGGGCTTCGTCGAAGGCACAAAAGCGACTGTAGTCAGTTTGTAGTTAGCAAGAAGCGGTTGTGTGTTTGGAGCGAGTGTGACGAAATTCTACGAGTGGCCGGAGCTGCCTCGACGATGCGGCCGTAGCGGCGACAGTCACGGCAGCAGCTGAGAGAAGAGGGCGAGAGTAGGTAGGGGAGGGGGAAGCGCACTACCGCAGCGCCCCTGCCGTCAGCGCTGAGCGACGGCTGCTGGCCGAAAGGCGAATGAACTCACCGCTTTATTGCGAGATTTACTGGCAACATGCCCATCCCGGGCGAAATTAATCCGAAAACAAGTAGTCAGACACGCGCGCGCGTGCACAAAATAACATTACGGGTAATTTACATAAGTAAAATAATAATAAAAAAACGTCAACTTTTTTTTTATTGCCGGTTCTTGGGAATGACGAGTCGTTTGAAGCCAAGGAGGTTAGAAGTACTAGGAGGGGGCACGTTGCAATATTGGTGAAGCCTAGTCATAAAAAGTTTAAACGATTTTGTGCCCAGCGTGACCGCAGATCTCTCTGGCGATTGGTGCGCGTGACATGTCACGTGTGATATGGATGGTTGATTGTAGAAGGACTCCTTGCAGGCTTGCGCGCGCTCCGTCCGGTAGGTTTTATCAGATCGAAGTCTAGACTGTGGTGTATTCTAGTACTCCATAGCAAGACGAAGGCGAGCTACGGTCACGTGATGTGGTCACGTTGGCATGGTAAGTGAGGAGAGTAAGGAGGAAAATGAGAACGAGGCGAGGCGTCAGGGGAGCATGGCTGGTGGAGGCTACGCGGCCGACGTCATGCCCTCTCCTACCCTTCTATTCTCCATGTTTGAAGCACACGTTTGAAGATTCTTCTTCAACTGACTTAAAACTTCGTTTTCTTCTTAGTTCATCATATCCCATGGTATTAGTTTCATAAGTTGGGCGAGTTGGTTGAACATCTTCAAACGTGAAAACAGGGCAAAAATTTGACAAAGGACGAGTGAAAGAAGTGCACGGACAAAGCGCTGACTATCTACTAAAATTTAATTTTCACTGCGAACCAGAAAAATAAACACAGGGAGCATAGGAAAGAACCAATCAAGACACAAAAATACAACCCAACCGACAAGATTTCTACCACGTCATCACCCTCACACGTGCCTGCCATTCTCCTTGATAAAAAGGTCTTACTTTGACGCGTAATAAAAGTAAGACCGCCAGAGAGATTGAAGAGGCATTTTTCATTTTATCAAAAGGGAAGGGGAATGTGTGAGCGCACCGTCGGTGCACTTAGGGGATGACGAAGTCCTTTTTATCAAGGAGAATGGCAGCCACGTGTGAGGGTGATGACGTGGTAGAAATCTTGTCGGTTGGGTTGTATTTTTGTTTCTTGATTGGTTCTTTCCTATGCTCCATGTGTTTATTTTTCTGGTTTGCTTGAAAATTAAACTTTAGTTGATAGTCAGCGCTTTGTCCGTGCACTTCTTTCACTCGTCCTTTGTCAAATTTTTGCACTGTTTTCACGGTTGTGATTTATCGCATTTAGGGTTGGCTATAAATTTGACTTCGAGCGTGAAATGAGACCATGCCGTATATCTCGCAGTACAATTCTTTAAAACCTTAGGGCACCATACAATCTTAAACATTTTCGCTTGTTTCCAGTAAGCGACATTGCCCTGTTCAACCGCGATTATGACAGCAATTTAGCTCTCTTTTATAAAGTGCGTACTTTATTTTTAGATACGTTTGAAGGGGTTACGCAGCTGCGATTTATTGAACTGATACATCGCAAAATGCCCCTTTTGGAGTAGAGCCAGTTTGACTAAGTTTGACGCCAAGCAGTCTCCCCCCCTCTGGGCTGCTGCCAATCGCGCGATAAGAAAACGGAGACAGTATGACGCCGGGATCAGTAGCTTCTTCCCGGCACTCGACTGCACTTTCACCGCCGACTTCCGTGAATTTTGTGCCCAAACTCTTTAGTTCATCGGCCGATTGCAACTCCAGCTTGTATGTGCTGGAGAAAGGTCGCAGTAACCTTCACACCGAAAGGACTCAACGGATCTCTAGATTCAGTTCCGCATGCTCTGACACTGTAATTTAGCACAAAGGTACGGCAGCATATTGCACATATATTTTTATTCCTTAAGAAGAAAACTTGCTGCAATCAAAATTTGCTAAAAAATAAACAATTTCTATGACTTTATGAAGCTAACTATTGGTTTGGATGTCCTGAATCCTGACCCTCTTCTTGAATTCTGCATGTATAAAAATTTAGGGAATGGAAAAGGGCGGCTGCCCTTGTGACTCCATGGATCAGTCGTATTGGGTAAAACGGAATATACATATATTCATGACATGGAAATCCTTGAGGAAGAAGTAGTCTCTATAGAGGCGATGTTTCCGGACCCCGGTTTTGGGTTTAAGGAGTAGAACAAAAGCCAGATCTAAGACGTCTTCCAGCGGCAAAAGATGATGTATAAAATTTGAGGGACATAATCATTGATGGAGGAAACGTAAATGTAACTGCTAAAAAAAAAAAATCAGTTTGATATAGGACATGTAGCAAAACAAGCTGTAGTCAGTTACATGTTAAGAAATGTTTTCGAGGGAAAGGAGGACTGAGGAGGAGGAAGCAGACGGAACGCTAGAGAGAGGAGGTTTCCTTCTTTCCTCCCCAACCCTTCTTTCCCTCAAATACTTTTCTCAACCTGTAAATGATTATAACGAGTGTTATTATACACGATTGACGTTCGATTACTCGAAAAGCCGAAATATGGACATTTTTCTTTTAATAATTATTTACGGTCTCTTTTTTTTTTTTTTTTGGGGGGGGGGGGGGGGGGGGGGATTGCTTTATAAGTCTTTTTTAATTTTAAATTTTTAACCCTCACTTTCTTTGTAAGATGCGGCTTTATATCACTCGTTCATGTTAAACAGTCAACAAACTTCAAGTCTACACATCTTCTTTGGGCGCCATTTTTCGAAGGGAAATGCGGATGGGAACATGCGCTCTCTCAAGCAAGGCGTGTACACACGCGGCAGATGGTTCTTCGGCACATCTCGAGCAATTCAGCTTATTAACTACAAGTACGCGTGTCTTCTGGAGGGCATTATGTCCACATCGTCAAACCGCACGTGTACATGGATGCATCACCAGGCAACAGGAACGCCGCCTTTGACCTTGGGATAGCTCGCGCCTTCGAAGATTGTACACGCGCAACGGCGACCGCGAGAACGTCACGTGGTTTTGGCGTGGCGCAACTCATCAGGGGCTCCTCGGTCCACAAACATGTCAGTCGCGGACGCGGCAGAAATTGAGCTTCATTGCCCCGGGGTCTGGCGGCAACGGATAAGGGGCAGAACTGCAATTCTTTCAGAACCTGCCTATATACGACTGATTAACACTGGAGACAGCAACACATATCTGAAGATAAGCGGCTAAGTTTAAGAGGTTAATCACGAAAGTGATCTTATACAGACAGCCATACCCACCCTTCCCACCAGTGGCGTCAGAAGTGTTCGGGAGAGGAGAGAGAAGAGAAGGGGATTTCCATCCGCTTTCCCGAGATGTTTATTTATTTCTGTATGCACTTTTTTATACTGTCGGCCCGTGGGCCATCACAAAGAGAAAAACAAAAATCTTTACCAGCGTTTTTCGTACGAGGCCGCGGTTTCTCCAGTCGCTGAGGTGCAGGTTTCAAGGTGTTACGTCAGTTCAGTTACGACTGCGGTGCGAGGAGCAATGGCTACCCCCATGTGTGATATGCACAAGTGGGGCAGTCATTGCTTTTGTGGTCCGAGAGTGCGCTTGGAGCCGATATTTATGGAATACCTTGTGTCTTCGATAAACAAAAATGAAAACAAACTTGTCAAGAAGGAAGAAAATATTATTGCCTTTCTTGCGGACAAGTTTGTTTTATTAAAATGATTCAGAGCTCCTCCAATAACCATTTTAATAAAACAAGCGTGCCCGCAAGAAAGACAGTATTATTTTCTCTCTTCTTCACAAGTTTGTTTTCATTTGGCAGTAAAAGGGTTAGGCCAACGTGAACGTCGGCTCATAAGGTCGCTTTTGTACCTCCTATACTTTTGATCCAAGTATACCGTCATGTTCTCAAGCTTTTGCACGTTATCCCCACTGACAGCGTCACATTCTGACGGAGTTTCCGCCTTCTGGGGCCTTAAACTCGTCAAACACAACGTTGGAGCCGAAAGTTCGCGGAGCACGCCGATTGGACGCCGGCGACAAAAGTGCGAAGTCATCGTCCTGATAGTCCAATCGGTGCACTCCGTGAACTTCGGCCCCAGCTTTGTGCTTGATGAGTTTAGAGCCCCTGCAACGTGTAGCACGGGCCGAGAAACCGGGGGCCGAGAAATCGTGTTTCATTTTCTCGATGATCCAGAAGTCGGAATGATAATCAAAGAATCAAATATGAAAAATAATTTTCCGCCAACGTTTCGAAACGGAAAATCAAATGCTGCCCGGACTCCTTTCCTGCTTATTCGAATTACATGATATCATGCACACGTGTATGAGAGGATGAGAGTCAAACTCGAGGAAGTTTTCCAAGAGTTGCGTAGCGTTTTCAAGATGCTCGGAAACGTTTGCGAAATGCAGGCGCACTCCGTAAGCGGCAGTGTGGGCTGTGGATTGCGTGCTCCACGCTGCGCACGCCCGTCGTCGCCATGCGCCAATTACAAGACCGCTGTTCGGGTTCCGCGCACGCGCAGTATGGAGCACGCAACGCTAACAGATACGCACAGCGCCTGCGTTCGCTCGCCTACGCAATACTAATGGCGAATTCGGGTGGTCAATCGTCGGCAACTTATTTTGCCGGAAAACCGGCAATAGTGTTCGCGTGGTCAGTATCCGGCCGGCGCGCACCGTTCGGGTGGTGGTTCTCCGGCAAGCACCGGAAACTTTCCGGCGCTTTTCCGCCCGAGCTCCAAACGGCCGGGCGAGTAGGCGTGGTAGGCGTGTAGGCGCCGGACTGTATCCGGTGTCGTCGCTTCCGAAGTGGGAGAGAAGATCAGTGAGAAAAATAGGAACGAAAGAAGGAAACTAATCTGAAGTCACTTCAGCAGCCACTACTTGAGTCCATTCAAGCCGTTGGGACTTGGGTGACGGCGGCGACAGCCTCTCGCTAGCAGCGTCGCGCGGGCAAGAGGCAAAGTAAACTGCCACCGTCTGGCGTTTTGTGTTCAGGCGGTGAGGGCCACGTGGTGTGCCGCCGGCGTGGGTCTGGTTGCCGGTTCCGCCGGCTCGATCTCGCCGGCGATTGACCACCCGAATTCGCCATAAAACTCACGTCTGCCATATCACCGAGTGAATGCATGTTTGCAAGCAGGCGCTGAAGGTGGTGCCAGTGTCGTTTGCTATGCAACTGGCACACGCTAGGCGCCTCGGTTATAAATGCGAAAGCATTGACTGTCTCATGGAGCGAGCAAAAGTCATCCGTTTGAAGCGCGAAAGCGGCTCCTAGTTTCCGCGATCCCAATAAGAGCGATTCGCCTTCGGTTCCATTGGCTGGCGCGCGTCGACAGAGCTCCCATTGGCCGCTGCGCCACGGCCTCCTAGATCCCGAAGCGCGCGCGCGCTAGTATGCTGCAGACGACAAAGGGAGCGGACGAGCAGACGACAAAGGGAGCGGACGAGCGATTTGCACGCTTTTGCATTCACAACTCATAAGAAATGATTAAGTGTATCCTCGAGCTTTATTGATGTTCGTGTTGAGAGAGACGTAGAATTGAATTGGAGCTGATAATCTGACTGCATACTTTCATGGAAGGGTGGTGGATTGTACAGACGTGAGGGCGAATAGGAAATATTAAGAAACAAAGCAAAACAAATTCAGAAACCTCATTCGCATATACACAAATACACGATAATAAAGATATTCTTCGTCAAAGCCGTTTAAGAAGCTCAGTATCGTCCAAGTACTTTAGCGTCGCCAGTTATCTCGAGGGCTAAGTATTTTCTCATTTCGACCTAACTGCAAGGTCCTGTATCCAGTCGAGGAAATGCTTTCTTATCGTTGTGTGTTATCGCGGTTCACATGGCTGTACAAATGCTCGTCGCGTTTTCGAAAATTGCATAAAGATGCTTTGCCCAAGCTGTTTTATACATATATCCTGGTGCACCTGTTGACACTGTCTTTTTTCTTTTATTGCTTCGTTGTTTGTTTGCACTGCTAATTTTCCCACCTCTGCAAAAATTTCCATCGGGAGATGTACCGCCATATTCTTAAACGCTACTCGACCAGACATTCGACACGAAACTCGTCTTGAGGGTGGTTTTGCGATTCATAAACAGGTATCCACTCGAAACTCCACTCGACTCCAAATAATCCACAGTAGTATCGATAAATAAATAAAAATGCAGCCTCAAAAAGTTTATTGTTAGTTCATCTGGCGAATGTGCGGTTAATTTCCGGTCGTCTACAGGCAGCAGTTCGGTCTGTTGGATGAGGCTCACTTAATAAACGCAGGGCATGGCGAGTCCCGCGGGCATATTATTATCGCTTCGCAGCCAATGATATTGCGGCATTAGTAGCCGGTAAGGACGGCTAAGGGCCAATCACGAAACAAGGAGCGGAAGCGTATAGTTGTCCATGCCTTGTGCGTGACTATAGGAACAACCATTTTTGGTTTGCTTATGCAAGTATTGAAGTACTTATTGTTTATATTTAACTTTATGACAGTTCTGTCGTAGGCATTGTTTGTTCGTTGTTTGCTCTTAGCGGCCCTATCGGTTTGATGATTTCCATTGATTTCGCTGTTGCCAGGGGTCTATTGATCTGACGACGTACAATGGGCTTGTTGCATGAATATTTATATTTTTTTAGATCAATAATTGGATCGCCAGATAGTTCATGTCTCGTTCCGTCGCACGTGGAAGCGTCATTTATTCTTTTGTGGTATTACGAAATTCCCTTTCAAATATTGCTAAGCTTGTGAAAGCTGCAATTCTACAGGGTGTCACAAAAGAAAATTTACACTGTCTTTTTCACCGCAAAAATAAACTAGGCATCGCCCAACGCTCATTCTCCGCCCAAACGTAGAGCTAGAGGTCACAGTTTCAGCCCGATCCGATAACTTAATCAAAAGTTATAAGTGATTTTCTGAAATTTTCAATGGGAAAATGGCGGCCGACGGCGTTTTCAAACACATGGGGCTCTATGGCACCAGAAACCGAAAATGGGCGAAAATGGGCTCCATTTTCCCATTGAAATTTTCAGAAAATCACTTATAACTTTTGATTAAGTTATCGGATCGGGCTGAAACTTTGGCATCTGGTTGTGACCTCTAGCTCTACCTTTGGGCGGAGAATGGGCGTTCGGCGATGCCTAGTTTATTTTTGCGGTGAAAAAGACCGTGTAAATTTTCATTTGTGACACCCTGTAGAAAGTGGGTAATTTGAAATATTCGGTTAGATTCAATGAAGGCTACTAAAACTTTTCAAATGACCCTCTTTTTTTCTTAGGGGGGGGGGGGGGGGTTGCTTTTGGGATGTAATTGATCACCAAAAGGTAGAGCTCCCTCCGCCTTTGTTGAGAATGTTTGGTGGGAAAGATTTGCGATTTGGGGAATATTTGTTCAGCGGAATGTAAGTGCCGGGGATGACAACAGATACAGATCTACCGATAAAAAACACAAACATCTGGTCCTTGAACATTTAGAACTCGATGTTATACGTGTGAAAATCGGACATACGATGCACCCTTCGAGTGCACCGATGCGATGAATTGTAGTATGAATTCTCATCCATCGAGCTTCACTGCAAGTGTGATTCGTTACAAAATAAATTTTTCTTCCGCAAATTGTCGAGTTTATGTTCCAACGCTAAACTTGTCTTTCTCAATCTCTGCTTGAGTTAACAATCTATAGAAGAATTGAGTAAAGTCGGGTGATAAGGGTTCATGATAACGTTATCTTACGCTGCTTAATCTACGTGCCCTAAGTGGAGCCGTAGTTGGTCTTATAAATGATCGTACGAATACGCGAGTGCCCTAGCATTAATCTGTCGTGCACACTTTCATTCGAGGCCAAATCTGCCGAGGGAGATTAGGAGATGAGAGTGCCTGGTGGCGGTCAGTGCGCCGAGTTCTGATTGGAAGGATTATTGGATAGAGGCGCCAATGCTATATCTGCCCTTGTCTAACACCTCCTAGATAACAAAGCCCTATAGTGCTGATAGAGATGGCGTCATTAGCGAAGGCCAGCGCTGGATACAGATTGGACGCGACGATTGCGTCAACGTTCGGCTCAAACTTGACTCGAAGCTGAGCGCTCACGCAGAACTCGCTTCCAATCTGTGCCCAGCGTTGGCCTTCGCTGGTGTCGGAAAAATATCAGCACTACGGCCTTGCCTTCTAGGCGGTGTAGCCTTGTCTCTATCCGCTGTCTCCCTCCACTCAGAGCGTCGTCTGCTCCTCGCGCCGTGTCTCGCGTTCGAACGCGTTCGAAACAGTGTGAATAAGAGAAAGGCAGCTATCCCTTGTGTCTGCCCGCTATACCTTCCAAATCAGAGCTCAGTGCTTTGACGTTCCCGAGAATTCTCATCTCCTCCTCTCCCTCGCTTTCTCTCGGCATAGTAATACAAGAGATACTTTCACAGACCCTTTTCAAAAGTCTATGGAGCAACGTTGACAGTGGCCATTGCGAGTCCTTTCAGACTTCGGCTAGACGGCGCAAGATACCGCCTGTTACAAAGGCCATAGTCATTAACTTCCATCCATCCGCGGACACGAAGCGCGTGATTGGATCCGAGTCCTCGGCGAACGATGACGCAGCGCTCGTCTTCAATGGTTGGAGCGGACTTTTCAAAAGGGTCTATTCTGGTTTGGGCGTCGCTAATAATAAGCATAATTTTTCGTTATCTCTAGCACAGAACCTTTTGCTCCGAAAAGAGAGTATTCAAGCACCACTACATAGGCTCAACATTCCCTAAAGAGGGCTGCAACACGGGTAAGGGCAAACTACGATTGTGGCAGCTGTGCTTGGTTCCGTCCGTGGAAGCGGACGCAGGTGCGACTGACACAGCTAGAAGCGCAGAACAACAGCGAGTTTGGTGAGTGCGCAGTCCGGACGCGGACGGCGCAGGCACAGTAAAAAACATTTTGATGTAAAATAGGCGAAGACTTTCTGGTAAATGAAGCAAAGACTCTGTTTTAGTAAATTACGAACACAGCTGCCGATTAAAGCCAACTCTCCATTGAAAAAAAGAACAAAAACAAAAAAAAAAAACGCATCATTTAAGAAAAAATACGAAAAAAACGGAGCATAAAAAGTTACATTTGCTAAGAAAAACAACAATATTATTTATCTAGAAATCATGATTGTTTGGTAAATAAACATAAAATAAACTGATATCGTTTGTAAGAAAAAAGGAAAACACAATTGAAGCTGTTTTTTTACAAAACCTTTCGATAAAAAAAAAGAATACAGAGTGGACAAAGTGAGAGTCTAACGTGAATTGCTTTATTTTGACAACGGGAATGCGATTAATGCGCACGAAGGAAATGCAGGTTTATAAGACCAATAATTAACTTGCTGGTCATCGCGAATTCATACAGAGAAACCAGTCTCACTCAAGGCGATACTTTTTTTTTTTTAAGGTAAGTTTTAATATGAAAGAACTTTCTAGTCCGCCGCATTTGCCGGGGCGGTGTTTGATTTAAAAAGAAAGCACTGTAAAAGCTAGAATTTTATACCCCGACGCGTTGTCTACAAACGAGTTGGCGTTTGTTCGCGCCAAGTACGCGTGCGATTCGCGTAGCGAGTGTCGATGAAATGTTCGTGTCGACGAAACATGTGTCCATGAAAAGTGGTCCACGAAACGCATATCCACGAAACGAGTTTCGACGAAATGATAGGGACCCGGCGCCGTCGTGTCAAGCGTGCGCGCTTGTTTGCCTTCGTCGTCTTCAACGGCGTACCGATGCCACTGAAATGTTGCCGATTCCCGAACGAGAATGATTTTCGTGATACTATACGAGCGATCCCGCGGGACAACCTTGCCGTCTTGAGCCACAAGGTGAGAACTTCTCATGTTTCAAATCATTGTTTGCACTGGTAGGACGCAAAGGAAGAAGAAAGTACAAGTTCGAGAATATTAACGTTTCGAGATTCAAGAAGCGTGTCGCGCTTTGTCCTTAGCGAAACCAACGCACACGTGATGTCATTTATTGCGGGTACGACTGCTCTTCTTTGGCTAACGGTTTTGACGTTTGACCAATTCCCAACCGTTTTAGAGTTCGTGAAATGGCTGAAGCGCACTACTTTCGCTCGTTTGTTCACTCTCCCAGCCTGTTCGCTCACGCTTCCCGTCGCTTACACGAATTCGCTTTTATTTTCTAGGTGTGCGAACTTCACTTCACGGAGTCTGAAGTGCTCCGGGAGTAGCGTGAACCAGCCGTCCCGCGAGAAATTCCAAAATCTTCAAAATGTCCCGCATTTCACACAGTCGTAAAATTCCCTCCGCAACTCATGGTGCTGCCGAACAAGGGAGCACAAGAAGCGCGGAGGTCGCTGGTAATCCTGTGAATCGAAATGGTACACCATTTTCTATCCAAGCATTGCGGGAAGCGACCGTCGTTATTGCAGGAGAAGCGACGCGCATGCGCCGTTGTGCCTCTCCGCTTGGTGGCAAAATATTGTAAGAAAAATTGCTCGCCAAAAGTTTAAATATAACATATTGTAATTATATTCAAATCGCTGTGTCTGAATATTTTTTTCTGTGAAGACACTGCAGTTACATTTGCAATGGTCGAAAAAGCACATAATGTTAAAATTTTGTGCAGGACCATGTTGATAAAAGTAAGCGTTGACAGGAAACAATAACCCGAAAAAGATTTACTGTTTCTTATCTCCATTTGATGCATTGAGTTCTGATACAGTCGATTTTTATGTTTTCAACTTCGACATATATAATAATATTTGGCCTTAAAAACATATCACTGGAATGAAAATTATTTGAGCTTAATTGCTGCAACACAATTAGCAGGTATATGAACAGCACGGGATAATAAATGCGTTAACAGAGCCTCGGTTTATTGTTTGCGTGTTAAAAATTTCCTCTAACCCCCCCCCCCCCCCCCCCCCTTCCCCCTCCCGCCGCCCCCTGCCCCGCGTGTCCCGCATTTTGCTAGCAGGAAGGTTATCACCCTACCCACGTCGACGACGCTACCGGGAGCGCATCCGTACTGGAGTTGTTCCGTCGAAGTTCTCGGGGTGCCCGACCAACTTGTCAATTTCGCACACCACGAGTGAATACCCGAATTCAGACAGGAAGCGAACGGATGCCTTTGCTGTGCAAGACGCAGTTGCAGAATTTGTGTTGGGTTGTGCGTATGTGCTTGTTGCCTTATGGAATACACGCGATGCCTGAGAGGTGTTTGAAAGGTGATAAATACGCCATTTAGTTTTCCGGCTTCCCATGTGAATACTTGAAACAGTAAGACTTTAAATACAATGTTTAAGTTTACACGTAATTTTTGTTTTTTATTATCAGCATTGTTTAGTTTCACTTTAGAAACACATTTTAACACTTATTTAATACTTAAGATGATACACACCAAGTATTTGAGGTTAAAATATTGACAGTAAGTTGTCGGCGCTATGATAAAAATTTGGCAACTACACTTAAGTTTTCTTTAATTTATGTTTGTCGTGCTTGCTCCTCCTACACATAAACAGTGTTGTGGAACTAACTGTATTCGAGCCTGTGAAGTGCATCAAGTAGCGCAACAAGTACATCACAGGTGACAAGTGCAGTCGCAGCCTCGAAAGTGCTCTTTTAGCCGTTACGTGAGTGTGATGGAACAGACGTATTTCTGAGAAGTTTGTATCGTGGTGCAAGAGAGCCGTTTTACTTGTATACTTTACTTATACATAAGTCTACTGAAGCTCATAAATAAAATATTTGACAAAAAATAGTTGCTTTCGTAGGAAATACTCCTGAACTACCATAAGTTCTGTTGAATTACGTATTCTCCTACTAAACAGCTCGAGACCCGAGCACCCATCTGATTACTATTGTTAGTAGACACCAAGCCTACGAATGTATATAGTGCGCAGGCGAGCTGGCTGAAGCCTATCCTTACCATTTATCAGTTCTGTGGCGCTGTGGATCTACATGTCTATAGGTGGTTCAATTAAATCATTTAGCTGGGAGACGTGTTTGTCCCTGTTTATTTCTTTCTACCACTGTAAAATTTTCTTCCTGCTCCAGTTTCGGGTCAATATCATGATAAACTAAGTCCACAATTTGCAGCAATAGTCATACCCTATTAAGGCTTAAAGAGACCACTCGTATCGGTCTCGAGAATTCATGACGCCCGCATGTTTGTCTCGCCTTGTTTTTCTTCTGAATTCTGAATGATGACAATAATCTTGCGAAATAATAGTAATGTGTGCCGTTAAACAGAATTCGTGTTTCAATAATCGTTTATAGCTGGCATTTTATCTAATAAAACAAGTTTTAGCTATCAAACGTCGTTCATACGATGGTTCGTCCACGCTTGTAGTAGTTTTTTTTTTTTTTTTTGCAATACCACGAGGCGCTCGATCGCCTTCTGCGCAATAAAATATGTTTCCGAGCCCTAACGTTGTGTATAGATTTACTTTTAGCTCGCTAGGCAGGTTTTTGTCCACTAAAACTCGTTCGTACGACGGCGAACTCACGTACGATTCGCTCACTTCCATACAGTACCGCGGCGTCCGTCAGTCAGCCAACGCCCGTGACGTCACTGGAGGAGTGCTACGGCCTTGTCTTCTAGGTGGTGTTGGCCAGGTGCCCTAAACTCGCCAAGCACAAAGTTGGAGAAGAAAGTTCGCGGAGCGCGCCGATTGGACGTCGGCGAAAGAAGCGCGAAGTCATCGTCGTGATAGGCCGTTCGGTGCGCTCCGTCAACTTCGGCCCCAACTTTGTGTTTGACGAGTTTGGAGTTAGAGAGAGATGAGCGAAGATTGTGGAATCACAGCTGCTGGAGCGGCGTCTATCGCCTCTTCAATCAGACAGGAGTCCGTCGCGTTGAAGCGAGCAAGCCTGCGGATAAGAAATTGCTGCTGAAACCACTATTGTTGGTTGTCTATGAATTGCGATAGCATTCGTCTATGAAAACCTCAAGGACGACGTCGAGGACGGTGACGAAGACGACGTCCCTGAAGACTACATCAAAGGATACCTCTAGGACGACCTCTAAGGCGATCTCAAGGAAGACCTCTAGGACTACCTCAAGGACGACGTTTAGGGCGATCTCAAGGGCAACCTGTAGGACAACCTCAAGGACGACGTCAAGAATGACGTCCTAGAGGAGGACGTCCAGGACGACCTCTAGAGTGACCTCAAGGACAACGTCGAGGATGTCGTCCTCCAGGTGAGCAAAACGTGCCCCAAACGCGCCCCGCCTGTTCGACTCTCTCGTTTGCGTCGCCGTCCGTCGTTGACCCTGGCAAGTTTTTTGGCCCAGTTTATTATAGAAAAGAAGCTACCCTGTGATTTTACAAGAAAAAATGATAAGTGAAATATACCTCTGACGAAAAGTTTAAAATGCTACGTGCAGGCGCCGAGAGCCTCATGAAAGCTAAAGTGAAGGCGACTCATTCAGTCCGCAGCGCGGATGCAAACGGTAGAAGTATAAGTTAAACACAGCGAACTGGACTTTCATTTTCAGCTGAAAAAGAAATTAGATTAATTAGTGAGTGTTCGGGTTCAGTCGCTCAGTACAGTCTTATTTCGCAAAAGAAACTTTTACCCTCTAAAACCGTCGTGGACACATGCTTGACCCCTTTTACTAGCTATAGAAAGATTCCGTTTAGTGCTTTCAACTAAAAAGTTCATAAATAATTTCACTGACTCATGAAAAAAAAAAAAAAAAAAAGAAGCTTGAACGCATTTTAGGACGCCACCGAAATCGACCGGTTATGCTCAAGGTCATGTCTTTGACAGAACTCTCCCTTTAAACGTTTTCCCATGGTGGACGACGAGGGACGAAGCGGATAGTGCGGTACGGCCAATAGAAGGCATCCGCTCACTTTGGCGTCGGCCGCCGGCCTGCGCATTTCCACGGCCTTGGATGAACTTGAGCTGTGTACTTTTATTTCGGTCCCAAACAACTCTCGGAATGCAATTTAGACACGCCAGCCCACTTCAAGTTTTTTTTTTCTTGTTAAAGGGTTTATGTGCTTATAAGAATATATTGCGCGTGCATTTTTTCTTGCATCGCAGGAGGTTTTTGTCGGTTAGTGGGTATAGCCGCGCTTACTTTTTGTCAGAAAGAAAAATGGCAGCGACCCTTCGTCTTAGAACTCCAACAAGCTAGGAAAGGCATTATCTAGGTTGCCGTCGTTTAAATTGATTTAGAACGCATTAAAACTCGGTTCAGAGAGCGAAAAAGGGTCGTCCTGCAGAACTCAGGGAACATCAATTCTTATCTCTGTCCGTTTCGATCTAAATGAGCGTCGTTCCGGCGCGCGGTCGTGTATCACCCAGGCCAACGGTTGTACTGCACTAGCTACATTCGCCATGAGGCATCAGACTCCCACTGGGGCTGACTCACTTCCCGGTATGTGCATAGACACACAATTCAATTATTAGTGAAGAAGGACGGGTAGCGGACATTTCATCGAACGCCGTTTCATCGAACGCTGTTTCATCGAATGAATGGACATTTCATCGAACGCCATTTCCTCGAACGCCGTTTCATCGAATCGCTAAGGGCCGTTTCATTGAATTTCTCTGTATCGAGTTTTGCGGCATAACAGTGCTTTATAGATGTTTTACCTTACATTTGTTAAGACCAAGGTAGTCACTTGTGAAACTGTTTTTAGGGTGGAGCCAAATTACTAGAAATAAAAACCATTGGTGTGAAAACAAACGGTATGCGACTTACTGAAAAGTTTTACTCATGTACATGACAGAAAGCATGACACTGGAGGTAAGTGACCGACACATAAAAAACTTTTGAATGTCTGTCCTTTTTTTTTTTTTTTACCGGCTGTCTGGGGGTTTCAGTAATGTGTAATTCACACCAGCTCGTTTGCACACTTACGCTTAGTTGAAGGGTTATTCACGAAAAGCATTTAACTGCCAGGGCAGCACGCTTATAATATAACGATACTCTGCCAGGAGAGCACACGAAATAAAATCTAACGATACTCTGATTATCAGCTTTATGCTCAGACTGAACGTTTCTGTTTTTTGTTTTTTTTTAGTTTTTAAATTTTACAGAGACAAAAGCTGCACAAAGTGGAACCACCTCCCCTTCACTGTCAACTTTATCACCTACCCTTTTGCCTATGAATGATCTTCAGGACGCTTTCTTATGGAGGCCAACCCGTACCAGACAAGAGTAAAGCCCTGGGTGTACTACCCAAGAAGACATAACCCTTTCGGATCCTCACATAACGCAAAATTACACGTACGCGCTGTCAGACAATAAAACACTACCCGCTTCCCAGAAAACACATCGTGCATTCTGTTTTTTTTTTTTTTTTTTGTCTCATTTGTAATTGTTTTATGTGACATGGAGAGGGATCATTGTTTCATGGAGGCTTTTTTCTCGAGGCAGGACATGTTCACGATGGAACTTATCTCGTCACTGCACCCTGTGATTTTAAAAAAAAAGAGAAGAATTAGATGACGTTGTGTATAAAAATTAAAATAAATTACACAAATATTGCAGGCTGTAACGGCGTTCGATGAAACGGCGTTCGATGAAACGGCGTTCGATGAAAAGGTGTTCGATGAAACGGCGTTCGATGAAACGGTGTTCGATGAAACGGCTTTGATGAAACGGCGTTCGACGAAATGTCCGGACATATATTGCTCATTAATGGCAATCACCTTTCTCAACAACACCTCCGTGCACTACGGGGAGCATCGTCTTGTAATTGTAGCATGAGGCGGGTTTATATCACACGAGCAAATTACGTTTCAGCGAACAGTGGTAATTTGAGCAATTCGACGTTCTAGCGAATGACGTATCACTGCGGTGCGTGTTAACCTACCCGCCCCCACATCGTTCACGCCACCTCCCACCCGCCCCCCTCCGCTAGCGCGCACGCGCGTATGTGTGTGTGTGTGTGTGGGGGGGGGGGGGGGGGAGGGGCGGGTATAGTTATGTATTATACGTCGTCTCACCTTAGCATGGACTATTGTTAGCCGCGCATGCTAAAAGCGCCAGCTAGTTGCTTTGGATGAAGCCTCGGTGGCTGCGTGCACAAGCGCTCGTACAGCGAGAGCTCCAGTCAAGGCAGTCAAGGCTAGCCGCTCGCACTTGCACAGGCTTCGCAGTTAGTCCATGCTTAGGTGATATGAAATATAGTTTCACTCCGACGCGTGAATGCATTGTTTTGCTTACTTTGCCAGGGTAAACAAACCGGTTGTACTGACATGCCCTGTCATGGATATCCAGGGACGAATTAACTTTAGGGTGCAGAGGCTTCCGTTATCAAACATCTAACGTTTTACAAAAAAAAAAAAAAAAAAAAAAAAGCAAGAATACTTTGCATTTAATTTCCAAATGCCTCACGAGACGGAAGCACTCCACGGGAAAGATTCTCCACGCAACCTTGTCTTTTCTGTTCCGACTTGCGTCACCAGACGTTACCAGGTGATACAACGACCGCAGATTGTAGCTGACTTTATTCGGGACTCCGGTATTCTTATCTTGGCCTCCTTCTTATCTGTTTGAGCTCTCGACGGCTGTAGCCATTTAGAAAATACTTGTTGGACCGACACCTCCGAGTGGTCGCGATGCCGAGAACAGTGTTTTCAAGGTGTCTCGGCCGTGAGCACGCGCCCATGCCTTTTGCAATGTCTTGGCTATACCCATGGCTTGCGCACTGACGCCACATCAGCTACCAGTCTGGTGCCCTTGGTGCTAAGCGGACAATATAAGCTGAAACTGTCCTCCATGCTTCTTTGGAGCAGTTTTTCGGAATAAGCGCACCCATTCCATTCCAACTCCATTCCAGGGAATTTGATTTTCCGATAATTCCATTCCTTTGAACTAAACACTGGGCCCACTGCCACTACTGAATGGCTGAACCGTTTCATTTCATTCCACTAATTCCTAATCGTGAGAAATGCTGCTTGATAGCTACATTAGGTTGCCTGCAAATAACGTCAGCATAAAGCTGACGTTATCAAACGCATGGATAACTGCAAAACTATGCAAAAGTATGTCCCGAAAGCATTGATTCTACTAAGCCGAGCGGTGGTCACAAATAGTGCCGGTGGCAATTGGTACGTTGAGACTGCAGATGTCAATCGTGCGACCAAGCGTAAAGGGCTCGTAACCGAGTGCAAAACTTTAAAACACCCATTTCATTCACAAAAGGACCGTATATGCCCAGCACTTCTAGGGGATACATTGCACGTGCATGCATCCAAGGTACTCGGGCGGTGTGGCATTGTCCCTGCCGGGTGGCCTATGACTGGTGCTGTAATCGCGCAAGGTCACAACGGCCAAATTGTCGCGTCTCGCGGCGCCATGGCCCCATGGAATGAGACCTTGTCTGCCTAGAACTCTACATTTTTGGTTGCCTCTCTGGGCACTGGGGGGGAGGGGGGGGGGGCACCTTCATTTTAGAGGGAACATGAACCGGTCAGATAACCAAGCGGTCAGTTACCAAAAGTGCAGTGGTGCTGTCTCAAAAAAAAAAAAAAAAAAAAAAAAACCACCTTTGACAAGATCGACACAGGTCACATGAAAACAGAGCCCATTCCATTCTCACTCCATTCCGGGCAAAACGCACCTAATTCCATTCCCATTCCATTCCTTTCGGTGCTGCACTATTCCATTCCCATTCCATTCCGGGGTCGTGGAAGGGCAGAATGATTCCGGAGTCATTCCAACTCCGGAGTGGCAAGTCCGCAACACTGCTTTGGAGTATATATCTGCCAGTTTTTCAGAGAGCTGTGGTCCCAACTAGGAATGGAATGCGAGGTTAAAGACCCATGCTTCGGACTGTTTGATAAATTGAGATGATCGAGCACATGTGGTGACCGCAGGCGTAGATAAAGGCCGGTTCGTGTGTTTCAGCTCGTATTGTCCGCGGGGATACTTTTCGCAGAATGAGCTAGAGCAGGTAGTGCAACCAAAAAGTCTCCCCGTATAGTACTTAAGCGGCCCTGGGGCGACCTATGGTTATGCCATTTCGCAAGTTGTGTGGAGTGCCAACGAAGACATTTCAGAGAGCAATGATATATGCAGAATGTATGATCATTTGAGTATTCACTCATAGAAGGCGCTTTCGAAAACCACACACTTCCTTTGGTAGTATACTACACATCAGCGATATATCACTTTTATACTATTATTTGACCCCCCCCCCCCCCCCCCCCCCCTTTCCCCCCAAATCGCCTCCCCCAATACGAAATCAAGTTTGAGTTGAGCCTTGAAAGTACCCAATATCTCTTCATCCTGTCCACGAAATAAACTTTATACGTCGACTTCAGAACCGTTAATCGAACCGCAGTATATACAGGTCGAGATGTCTTTAGTTTGCACAGTTGCGTGTGCATGCCATGAATACACTTTGCGAAAAGAAAGTCCTTGTATGCTACTGCTTGCGCCGCCAGCAACCCACATGCAGAATTCTACGGCAAGAAGGCTGCCTGCGCCATCTGTGAAGGATAATGCCACTTATAACTTGACTTATCCTCTGCCTTTTCCGGCTTATCAGGAAGAGGTGTCTCCTCTCCGCGGACCGCAGGCCTATCCAAACTTTCTTATCACAAACACGCCACTAAAGTATGTGCCCAGAGAAAAGGAGCACCATAATCTCTAAGGACGTTGAACAAGGCTGCAAAACAAATGTCGTTCATCGAGCCAACATTTTTAATAACCTTTCCGTGAAGTAATAATGGTGTTTCATAATCCAGATAGCAACCTTTTCGATCGCGTTGTGCATATATCGTCACATACAAGTGGTCACGTGTATTAATTAAAAAAAAAAAGCTATGCTTTGTTTCACTTTAAACGCAGCCGACGCTACGAGCGGATGCGACCGATCAGACAGCGTCAAAGGGGCACCATCATATAGTGTTCGTCATGGTTTTGTACGAATTCTATCATCGCTGAACCATTCATAAACGGAAAAGGCCCAGTGACTGTCTTTGATACTGCTTAATTGTAGCTTGTAACGTCAACTATAAAAATATATATATATATATTTTTTTTTTTGTTACAAGTTCACTGGAATCCAGGTGTCATCGACATATGTCTCAGGGCAATCAAACTAGCTTTCTCCTCAGTCACTCTTTGGTGCCAACGTCTCATATCTTTTAATTTCTACATGGTATATATGTTATCATTATATTCCATGTCACTTCCACTTTCTGTTTGTTTTTTTTTTCCGTTGGTCTCGCTTCCTTACTTTCTTTTAATTTATAATTTTATTACGAGTTTTTGTAAACATGTTTCATAATGTATCTTCGTTTTTTGTTTCGACTGCGCAGCGGGCAATTCCCGGTGATCTCTTTGGATGAAAGTAGGATTGAATTTGAAAACTTTTTACAGAATGACAAGGCCCCATCGAGGAATTCTACTTTAATATTTCTTTGAACTATGCTTTCTTCAGCTCGTTACTGTCGCCTTATGCCTTTGTTCTGTCGAACGCCACTATAACTTTTTTGACGTCAATTTTAACTCGCGGATTCTTCTTTGTTACAAGCTGAAACATCAGAGTTCACCTTAGTTGTGAGCTTCTGGCACGCCAGCTTCTGAACGAGCCACATTAATCGAAGAACCGAAATACCCTTACAGTTATTCTATTTATTTGTGACGTGACCAACATCAAAGCAAAGCAACAGCTCTGTAGAAATGTGTCCTAATAAAATATTAGTTGCAATATAAGGTGAAAAGTGTTCGGCACCCGGAACGCATGCAAATTAAAAAAAAAAATATTTATCATGTGAAAATTAAGATATGCCAAATCTGCAGCGCGTGCAATATTATAGAATATTGGGGTGCAGCGAAGGTGCACAATGAAGCGTTCTTGACAAGTGGAACTTTAGTTCATTCATTAAGTATAATCAAATGGTCTGCTCACCAGTGAGCTCCAATTCGGTTCGGCACCAAACTAGATTCAACGCTCTCCTAACAGCGAAAAGAAAAAAAAGTTCTTTTCTGCAAGCTTCGAAGTCGAATTTGGGGGTTTTACGTGCCAAACCAACGACGGGCATCTGGCACGCCCCAGCGGAGGACCTGGGGATCTTTTGACGTGCAACCGAAAGCTCGGTTACACGGCGCCTTCTCCGCAATAAGCCTCCGTCAGATTGCGGGCACCTCGGTCGGGATTCGAACCCGCCACCTTTCTGTAAGCTTATTTTGACACTGTGATCTAACGCTATTATCCCGCGTGTGACCGCTGGTGATGCACTCATCACACTGCTAACCCAAACACCTGAGTATTCTTGATATATCAGATATATAAAAAATATCAAGTTTTCTAGATAATATTTGTCTGATGATTCCGGGCGTTTGCTATTTAAATGCGGATTGTGTTGTAAGCAAACGCAAACGAAAGTGGCAGATTCAAGAAGTCAATTTATCCGTTGCACATGCAGCACTCTTACGTGCTACTTTTCTGCATCGATGCACTAGTCCACTTCTGACGAAAAATGAATTATTGTCTGGGAGCAGAGTTTGCAATTCACATTGAAATAACTTTGCAGTATCACTTTCTTTTAGATATTTGGCATGAGTTAAAGAAAATGATAGTCTAGGAATAAGGTTTGCTACTCATACTTCAACAATTTTGAAGTAATACTCGCTTTTAAACAAGTTAAAGAAAATGATAATCTAGCAGTAGGGTGAGCTTCTGAAGATTTCAATAAATCAAGGCAGTAAACGATATTAAGAGTAGAGTTTGCTATACACATTTAAATAGCTTTTTCCAGTACTAGTTCTATGAATAATTGGGATGAGTGGTATTTCGTCATCGACAATTACAGCAAAACTATTCGGAAACTGACAATTACGAAAATGTTTCCTTAATGAAGGCTGGCAGATATTTTTATGTATTATTAGAATATTTATAACTTGCTAGACAGGTAAAGATGACTGTTTTGATTATGTAAACTGTTCAACCAAGACTTCAGAATGAACATGCGAAACGGGGGAACTTACTCTTTTGATATGTGTAAACATTTCAGCAAGTCTTTATTTTCAGGCAGAAAAATGAATCCCATGCCAGGACTAACTTCAGTATGAACAAAATAAAATTAAGAAAATGATCGTTATGAAACATAATTTGTATGCAGGATTCAAACATCGCAGTCCCAATAATTAAGCAAACAAATAAAATCAATATTAACAAAAGTTTGTTGTAAAACTGTGAAATAAAACGTGGGACGTGCACGATGTTCAGCGTTTCTAGGGTAGTTCTTTATGCTCCAATCAATATGGTGTACAAATAACCAGTCACTCTTCGCAGCAACCGAAACGACAGAAGCGACATAGTCACCGGGACGAGTGTTCGCCGTTCACGACGTGGCAAGTGATGCAAGAAATAGCTTCGCGAGGCAATCATGAGTTACGGTTGTTTCAGTGTTTTAATGCGAAAGCGTTCACTGTCTCATGGAGCGAGCTGACGTTATCAGTCTGAAGCGTGTTTCACATGCAGCGGTTTTGACCCTCGAGCGGCACGATTTCTGCCGTCGCGGCGCTCTGGCCAGCACCAGCGGTTGAGCGGCAGGAGCGCCGCGAAGCCGGAAATCGCGCCGCTCTAGGGCCAAAATCGCTGCATGTGAAACACGCTTGAAGCGCGAAAACGGCAGATAGTTTCCTTCAGTTCCATTGGCTGGCGCGCGTCGACGGGGCTCCCATCGGCCGCTGCGCTCGTCAGTTTCCACTACCGCTCACCCCATGGCGCTGCGTGTCCATCAGCGTGGGACGTCCAAGGTCACCATGGGAGCACACGTGCCGACCGGCGACGAAAAATACGCAGCAGACGAAAAAGGGAGCGGACGAGTGGCTTGCATGCTTTCGCATTCAGAACTCACAAGGAATGCTTAGGTGTACCTCGAGCCTTTTTTTTTGTGGTTTCTATCGTTTCTGTTGTTGCGCTAGTTGTGACAGCAACGGTCGCAATTTTGCGAACCATCTTTAATACGAAATGATGTGTCATGGTGTCATGTGACAACATATTGTCACGTGATGTCATGACATCACGTGACTCGCAATGTTCCCTGACGTCATTAGGTCGTGTGGCGTCACTGTGCAGCGTGACTTGACATGAGAATGTCACCTCATGGTGTCAGTTGACGCCAGGTAACAGGTGACGTTGGAGTCGTGTCGAGCGGCGTTACGTCAGTGTAGAATCTTTTGGCGGAGTGCCGAAAACGCCCCGCGTCGATATGGAGCGCTTTAAACGGCGCGAAACCAGCAAAGTGTCCCACTAACTGTTCTCGCAGTAAAATGTAAAATAATGTTTTGCAACAATACTTTCAGCGTTGCAGCGCGACTTTGTTAATTTCAATGTATATAAAAAAATCCTTCCTTTTTTTTGTTTGTTTTTCAGTGCTCAATATGTTTAGAATTTACACGGCGATAAGTCCGATCTTACAGTGCGGTTACCACTTTTTAAAGGTTAACGCAAAATTCAATCACGCACCTCTGGCATACTCTCACAAGCACGTCTTCGTCATCCGCCATGACGACATATGAGGTGCCTTCGCCAGCTGCGACAAAAGGATAAGGACCATGACGGTTCAACTGCAGGTTCAGACCATGTAGATGTTATTACCCTCACAAACGTCAGCACAACACTGTCTATCTACCTTCTTTAAAAAATAAAACGGAAACAATTTTATTATTTTTTTAATCAACAAAAGATCGAGCGGCCTGCCGCGTGTCTTTTTTTTTTTTTTTTGCTTCTTTTGCCGGGGGAAGCAGAAGTGTTTGGAGCGGCCGCAGTGAGTTGTATTAGGCATGAGGCGCTAAGGGACCTCGATAAAACGCCAACAAAATCAGAGGCCCTCGACAAAATTCACAAAAACAAATCAAGGGACATTAGGAATGGAAACTGTCTTCAGTTTCCATCACTTTTGTCTTTCCGAGCGGGAGCGGCGCGATGGACGAGCAACGCAAACCGTCTCTTCGATCTTGAAATCGCGGTCATGGCGTCACCATGATACAAATGTCGCTCAGCAGGTTTCGGACATCCTGCTCTAAGCACGAGCCTGACGACATTCGTAGTGTTACGTGGAAGGGCATTTCCCGCCCGTGCGCGTTTAGTTGGTTCAATGCTCACGTGAAGTCACGCGTCGACGCTACACCCGTTGTCGCGTGACTCTCCTGTCCGCTGGGTCGCGCCCGCAGCGACGAACTCACGAAATTCAGCTGGCTCACTGACGCATCTGCTGGTGATGCAGCAGGCCATGGCGAAGCGAATAAGCGGCCATGTGTAGGCATTGCAGGTCGCTGCCGTCTTCCACACACGAGAGCACACATGTACCGAGAGTTCGAAACCGCGTGACGCAGCGTGACTCACACACGTGGCATTGGTGGCTAACAGTATGAACGCGCCGCAGCTCGACAGGACGACAGGACGTGGCGGAAGCTCACGCTGCGATCACCTCGCGATGCCCGGTAAAGTGCCTATATAGACTAAAGGGCCATTTAGGACCATTCACAGAGTTGCGTTTTATTGCGTTTGACCGCATTGCGTCGTGATACGACTGCGAGCTACCGCAAAATCCGTGCTTGGTATGCCGTGTGCCAAGTTACTTTTTAAGGGGGACACTACCTTGACTTGCACCTTTAAAAAAAAAATGCATATCCAGAACTGCAGAGTTTTGGCATGTATGTATAACAAGGAACACACTCACAAGTTATTGTCAATGTGTACTGATAAACAATGTCAAAATGATTCTTTTTATGATGGTGAGGCGTGCGGCACTGCGTAACACTCGTCATCCAAATGTGAAAATAGCTGAAAGCAATGTCAGTATATCAGAAGATGTCTGAGGAAGACATCACTACACTGCTGGAAATAATTTTTGACATTTAAGATGCAAAAATAAATTTTTAAAACGTCGTCTGGAAACTTCAAATGCATTTATCTTAGCTTCACTTTTTGGCAGCAAATCCCACCTTATAATACTATCGTTTGAGTATGAAACTACCGAGAGACTTAATATTTGCGGATTATGTACCGAAATTTTACTTAGATTTTGCATTTTCATGTTCCTTTACTATGAAAAATTGTAACTTGCAAAACTTGGCAAATGTAAAAATATAATATAATTTCATATTTTTTTTTAATTTGAATTTTCGAACAAAATTTTTTTTTTTATAGTAACCGGCAACAAGTATTTCATTATGCATTCCACAAGAAAAATATGCCGTGATAAACAAAATTTCTAAACGACAGATTCATTGAGCAGATTCCGTTTGGGGCGTATAGAACCTCATAAAATTAGTTCACAGGGCTGAAACTTTGCATGCCCTCCTGCTATATGGCTGCAAACACCACCTGCAAATTTCACTTCGATTGAGTGAGCGGTTCAAAAGTAGACATGCACAGGCAGTGTCCCCCCTTAGATCAGTTGACACATCTTACGGAGCACGGAAGCCTCCGTAACTCGCGGCCCTACATCTCGACGCAAGCTCCCGCTACTCAGTCAAGCGCATTCAAATGCTCTCAAACTGGACTTCAACGATCGCACCGCATGCATTGATCATGCGGAGAGAAAGGAGAGGAGGAGGTAGAGCGTGCGATGTCGTCAGGGTGTCGAGCTCCGGTTGGGAGGATTAGTGGGTGGACGTGAAAACTAGCCTACCTTCGAACGGAGCGACCAAGAGCTTCACCCGCGCCTTTCTTACGACCCAGGGTCTGGCGTTCGAACGCCAAAATGCCGACAGTTGAGACGTCATCTCAAAGGGACCATGAAATGAATTTTTGGGCTTTGATAATTGATTTTAGATTGTGAGTCGCATATCGTTCAGTGGGCCAAAAGAGAGAGGGCAGAAAGTCAAAAGCCAGCTTTTCGGGACGAACGTTTGAAAAAGTATAGCGGACTATTTCGTGGCTACTTTCCTTCGAAAGCTCTCCTCCTTTTCACTATGACGCATTCGCGGTACCCAAAGCACGTCAGCCGACCCCAACTCACGCATTGGACACGAGAACATGCGGACTAATGCGCTCGTCAACAATGAATCCTTTGGCGAATATTTAGATTCGCGTTCGTGGCCAAGAGGTGCCCTGATGGAACTGGTCATCGCTTGCTATGGTGTGCTTAAAAAGCACAGATGAAGCTTGGAGTCATTACACCGGTGCCCAAGCATGTCACGACCACGTGATTTCTTAATTCGCTTTTGAGCTGAAGATTACAGCTGAGGAAGAAGCTGAAAATTAATTTCACGTCCTCTTTAAACGAATCACGATACGATTTGTTTACTTTCGTTAAATACCTCTCAACATGAATACTTCACGTTTGTGACCTACGAAGTGCTCAGTCCCACCCAAAAACAACTTCAAAATTTAAGAAAAACAGGGTGGACAGAAAATTTTTAGGTGATTTAAATCGTGGTTTGAATCTGTTTTACTATAATGAACTTATCGAACATTTTCCGCAAAAATAATTCTAAAAGCTCGTTTTTTTTTTGTTTTGTTTTGCCATTTGTCTATTATGATTCATTTGATGCTTTGTATGATCATTTCTTTTGTATTGAAATCAAGAAATAAGTAAGCGAGCAAGATTTACGACAGACTGACCGCGAGCACAAATCAGTGGTCTTCTGAGAAAATCGGAACGTTGCGTTATCTTTCTACCATCTACTTTCTTCGTCAGTTACGTTTCACGTACTATTGCAAGTAAATAGGAACGCGAAAGAAAGGAACTAACACGAGAAAGTAACCTCCCATTGTAAGAAAATCAAAACGCAAAAAAAAAATCAAATAAAGCCTTTCTCACCAACTACAAAATACCAAGCTGCTTTTGTTCTACTGTGGCAAGGCTTACTCATAACAAAAAAAAAAGTTAAGAAACTTCACTTTCAGTGTACACTCATTCTTTCTTCCGCGTTCTTTTTAGTGATCAATGAAATCAATCATTCTGTCATGTGTACAAGTACACTAACTGAATAAAATAGAAAGCATTATTCGATAATAGAGTAATTTAATTCAAATAGGTCTGATTTTAGTCAAATAAATCTGACTTAAATAAAATAAATCTGATTTATATATTATAAATATGCTTAATTCGATTTAAAAATTAAGACTTTTCTCCACCTTTAAAAAAAATTGAATAGCGATCACCCCCCCCCCCCCCCCCTTTTTCTCGTAGCTACAATTCAAGCGACCACGTGACCCAGCGGGGTTTTATTTTTTTCGCATTGTGTTTAACGTCACTCTGTACTTTGAACGTTTACGTGTTTTTTTTTTTTTTTTTTTAGATCAGAGTAAAATGTTGCACGTGCCTTTTATATTTTTAAAATAGGTTGACTTAGTGGTTTTCGGTGACCCTCCCCTACCGAAAAACCTAGTATAACTTTTCACTATCTGGATTATGGAACTGGAAATCTGTTTCTGCAAACCCGAAATCCAGATTGCATACAAAGGAATAATTTCTGAAAACCTGAAATCCAGCTAGAATCCAGATAGATTTCCAATTGCATAATCGTTTCTCGGTAGGGTCAGCAGGTTTTTAATTGAAACCATATCTATAAATTCACTAATTAAAACGTTATTTACTCGAATATAATGAATAAACTAATTATTCCGAACGTTATTAATTCTCTCAAGTGGACCTTTAGGCAGAGACCAACACATTGGCTTTTTTTTTTCTGTGCGATGCGCACTTTTTTCCTAAATGATTTGGCTCACATTTTGAGTGTTCTTATGGCTTTACAGATTTCATTAAAAAAACCGTGAAAGCTACACTGATCCCATCTGTGCAGATGAGTTATACGGTTAAGGGGACATAAAATAGGGGACTAATCGTCACGATAAGACATATAATTAACTAAAATCTATTGATTAACTTTTTAGTTGATGAAAATAAAGATCTATATTTGTGTTCACTTAGCAAAACGGCAATAAAAAAAAATTAGTTAATTATCCAATTTATCGCGTCGATTGTCCCCCTTATTATGTTCTATTGGCAGAAAAACAAAACACACCTGTACACACCGCATGACCCCATTAATGTAACTTCCCGTCCTAAAAAAAAAAAAAAGTAAAGTCTATAAAATGTTCTAAAATATATCTAACACCGTAAAGACGCGAGTCAGCTTTAATGAAAGCATTAACTTGGAAAAAAGCGAACGCGTAGCGCTACAAGAGCAGACGGGCGCACTGCATCCAGAGTTCGTATCCGGAAATGTCTCCGCGGACAGAGCCGCCAGAGAGGCCCGCGAGATCGCGTCAACGGTCTTAATTCCATATTTGAAAAGTGACGCGACTACTTGATGAAGGAATATAGGCAAAAAGATAACAACGTGTATGTGGGAAAATCCTCAATGTCACGACCCCTCTCTCTACAATAGGTCCTCGCTCCCTTTCCCTGCCCAACGAGGAGTTCGGAGAGCAGTTGACACTGCATTGCATAGCATTAAAGCTGCAAACAGCAAAAATTAGCTTCATAAAATAGGCAGAGCTGACTCTTTCGGAAGCATATCATGTAGAAATGTACATGACGTCTAACACCTATTGTGCGACTGTATGGTATACAGCCCTGAAAGAGAGGCAATGACGACCCGAATGAGCTTGACAGAAAGGCAGCATGTAGACCTTCATGTTCTGCCCAAGAAAACTCACCCGCACCGAAGAAGCGAATGTAAACTGATATAGTAAGTGAAGATGTACCGACTTCTGGCATTTTTTTCTAGTTAGTTTATATTTGTATTTTGTGTGCTCTCTCTTTCTCTTTATCTCTTTCTATTTCTTTATCCACTGACATTTTTTTATATCTAATTACGTTTCTCCCTTCCGTTCACTTGACAACTTGACAACATAGCGTATACCAGCAATAGTCGCCTAGTTGATCTCGTTGTTTCCGAAATCTAAATTTATTTTATTTTAGAAGATATCATTGTTGAACCCCTTAACCGCTTTGAATGAGCCGAGCTCATCCACCTAGAGCCGTCCCTAAACCGCTTAGAACGATTGTAGCTCGTCTGCGCTCCCTAACTCGTCCCTTTGGTTTTGGACGACTCAAGCTCGTTCAAAGCTTAGTTTGCGGCGCTGCTAAATAACAGCGCGTTTTTTTTTGTTTTTTTTATTGTGCACGTTTTTAAGGGTGGCGACCGAATGTGGAGACAGGTGCAACCCAACCCGCACGTGCAAAAAAAAAAAAACCGGTTTAAAAAAAAAAGCTAGATGGGCGGTGCTCAGAATGAATTGCTGACGTATGCAACTAATGAAACACGCGTTAGTTTTTTTCTTTGTGCAAGCAATAGTAATAGCCCCCTTTCCCTCTAAAAAATCTACAAACCCCCCCCCCCCCCCCAAAAAAAAAAAAAAAAAAAAAAACAAGCAGGGTTTTCCGCTCAAATTGCTGCGAGAACAAGCGGCCACGTGATCTGGAGCCAATTTATGCACCGCCAACGTTTATCATAGCCACGCGCTGGGAATTGGCAAAGCACAGGACACGCGCTGAATTCCAGACGTTGTTAGGGTTCGACAATTTTCGTCACTGAAGCGATGGAGTACGAGCCACTAGCCGAATGCTTGTCGAGCTATTGATTATTGCGAGCCCAAATCGAGTGCTCGCGCAATGCTCGGGTCCCATGAGCCGCATTAAAATATCGTCGCCCACTGGGGGACACTGCGACCTGCGAACTGCGATGTCAAGTTTTGCGCAGGAGAAATGAAAAGAAAACGCTCGCTTTTATTTTTGAAATAACAACGCAATATATAGAGGTTTCTTGGTCAGTGGCGTTGGGTGCGAGTACAGTTGGATCAACGTTATTAGATTAGCTCCAGTTACGGAACTGCTCACAGACGCTGCTCGCAATACCCCCCCCCCCCCCCTCCCCCTTCTTACCCCACGACTCGCCTCCCGACGTTCGACGCGCCGGATGGCTGTTATGGCAACTGCAGTGTATTCTATGGAATGCGTACGTTTCGAAGCACAGCGTCTACATGGCGTTTCACCGTTCTCTGTGGAGTGCACAGTTTTGCAGCGACAGTCTAGATGGCGCCTCAAATGACGGAGGCACTGAAGTGAGTAGGGAGGGGGAGGGTATTCCCCTTCGCGGGAGTTTTACCCCTGAGGTGATCTAGTAATGTTGACCTGGGTCCAATAGTGCCACTAGGATCGTGTAAAGTGAAAAACATTCTAATTGAATATTGTTGCACTACGCCGATCCTTTCTCGGTGCATGCTTGGACCCGTCTCGGGACTTGTGCATTGTTTGTCACGCTAGGTGATACTAACGTATTATCAATACAGAGTTGCTTCCGGGCGTTCCGTAACTATCTTGCAATACTTCTCCGCCCGTATAATTAATTTGGCCTGACGTCACGTCCGCTGCCATTGTGGTGGCAACCTTCTGAAGACATTGGGCGCTATCGAACTGGGTTTTCTCGGCAAGAACAAGTAGGCATGACTTAAGCCCCCTGCTCTTATATAAAGAGGCTTTGCAGGATTCACTCCCCCCCCCCCCCTTCCCGCCCACACACACACATATATTTTGTGCAATGCCAGGGCACTCAAGGAGTAATAATTTATTATAATCATGCGTTTCTCTTTGCCATGAAAGTGGAGGCAAATGCCTTAATGCACGAGACCCGTGTCCCTACGTCTCTAGCCAACAAATGGCGGCGCAACACTCCCTCGTGGCGCCTATTTCGCACGTGTACCCTAAAACGGCTGTCGGTACTTGTAAGAAACACGAAGAGTTATTTCTATCACGGGGCCTTAGAAGTGACCATAAACAGGATGCAACACTGATCTCCACTATAGGGGGCTGGATGGCGCATTGAGCAGACAGGTATGAAACCACCGGAAGTAAGCGGCTTATCCCCATAGTAAGCGCTTGATAGGCTTTTCAACTTTTCCGAGATCGAACAGCGTTCAGGGCGCTGGATTTTTACTTGTCATCCCAAGAGAGCCTGCTTGTTACGGAGTAACCGCGCATGCGGACCCAACAAGCCTCCTGGGAAGCCATACGATGTGAACATTTTTAGATTCTAGTTTATCAAGTGTGCGTCTGTCCCACTTTTAAATGCCTTATTCTCAGGATTTAGTTCAGAACGGGAGTATTAAACCCAATCCAAGGCACAGAAAAGCATGGACCAAAATATCGTCTAAGTGCACTAGGAAGCCCAGCACACGTCCGACTTCCGGTGGCTTCACTTGCACCAGGCTCGGAGAGCAGCTATGCGCCATCCAGCCCCCTATAGTGGAGATCAGTGGGGTGCAATAACGCCACGTGCAAGCCACATATCACCGGATTACATCGACACCATATCGGATATCATTGTGGTTGCCTCGCTGCCGAGCGCGTACCATTTATGACACACATTTTCGCACCTCCAGGTTTGTTTAATTACTCGGCAAGAACAAGAAGGAATGGCCGCCAGCACGGTGCGACGTCGGCACGTGCAAACCATGTAGTGAGATTACGGAATGCCGCCGACATCCAAATGAACCTTGTGTAGACTTGTTTTTGTAAACATCGAGTTATTCTATACTTTTGCGGAGAATCCCAAAAGGCCCGGAGGCAATCCCATAATGCAGCGCCTGACGCAGGGGATCGTGGGGCTGTTCCGATGTACACATCGCGACACTGTTAGCGCGAACACGACGTCCGCACATTTTCGCCTTTTTCTTTTAAATAGTATTAGCCAGCACGAAATTTTATCGCTTACATTATAGAGCTAATTGAGCTCTTTCAGTAGCAATAATGACTTGGATGTCATCCCTTAGTTTCAAAGACAAAAACTGGAAAAACCGGCGATCGCTTGTTCGCGCTAACAGTGTCGCGCTCTGTACGCCCGGGCTGACTCGGGCGGGCGCTTCATCCCGGAAGCGGCACGACCACTTTCCTCCTTTCCGCGCGAGTTCAGAACAAAACAAATTCGAAACATGCTCTGCTTTCTTGTCGCCCCGCATTTTTTTTTTTTTTAAATATAAAATGTGAAATCAACATTATCCTTTTGTTTTTCTATTTATCGGCACTGCTTGCCGAGTCGTATACTGCGTAGCACTGTTAGCGCGAACACAACATTTTAGGTTACTCAGTGAGCCCTTTCCACCAGCATACATTGCTGGAATGGTATCCCCACACGGTCAGGCCTCCAATAGTGAAGCTATCGCCGTCGTTATCGCCGTTGTTATTATGGCCGTCGCGCGCAACACGACAAGGTTCGATTATCGTCGAAGTGGGTATCACGGGAGCAGCCCCTGACGCGTCTCCGATAAGCGAGTGCAATGCTCTCGGGGAAGGTGCGTGCACACGCGGACGAGGGGCCCGCCTCCTGCACCCCGGTGGTAAAGATAAGGCGGGCATTCACCGTTCGGCTTCGCCGCGTGGAAAGCGGCCCGGCCCGTCTCGGGGATAAGACATCTCGAGGAGTTTTTTTGTTGTTTTTGTTTCGGCCAAGACGCCACTCGAAGCCAAGGACCAAGTTCGAAACCTCAAGGTCCATATCCCTCCCACCCGGGCCTACAAGGGTCTCATCTCGTCGTTCGCAACCTGTGGACAGAAGAAGCGAGAGTTTACCTCAAGATTCCAATGAGTGTACTCATATGGCAGTGGATACTATTGTTCCTATAGTTGGAAACACTTGAAATTCATCTTCTATACTCGATGTCAACTATTGTGTGCCACGTTGTCAAGGCTAGCGTAACTTCCGCAGGGCTTCAATGCTGGGAAAGCTCCTTCCTGCGAGAGGGTGTGCGAATGAGAGGCGAGACGAAGCCACGTGCTCTCGTATAACGGTCCGCGGGGAGGAACGCACTGTGGAAGCTACGCCATAGTGTTGCCAGTGTAGTAGGAACTAGCTGACGCCGAATAGGGATTATCATCGTTCTGGCATGCAGTCGCCTGATATACCGCGTGATTAAGATTTGACAGCTTAAAGTACATCGCGCCAATATATTTGACAGCATTGAAGCACTGCGGAAGCTACGCTATAGCCTTGACGGCAGGAAGTAGTTGAAGCCGGGGAATAATAGGAAACAGTTGAATTCAAATACCTTCTAATGATGCCTGCGGCGTTTCTCCTATAGATGAACAGTTTGGTTTCTTCAATATAACTTATCTCATTCCTGACCGCGCCCTTAGGTCATCGATCACCGGTGATCGAGCGCCGTCAAGAAATTATATTTAGAGCGGAGCATTATTATCCACGATCTCGTGGATATCCGAAGAACGCTAGTTTCTGTTACAAGGTAAGTTTAAGCTTTATCATAAGGTGGTGGGCTATCAAAAATAGTCCTGGGAACGGTGGTTGCACTTGTCTACCATGGCTAACTGCTTGTATCGGTATTTGTAACAAAGATGGCATTATTTACCTAATTCAACTGTACTTTGGCATAATCTTCTAGGCCTCGAGAGCTCTGAGAACACTTTAAATTATGTTATAGGCGTCGCTTAACAGATGGTTTTCAGTGAGCATCACTATAATTTCCAAGGCTGTCTTAAATCGGCGTGCACGTTTTATGTTCCCAAAAAGGCGCATAAAAATTCTAAATATGAGGGAACTGAAGTCAAGGCTATAAAGCCAAGGTAGAACACAAAGAAAGCATTCCGCTGGGGATGTGATCTCTACTATTTGTGCTTCTCCAATGAATAGCATTCCTTAGTTGAAAAGCTCACATCTGACGGGAGTTAACTCTCCGACGAACCAAAAATAGACAACGTCAGTAATAATACAATAACTCAGAAGTAATAGCCGTGGGTGTGGGGCACATTTTCTGCATTTGGAATTTTTCTCGTTTGTCGTTTAATTTAGCATAGCTGTAGAGGTTTCGGCGTTTGTACGCCTTCCGCACATACATCGCATTTTCAAGAAATAAAACTTCAAAATCTTTTTTCCACATTATACCAACCTCTGTTTCTTTTTAAAAGAACAACTAATTGGTCACATATGTTGATGTGTCATAATGCTCCATGCGCAAGTAAATTACGAAAATAAAAGCATTTGCACGGATCCTTTAAAAATTGCTACTTTTCCCGTGGCCGGGAAAGCTAACCTGGGGTCTTGTAGTGCAGCACACAGTAGGGACTACACGACCGAATGCCCCAATGACTATGATCTAGATCCGAATGAGCGAGGGGTCAGTTTACAGCAAAGAGCTGTTCGCGGCATCATCACATTTTGGCGTCTCGCTTACGAGCAGCGATAAAGGAGTTCTCCCCAAAATAGTGATCTACTTGTTATCGTGTAAAAGAAACACTTTTTCTTTTTTTGCTGCAAGGTAGAACACAAACGGCAACGACCCCGTAAGGGGCGGCGTTGCGGGGACCCTGCAACAAGAGGAAGCAACGAGCTTATCGCCAAGCGCCTATCAGCGATAAGCACGGGGAAGTGACAACCGGGAACACAGCTGATATGAAAAAGCCTTATTTCATATGTTAAGAAAGGACATGTGACCGCTACTGATCCTTTGGATTGCCCTTGCGATTCCCTATTAGTCTGATACACTTGCGTCACCAATAATGAGGACTTATTTTTTTATTAATTTCGCTTATAATGTCATCTGCATTAATGTAGATATCAAAACATTATCACAGAGATTAACACATTTCTTTTGTTGTTTGTTATTGGGCGAGTGAACTTTCGTAAACGTTAAAGTTTGCAGGCAACACTGCCTACGTAACCATAAGCACATAGCACTTGACGCCGATACTGTTGCTACGCGTTCTGATGTTGCATATTGCATCTGCTAGAGTTGTATCTGATTCTCACACGTTCTTATGTAGTTCGGGTACTAAGCGCGAGGTGTAAATAACGATTAGTTAGTGCACGTAGCTTTTTATGACTTTCAAGGCGGGTTTGACGTCACGCAAGGTTAACAACAACAGCAAAACCGTCATTATTCTTGCCCGTCTAACATGTATCAATGCCACAAACTTTTGACTGACCGCTTAAAAATTCACAGTGGTTAACCAAGGCTCCAATAATCATTAAAAAAAATTTGAAGCAAGATTTGTGTTGCTTTTTTTTATCTTGTAGAATATTCACCTGCGTTTCTGGTGTAAAGAAAACTAGCTTAGCCACGACTAGTAAAAAAAAAAAAAAAAAAGACACACATACTTCAGTTTTTGACAGCGGCAGCCCTTGTCGAATGTGCTCCGTTTTCTCGCCTTTGTCTGGTTCCCGATATTTAATTAATTTAGCCGGCGCACTAAACCGCTAACTTAATCCTTTAAGGTGCAATACACGTAGAAGGGTGAATCTCGCTATCACGACGAACGACACGTCCTGCAAGACGGTATCTTTTTTTTTTACAAACAAATTTGAGGAAATTTGAAAATTTCAAGGTGCTTGACCTCTGAAACACAATCGATAGTGAAATACAAGACATTGATACCGTTTCTTACTATAGTCGGTGACAGGCCAAGAACGTAGTAAAAGCAAAGTGCTAGCTTTCTGTTGGTAGAATATCGACGCACGCTCAGGCACGTTCCGTTAGCAGGCAACGAACGTGCGCTGGAGGCGGAACTTCTATACCGCACGCTTAACCGGTCACTGGCTATATTAGGATCATTACACGCCAAACGTTCCAGGCCTAAATTCTACCCTCCCAGATTTTATGTTAAAAGATTGTATGTGATATTGATGGTGTAAAAGTACTGTTTACAATAAAATTTGGTTTAACATATATATATATATATATATATATATATATATATATATATATATATATATATTTGACGAAACCTTAACTTTTGTGGAGAACATGCCCCAAGGGGTGAAATCAATGTTCCTTTTTCATGAAAGGCTTGAAACGAGGCTGCGAAATAAACATATCGTTTTTAGTAAGTCAAAACATTTTTCTTGATTATTCATTAAGTTTTGTTACGCATTTTCGAGTGTTTTTAAGGGTGCAGATTCGTTAAGAAATGTCTTAAAAAGCTGATATTCACTTGCTATTAAAAAAAAAGCAAGCGACTACAACAAGGTTTAACGATTACTTGTGTTTCAATATTAAGCGTAACAAAACATACTACTGAAAATAATATTTTGCTAGAATGTGGTACTATGTTTCTTCAAATAAATTGTAAATATTAAACACTTAGCAAAACACTCAGTTTAAAAAAAAATCCTCATCAAGTTGGTTGGCTTAAACTTTATATACTCAGCAATTATGAATAGCATATAATTAGGGTTCCGTATTTTCGGAGTTTATTTTTTGACAAATTCGGAAGGAGTTTCTCGGAGTTTATTTTTTGCCAAAATTTCGGAATTCATTTTTCTTAGGTAGTGTTCTTTATTATTAAAATGTATAGGTGTAAACCTGTGCTAGCTCCAAAAGAACGATGCTTGCATCAATTACTATTTCTTTAACTGGATTTGGAGTTGGCGCCACTGCCATTGGCAATACTATAATTTGTTCCACGACCAAAGTTTCAAACAAGTGTTTCTTTGACAAAGGTCGAAAGCTTAAATTCAATAGACTCCCCGAGGTGGTCGCCAGGAAGCCTCGTATCATCCCATTCTATCCATCAATTTACCCAGCGGCAGCGCTGGGTAGTGTGTTAAAGGGTATAGGTTTCAACTGCCCGCCCCTTCTTCCCCCTTTTATGAAAAGGGTTCACTGCTTTCACTGTTACAAAAACACAACCCCTCCTTCCTCTAAGAAATCGGAACAGTGGCTTTTGTTGTGACCCGAAAGACCTGTTATCGTGATGAACTTTGACGGGATTAGCGGTGAGATTCCCTTTGTCCATGGTTCGAGATTTGAAAGAAAACTAGGGTGACATTTTCTCAAGACCACTCAGCCTGTGCGCTGTCCAAATTTAAATGCTACATTAAAATTCGGAGTTAATCGGATTGACGAAAATTTTACTGACGGATGTTTTTCGGAGTTTTTCGGAATTCTACATATAATCGACACAAGCGAGAAACGTTTGAAAAAGTGATATTTTTAAAACCGAAAAAAAAATGTTTACTTGATCTTTGCCAGTACTGAAAATATTCCAAAATACTCGGTTTAAACTAAGGTCTAAAATACATAATTTACGGTAATATGTAAACAATTACCAAAAAAACAAACAAATAAAGTTCGAATTTTTTTTTTTAATTTCTCTTTTTTTTAGCATTTGACAGATTGCAAAATGCCAAGTTTAAATACAAAAAAAAACAAAAAAAACAACGAAGAGGTGTTTAGCCATAGAATGCATAGTTAACAGTTTTACGTAGTTCAAAATTTAAATTAAAGAAAGCAAACTTTAAAACAAATAATGTTTTTTTTTTTTAATTGAAAATCTTTTTTTCATAAAAAAAATATTTTTTGTTTGTTTTTGCTTGTAATATTTATTGCGCCCCCGTCCTGAGGAAGAGACGCGAATTATTGCATACGTTTGTTAACGATGCCACTGAACTGAAGAGCAGACAACGCCAGCTAGAGACGTTTGCAAGCAGCCGTGCTTCGAGAGCTATAGTCTGGCCACCGTGGATGGAAAGCGCTTCGTTTGGATGCTAGTCTGGAAACCGTGGGTACGCCCCAGCAATGCTCGACTATCAGACGACCTACACACACCAGCAGCAAGATAGCGGCGCCCACAGGCCCTTCTTGCAAACGTCTTATAAGAACATTGGAGCGTCTCCTTCCAGCGTCCGACCTCCATCACGCGCCCCATGCCTTCCACCGTGCTTTGACTGCACGCTCGTGCTCCAGGTGCACGAAGCGCTGAAACTTATAAAAGGTGGGAATATCGCGCTGGAGGCGGGTCAATTGAAGCTGGCTTTTGCTTTGTCGACTACAGCCAGGAGTACAAACGAGACGACAATAGCAGGTAGCAGTGCTGCCGTCTGCGTGTTCACAAGAACGATTTCACACCAGCGCCGTTCGCATTTTTTTCTTTTTTGTAAATGGGGTTATTGGGGAACCATGGTTCATCCATGGAACCGGATACTGATCTTGCCTCAGAGTTTCAAGTTGTGTTTTAAGAAACAATCGTTATATTTTTCTACCTTTAATAGGCGAAATGAGAGAACCACCACAGTTAAGGGGATGGGGCCTAGTTGTTTTTCATATTAGTTCTCCTTTTTTTTTTTTTACTTACCCTCAGGGTCAGAATACGTTACGGAGGGGAGTGGTAAACACATAAAGAAGCAAAACAGCAAGAAATAAAAAAAGACTTATCGTACATCAGAAAACAAGAAGAAAAACAGGACATTTTTGAAAGCAATTGGGTCAGGGAAGGTTGCCGTAGGGTGAGGAAGGTGGTTCCATTCCACAGAAGTGCGAGGGATGAACGAATAGCAAAATGCATTCGTGTTGCAAGGCAGAACGTCAACCCCATTTTGATGATTCTGCACCACCTGAAAACTAGGTTTTCAGGCGGGGCACGATGATAGTAAATTTTATGAAAAAGACACAAGCGAGAAAGTTGTCAACAAAAAGGAAGATTAGACAAAGCTAATTATAGCTTCATAGAGGTTGCACTAGAGGTGCGATGATAGTCAGAAAGAATAAAACGTGCAGATTTGTTTTGAATCGATTTTAAGGATCGAATGAGGAACTCCATGCCGGAGTCCCATACGGAGGCTGCTTGCTCAAGCTTCAATCGAATCAGTGGTTTATAGAAAAGGAGGTTAAGGGATGAGGTAAAAGTACGAAAAACTTATCCTGAGGAAGCCGAGTATCCGGTTAGCATTGTTAATTACGTGCACTATATGAATGTTCCATGACAGGTTAGACGCAAATGAACGTCTGCACGGATTCCGATTGCATGGTGTTAAGGTAGTAAATAGGCTAAAAACTGTGTTACGACGGGACACGCTCCTGGATTAGCACTTGGTGATGTTTAGTTTCATTAGCCATGAGCGGCATCAGTTAGCTATTGAGATTAGATCAGACTGCAAAAGGCTGATGTCATTATCGGTTAATATTTCTCGGTAAACTACACGATCATCGGCACATAAACAAACAGAGGAGGAGATGCAGGCTGGCAGATCGTTAATATATATGAGTAAAATTGATGGACCTAGAATTGAATCTTGAGGAACACCTGAGTTAAAGGTGCACTACAGACGTTTCTGTAGAATTCGAGCCATTGACTGTTACAAATTGACGCAAAAAGAGCACTAAATCCAATTAAGTACGTTTGAGTCGATATTAAGTTTACTTTGTTTGAGACACAATAATTGATGACTGACTTTATCTAAAGCTTTAGAAAAATCAAGAAATACGCAGTCAGTATGTGACCTACGGTCCAGATTGGTATACAGATTATGAAGGAAAGATAAAAGTTGCGTTTTGCAAAAGAAGGATTTCAGAAAGCCGTGCTGATATGGGTGAAAAAAAAAAAAACTGTTTGAGTCAAGGAAGTTGGCAAGACTCCAGTGAACAATATGCTCTAAAAGTTTGCGGGGAACGCTCGTTAGAGATAATGGACGGAAGTTATTGGGGGAATGCTTAGGTCCGCCCTTATGTAGAGGCACCCCCACCTTCCAGTCATCAGGTAAACTGGAAACATTTAAAGATTAATGATATAGTTTTGCCACAATTATAGAAGAGCACATTTTAGTGCGTTTAAATAATGTGGAATTAATTTCATCAGCACCAGCAGACGAGGACAGCTAAAGAGAATCAATTAGTTTAATTATACCTACTGAATCGTTTATTACAGGGAAGAATGGGAGACAGCTGACTTTAAATAAGGATTAGGAATGGTTTCCAACAGCAGAAAGGGCCTTAGAAAACGCGCTGTTTAATAAGCAAGCACAAACATCGTTAGGAACCCCCTCGACGTCCTCGTCGGTTAGTGAAACAGGACAGGTTTCTTTCCCGTTTACAGTATTTTAACACTGTTTCGGGTTTTCTGTTAGCATTAATGGTGATGTTGTAGAAAAAAAAAAGTAAGTTTAGCCTGGCTAACAGCATTCTTGTAGTTTTCGGCAGCGAGTTTGTAGATTGCCCAACGACTTTCCTGGTCTTCCTAGACTTCTACCAAAATAAAACAGTTTTTGATATGGAAAAGTTCATTGATTTGAAAAATGCACAAAAAAATGCAGAATTTTGTTTTCAGAGCGTTTTTAGTTAACACATTCTTTGCTTCAGATCATCTTCAGTCATGTCCTATACTCAAAGGTCCCCAAGTGTCTAGCCCCCAACCGACTTCAAGCCCCCCACCCCCCCCCCCCCCCCAAAAAAAAAAAAAAAAGATTGGGGTTTATTTTTTGAAAAATTTATGCTGTCGTTACCAATATATATATATATATATAATCAAATTTATAATAAAAATACACTGGAATATTGAGCTTCCGGCTCAGCAACACTTCCTTTGATTTCCTTGCTCTCAAGACTCTGACTGAAATACACTGGAAAAGGTACTCTTACGTCACCAGTAACACATATAATATTCTTAGACCGAATCCGCGAGGGTCGAAATTAGGCCTGGACCTTTTGGTGTGGAATGACTGTCACCACGCCTTTAAGTGTCTTTTGCGCATGTGGGAGTGGTATACAGTCAGATCTAAGTCCCCTCTTTTCCTCGTCATCACAATCACTAACATTCCAAGAAAGGGCTACTGACCGGCGCTATTGTTCAGTGTTCTTTGAGCACTTTGCTCACTTTCTGAAGCTGTGGAGAGTGTGCACTCTGGGCTGTGGGCACGGGCTGTGGGTAAACATTGGGACGGCGTATACCGATCAGCTGATCAGGGCGAACGTACGAGTGTATCCCCTTTGTTCTTTGGTTAATCAACGCCAACCAACCGACTCAAAGGTGAGTAAACACGAATGCTGTGGCGCTATACACCACGTCAATTCGCGTAGAACGTTCCCGACAGCTGTTCACGCGGCCAAATTATAAATTACTCCCACTTCCGTCGATCTGAGCGGTTATCACGCGCGCAGCTTGGAGTGCTGCAGCCTCATGCCTCTCGGCTTGTTTTTGCGACACACTCCGATCGAACCACTGGCGCAGTCGCGCAGCTGGCGAGGCCTCACGTGCCAACTTGGATGTAGGCACTGCACCCGAAGGGACGAGCGTTTTGCGTTAGAGAAGCCAAACCTTGATGGCCGTATGTATGCCTGCCAGCACGAAGGCGTCAACGTTTCGAACGTGTTGAACGATCACGCGTCGCCAAGGTCACCGCCTCGTGTCCTCGTTCGACTTCCGCGAGCCGTCTCAGATTTCACCAAAAAAAAAGAAGTTTTTTTTTTTTTTAAATTAAATTGTATTTGGCGAAGACTGAAATGGATATTAGCGACGAGATGTTTCCGTGGCGCCCTCGTTTGGTTACCTTTCGTGACGTCATTACCTTGTGTTCAACAAGTTCGATGGTGTTTGTGATGGGCATGGTGGAGGCCTGAAATCATAGCGCTCTCAAAGCATTGCTGCCAATGCCGTCGAAATTGAAGGTCTTCCATTCCTCTTATTTCCCTTGATGAGACATCCTTTGCTGACGTCATAGGCAGCATTCGGCCAATTGTGGTGGACCGACCACAGCGACGCTTTCGATCCCTCACGTCGACAATAGCCGACACTGTGAATTCAGTGGGAACACCTCCGCTAATTTTCAAAGATTAAATTTAAAAAAAAGAAAAAATAGCGTTTACATACGAAGGCTTGTTGAGAATAACGGCCGAAGTTAATCATGAACACGTGAGTTTTTTTGTGAGTGGTATTCGCTTAGCTTCGTTCGTTTTATAAAAACAAAATAATAAGACTTACATAATTAAAATATACATATTTACTACGTTCCCCTGCACTGGCTATACGTGCTATGCTTTTTTATTTCTCCGGTTGTGTTTTTACATTGCATGATCGGGCTTGTACATTTTACGCGGCGAAGCAAGATTACGAGACAACCCGCAAACGTTATAACAACTTAGGTAAATTAACGTGTGAACATGATAAGCGAAAGTCCTCGCATCGTGACGTTTCGGATACCGTTGTCATATCAGCCGATGCTTGATCCATTAATTACATATACAAATTCTCTCTCGTATGCGCGATTCAACTCTTGTCGATTGCACATATACATCTCATGACGTTCGGGTTATCCAGGATGCACATCTACCGTATTTCCGGCGGAGAACTTTAACAGCATTCCATTATACGCATGCCAGAATTGCCAATAAAAAAAAACGATTTGTTTTTCTTTTTTGCAGAGGCGTTAACTGAGAAACGAGTGACACCACTACAGGAGTAGATTTGTTGCGTTTCAATGATACTTCTTTTACAAAGTTCAACTTAATGTACGGATTCCCATATTGGACTCATCTATGTCCAGTAGGATAAACCTCAAGCCGGGTTCTCAGTGTTCACACTCTTATACAAAAGACAGCCTGCAAACACAAGTCACCGCAATAGCCGTGGTTCAAATTCCGCGTGCCAAGTCTTCTCCCTCAACTCAATGCCACGCGGCATTCGAAGCGTAAATCAGGCGGTGACTCCGGCCGACTGCCATTCGGCAGTCCGCCGGATTTGTTACCCATCTGTCGTCGTCTTTGAATCACTGTTTACCTACAAAGTTTAATGCAATGCAATGCATTTTCTCTACATTTACCGCAAAGGTAGACATTCAAGGCAGAGCTACTAAGAAGGCTCGAAAATAAAAGAAAAGACGTGGCTTTAATTTACATTTGTGTGTGTTGATGTCTCGCATTGACAAAACTATGCGTCCGCTTTTTTTTTTCTTTTTTTGAAGCACTTGAAGCGCGATTGAAAATTCTTTTAGTGCTTGCAGCAGAACTGAGGCTACGCCACCGAGGTATTTCTACAGAGACGGCTCACATTCCGGAGCTCATAGTCGTCAGAAAGTCAGGAGGACCAAATAATTCCTAGGTCTCTGAATCCACTCACCCGGTACTGGTAGGCGACGCAGTTGATCATATTGGCTTTTCACGGACCAGAGAAAATTCCCCAGAAGAGAGATGACGGGTGGACGAAGGCAAGGGACGCAAGCTCCCAGCGGACCCCAGGTAACCGGCAGGCGGTTAGTATGGTTGCACACACCGATCCGAAGCGCGACGTCGTCTTCGCCGACAATTCCGACGCTGCGTGGAGCGAGCCTCCGATAGTTTGTGCAGCGCCGAACCAACTCAGCTGTGGCTTTAGCCAGCGATAACGCTATACGCTTACGTCACGGGTCTCAGGGTCTCTCGTAAACACAAAAATATAACGGACGCACCTGACGGTTTGCCCTTCCCCCCCTTTTTACTCTCTTTCTCTTTCTATTCATTACTCTCCCCAGGCTTGCACTTTCCGTTGTTTTATCCTGTTTAAAGTTTTATTGTTCCGACAACCCACGAAGCCTGACTGAGTTGTATCAGTGATACGCATGCGGTGAGGCCGAAATCAGATAGGACGAGCCAGACGTCTCAATCCTTTGCCCCTTTGGGGGTCCTTTTGTTGAGGGTGCACAGCTTTTCCTTCCTGGATCTCCTCGTATCTTTGACCCGTTATCCGGGGGCTTCTTTTTGTTTTCCTTTTGTTTTCGCGCGAGCGCTTCATTTATGGTGCGCGAAGGATGCGACTGCTAGGTCGGCTTACTAGGCGCGTAGTTGAGCAGCTCAATTAACGACCAGATCCGCGTTGAAAGGACGATGGCTCTCATTACGCTTTTATGGACGCGTATCGGGACCACTGTTTATAGCCTCGCGACGCATGGCCGAAGCGGAAAGCCTTAACGAGTGGACTCGAGATTGCGCTTTAAACGGTGTCACGCATCGTCTGCCGGCCACAATATATGCAAACTTTTTGTTCGTTTTCTTTTTGTTTGTTTGGACTCCGGCCTGGAACATTGAGCTCGCCTTTCCGCTTGCCAGCGCGCTTATGTTTCCTCTCTGTTTTGATGCTCAGCTTTCTTGGCACTTTATTTAGTTTTTTTTTTTCCACCCATCACCTGGTCATGCAAAACAATGCGATAAAACTAAGCATGGTTAGTGTGCTTAGGATTGCAATAAAATTAAATGGAAAGTAACGCGATATCGAGAACGGTTGATATTTTATCCAGGTTTCTGAATGACAAAGTTGCCGTGCGTGTGACCATAAAGTGACTTAATAGGGAGTATTCGCTGGCGGCCATAGCTGTGTGCGCGACTGTTGAGCGCGTGCTGACGGCTTGCTTCCATAGTTCTTTCGCCACGTGAATTCCGCACCACCAAGATTGCCGGTCTGAGCAGGCTATTAATAAGAGCTCGTTCCGAGCATGCGCTCTAAACATCGCCCTCAAATATGGCGTCCAGTGAATATTCCCGATACGCAGGGTCACGGTAGAAGAACAGAAAGCTGGGTGTCTGAACAAAGGCAGAAAGAAGTTCGGGATGTCGCTCGGGATTTGCGAGTCTCCCGGCACGGGCACTGTCGGTTTAGGGGGCGCGGTCATGAAAGCGCGTGCGCGAATAAGGACGGTCCTTCGAGCTCTAGTCAAGTTGCGAATCTGACGGCGTTTGCCAAAAATGCGAGCGAATCCTCGATACGCTCGTTCTGTGACGAGGCGGTGCCCGTTCAGACATCTCCTCCTTCTTCCACCGCACGCACGGTGTTCTATTGCGTTATATGACTATACGCGTTATCGCAGTATTCTAATTTGTTTGTGTCGTTTGACTTGAAATGCGTGAGCGTGGAAAGTAATGATATTGCGAAAAGAAAAGTGACACGCGACGCTAGAAAGCGGAATGGGTGAAGTAGGACGTTGGTCGAAGAACAACGTTGTCGACTTTTGGAGGAAGAGATCACGACACCAAAAAACCGAGGCTCCGTCTTCGGATTCCTAGATGCGCCCGATAACACAAACCAGAAATGAACGACAAGACGTTGCCAGTCACCTCGGTGCTGCAAACATGATCTACGAGGGTCGTTCAAGTTGGACCTGAAAATATTTCCCTAAACAATCGCTGAACAGGTTAAGAACGGTCAAACTTGCTGAGGGCGTTTACACATAATCCTTCTTGAATATAGCGCGCTCAGAATCACGTATTCACGAAATGAATAACGACTGCCATGACAGCTGTAGGTGCTACATGCGCAGCAATTACAGCTATTATGGCGGCAAGTAGTTTATCTGTAACCGCGGGGAAGCGGTGCATAATCCAATTTGTGGTGAAGGAGAAAGCATCGAGAAGATTGCAAGCAAACTATGGGAAACATAGTTTTACGAACAAGAGTGTACGAATGGTGCCAAGAGTTTGGCGAGGGAAAATAGCCAGTGATAAATGAACCGCACAGAGACGCTCGTCCGACTGCAGTTACGCAGCCGAGTCCTTTTGACGCCAAAGGATTGAATCAGAGGACTGACGAAACAACAACATCAACGGTGCCTGCAAACGAGCGTGAAAAACTTAAAAAGAAAAAAAAAAACAAAAAAAAAACAGGCACAGTTGTGTGTTTGTCGAATTGTTTATTTCCTTTTTTTTTAAAATGAAAGTCCCGGTGAGCCCTGAGTGACGCTCGTATTTATGAGGCGGTCTATACAGTTTACATGAGCGGTAAAATAATAATGTCGTGACGCTATAGTTTTTTAAGTGAAACTGAAACACCGAACGCGCTTTTTTGGCTGCAACGAGGCTTTTGGACTGTCTGTTAATTGCTAGAAAGTTACTTTTGTCAAGCCAAACGTTTCGTGAATTTTCTCTTAATTATAAAAGTTGGTATAGGCTGTCAATGTGACATATACTAAGATCTTCATTTGAGAATGCAATTCAATTTAACGCGCGACCACTTGTACAACATGAGGCTTCAGAAATGTCAGCCGGTGAATCTTCGAGCATGTAAAGGGGTGTCAATACGAGAAAGAAATCCCGGGGGTTTCTCCCCAGCGCGCGCATCACTCGACGAAAACGTCAGCATTCTGCGATGCGGCACTGCGACGTCAGCTGCGTGGAGCAGGGAGAGAGGGATGCTTGGGCGGCACAAACAATCCTGGTTTGGCGGCGGATCAGTTTGTTTTCAATACTATTTTGTCGTTAAACTATTTGGTGTGAAATATAGAGCTCGCTAAATTCATCTGCGCTGGTGTCAAGTGTGGAAAGTGCTCAAAAAGACTGCAAACGCCGACATCCTTCCCCCTGGTATTTTGTCGGAGAGAACGGCGAAGCTGAGGAAGAAATTGCGCCTGCTGTCGACGTCACGCACATCCCTGAGCGGATCTCTCCCCCGAGTGAATACCGGGACGAACATTACATCCTAAATAATAACTAGGATGTGTACTTTCCGGTGTTTATTTGTGAGAAAAATCGGCGGATGTTTTTCGGTGTTTATTTATTTTCAAAACACCGGTGTATTTCGGTGGAACGTCTCACGACGAGGCTAAAATCGGTGAATATCGGTGAAAAAAAGCGATTGATCACAGGCAGAGAGTTCCAGTTTTATTCACATGGTTCATACACTTCTTCTCTAGGAAGCAACTATTTCTCACACTTGGTTATTATAGTAGATGCAAACACACTTTCATGCTTCCATCTACACGCAAGGAACGTGCTGCCCTCATGGCAGCACGTTCCTTGCGGTTCGCAACCCGCAATTATGAAAACGTACTCTCCTGTACGACACGGACGTTGGCAGTGTCTTCCAGGAACCACAGCAACCTCTGAATACATGGCTTTCACCGACATCACTTGGCCACACACAACGAGGAAAAGCCACGTGAGAGCCTACCCTCCAATGTGTTAATTTTTCCCCAAAAGGGGGCCATGGGAGACACAATAGGTGAAAGGCGTATGAGAGCTTAGCTTCCACTGCGTTCACTAGACGCTTTTGACCCCCAGAAAGGAGGGCGGACTGGCGCCACCTGCAAGCCATGTATAAACACTGGAAGGATGCAAGATCCACGAGATAACACGTTTGACGAACCTCTACGGGGAAAGGGTTTCGCTAGGTCGGAAACTAGCAACGACCGGTGTTTTTCGGTTTTAACCAGGGCGAAAATATCCAACCACCGGTGTTTTTCGGTTTTAACCGATTTTATATTTTCGTCACCGACGGATGTTTATCGGTGTTTTTCGGTTAAAACCGGAAAATACACACCCTAATAATAACATAATTCTACATTTTTCTGATATCTATTCATGGCCCTCATCAGAAGAAGTCAGCATGTATAGTAAACTTGAGGAAGAAAACGAGAAAGGACGGACAAACACAAACACAAAAGTTTGTGTTTGTCCGTCCTTTCTCGTTTTCTTCCTCAAGTTTACTATCCATACCAACCCGCTCGTTCTGTCCCTCAGCATGTATGTTTTTGCTCTTTTACTCGTATCGCTGAGCCGTGACGTCGGGAGACCGAGCGTTGGAGCATCGAGATTCCGAATGCCCAGCCGAACGCGCAGCCATGCTCGAAGCTCGCGATAGGCCGCAGCTGCGTTATCGAAGGCTCATCGAAGTATGTCATGACTTCCGAGATTTTTCGCGCGCTCTGCTTTGGCTTCTTTAAATGCTGGGCTGCCCAGCAGAGAAATCGAACCGAGCCAGTTGAGATTTCCGCATGCGGCGCTTAGAACCAAACCAGGATCGGAAACAGAATCGCCTCAAAGCACGCTGTCAACTATGAGCCCGCGGCATGAAGCTCGCATCATCATTGTTCTCGTCATTAGAAAGGCAAGTCGATCTTTGTTGATTCGTAATTTTTATTCGCTGCTCCCATCGTTGCGCTGTTTCGCTGGATGATACCTCAGAATGCAAGCTTTAGTGCGAATCTCTATTTGTCGCTGCGGATACTGTCTGGGCCGGCGGGACAGGCATATAAATATATTTGCCATCATGCATGAGAACAGATTTCTGAACTTCACTGACGTGCACGTACATTTATTGTACACCTTTCGCGCTTTGAAAGGATGAACCTTCAAATTTCGATCAACTTCCTCCTTGCCAAAGGCCTGTGTGTTGCGGCGAGAGGCGGGGAGCACATTTCGCGCTGCTCCCAAGTTCCGTGGACATAGTAGACCATAGATAATGGCAATGCTGATAATTCGCGGTTGCCGACGCCACCAAGCGCCCCGCAGTAACAGTTTCTACCGGCGAATGCAATGGCCTAAAGAGCACAGCCTGCGCGAGAAAAATCTCGGAGGCCATGATCGAAGGCATAATTTATTTATAATGTACGCTAGAAGCTCAACTGGCACTAGTGTGCTCTTGCAAATGGGAGCAGACAGCAAGCAGTCGAAAGATGACTTCCATGGGAAAAAGTGAGTGCATTTTCTCCCTGCGCTTGATAATAAGAGCAGATATCACGATAGCTTGGTACATTTCTCAGGCAAGCAGACAAAAATATTAGTCAATTACGGCGTTTTTCTTTCAAATTCATAGCAGAGTGCTAAAACGGCTTCATACATGTATTTATGTGCACTGTCGGACACTTTTAGCGCGAACACAGCGGCGGCACTTTTCATCATGGGCGACGTATACGTGTCAAACGAGCGAAGGGCATTTGGAAAACCAAGAGAGGGCAAGAACTACGCAGCAACACTGAATCAGTAACTCCCTATGCATGTAGCTCATCAAAATAAAGTTCATACCACGTAATATAGTCTGATTTGCAATAAGTACTGCCTTATTCTTTCTGTTCATGAATATGTGCGAAGATACTGGTTCTGCATTCAAAACATCAGCACCAATTTAGTTTCCCCGCTAAATTTAACGGGTAAATGGCGTAACATGACTTGGTGTCACGTCACCTATGAACAAATTCAGTTTCTCCGCTAGATTTAGAGGGAAAATTGACTTCACGTGACCCCAACAGCAATTCAATTCCCCGCTATATTAGGCGGGAAAACTGATTTGCTGTTGAGGTCACGTGACGTCAGTTCTTCAGCTAAATTTAGCTGGCAAACTGGGGGAGGAGGGGAGGGTACGCATGAGGAGGAGGATGGAAGGAGGAGAGGAGGAGAAGCATACCCTTCCCTCCGTACCCTCCCTTCCTCCTCCTCAAGAGCTGCGCTCTAATTTCGCGTAACAGAGATTTGTAAACGTCTTTAATTTTTTCAATGACGCTCTTCCGTTACAGGAAGTGCGGTGCAGAAAATTGCTAAACATCAACCATATACCACAGTCGTTGTTAAAGGTCGACGAGCAGCCAGAGAGGAGGAAACTCACCCTCGATTCCTCCTTTCCATCCGAGAAAAAAGAAAATCCTTCATCGTTTTTTTTTTTTTTTTGCTTTTTTTTAAGGGGGGGGGGGGGGGGGGCGAGTAGCTCAGAGACCCGCTCCTTTGAGGAAAGGAGGCGAGAAGAGTGCGAGAGACTGGAAATTGAGAGAGAGGAAGAAACGAGAGCCCGTGGGGACATCAGAACGTCGAGCTGTGGTTGGAATGATTAGCGGGTAGACCCAAAGCTAGCCGCCTTTTGTCTCCACTGCACTCGTCGAAAGCGTTAAAACGCGAAACGCAGGTGTCCGGCATTTGAATCTCGCATTCGAACGCGTTCGGCGAGTGCAGTGGAGGGAAAGGCCTTAGGTCTACCCACTGATCACTCGAATTAGAGCTTGGCGTTCTGACGTCCGCTCCCGTCTCCTCCTCTCCCTCACTTTCTCGGCGCATAGCTGCCTTTGACTCCACTGCCTTGCTCGAATGCGTTCTAACGCGATCGCCAAATTCAGCTTCTGTCACCACATCTACGGTGCCTGGAACGCGTCTCCGACTGGTCTGTGTTTACCGCGTCCAAAAAGCCGGTCCCTCGATTTCCGCCTGATGACGTAACAGAAGTGTCCCAACAGCTGTGGTGGATGCGGCAGACGCGTGTCCTGCTGCAGGTCGCTCTCCAGTGTGGCGGCCCACGGAAGTTTCGGACGCCGTGACGACAGCGACACTCGCGTTCGGTTGTGCTACTCGCAGCTTCTCGTTAGCATTTCTACGACCAACCGCCAGGATCGCGACATGCAGCAACGTGACACTCCCGCTTTTGTGACGTCATTTGTTGCCACTTGGGGACCACTTTTGATGTACGAGCGCCATACGACACTAAACCCACCAATCGAAGACGCGCTCCAGGCACCATACCACTACTTTTGTTCGAACGTGCTCGTACGCGAACGCTGACGTTCCGTGTCCGCGTTCGACGAGCGCAGTGAAGAAAAAGGCTTTGCCTCTACCCCACTAATCATTCCAGTCAGAGATTGGCGCTCTCGCCTCCTCCTCTTTCTCAGTTTCTGCCCGCACAGTCACTGACATATGACGAGAACGGCAGTGGGTCTCTTTCAAACGGCCGGCCTCCAACAGACGCTCGTTGCACTCCGTCGTACTTCCGCTGAGCGTGTTCGCTCGAAGTTCGCGAGACGCCGAAGCGTTATCAAAGGTGGGAAGCTCGCGCTGGTGGAGTTAGCACAACTGAAGTACCCCATTGCTGTTGTCAACATTTCAGTGATTGTCTATTTATTTATGTATTTGTTATAGTGTCCGTTTCAAACTGTAGTGAGTGCAGCCAAGTCTACTGACATGCACTCATTGTTCTTAGGTGACTCTCATTGTGCAGTTCAGGCCCATTCCTAAACAAAGCGCTTGTGACCATGGCCTTCGCGAGCATTAACAGAACCCTTTCAGAAGTCAAGGCCATTGTTGGGTTTTGGGGCGGTTGCGAGGACGTCGAGCCACGTAGCGGGCCAGGGGTGGAGCCAAGCAGCAAGCTTTTAGCCGCTGAAAAACGGGGTTAATTACATTGTTGAAGATGGGGGGTTATTCACAGTGGGCAAAAATACACACTTGTCGCCGAAGCGACATAAGCGAACGAAAGCGAAGCAGAGAACCACTCTCGCGGAGCACGCTGCTCGTTATATAGGCACACTTCTCCACATATCCCGACGAGCAGATTCCATGCATCAAGATCGAGAGCCAATCACGGCATAGGTTAAGTTTGTCATACAAAATGCCTGGCCCTCGTAGTATTCACTGTAAAACAGACACACACACACACAGATACAGCACTGGCTGAGAAGGAAGAGATAGCAGCACCCTCTCCACTGAAATTTCGAGACGGAGTCAATTGTCCCTTTCCGAGGCGCCCGCTGTTCCGTGGACTCCCGTAAGTTGATCACCTGGCTCTAATGGTGATGCCCTGGCTCCTATGGTAATCTTGGATCTGGGAGATTCTTTTAAGGAAAGCGCGCCTTGACGACGATTGGCAGCGCCGGCAGATCCTTTTAAAGACCGACGTACTGTGCACTTCGCGCTTTCCACTTTTGCCTGCCTCCTTCTTTCCTGTGTCCTCTCCACTTTTTACCTTGCCCCAGCTTTACTCCCCTTGGAGCTTAGGAGAGTGAGAGTGCTAAGAAGACAACCTCCCTTGCAAAAAACTGAGGTTATACGTCGGCCTAAGGGATTCGTGTCTTGACGACGAAAGAGGGGTTGGCGACTGATGAAGTCCAACTTCAGGATTGGCAGCGACGACAATAAAAAAAAGTCCGGGAGATTGATCATCTTGGTCTTACGGCCATCCTTTTGAGGGATTTGCGCTTTGACAAACGAAGGGCTCTGCTTCCGTTGGCGACAGGTGAAGGCCAACTCCAGGACGGAGCCAAGAAAGGCCGTCGCAACACCATCTAGAGCTCTGCTGCTGCCGCCCTACTGGCGGCGATAGAGAACACCCCGAACTTCGTGAATCAAAGCTGACATGAAAGTACCAACTTAAAATAATACATTCCCCGCTTTCTGCCCTACATGGTTTCTAAGACATTCGCTTTTCTTGGTGTGGAGAAGCTACTAGAGCGTCGTTACATTTGGATCTGGCAACGTTATGCTATAAACAGGGTGGCTAGATTGACTTTTGAAAAGGGTCTATTGGCTATACTCCGTTTCACCTTCCGTCCGAGCGCAGCGGACGCTAGGAGCCATCCCAGCCAATGCGGCGTTGAGGGAGTGTCATGCGACCTTGAGCTCCCTATGTCGCCCCGCCCCACCGGCAGGTCACGCGCCTTTCTCCCGGCGCTGGATCGGCTGGGATGGCTCGTGGCGTCCACTGCGCTCGGACTGAAGGTGAAACGGAGTATAGTGCTGCAAGTATGTACGGTACGGCTAAGTGGGATAATACAACCTATCGGGGACACAGGAGAGCAAGGACTATTTCTATTTTTGCATACTGATAGCGAGCGGAAACAGATAAACATTCTGTCTCGACGGGACATTCCGTTTGGAGAAAAACGCGGTGCTAGAAATATCGGGAGATACGAGGTCAGGAGACACACCGTAACTTCTGTGAATGCGTATCTGCGTGTGCTAGGGGACAACTTTTTGCGGTTTCTCCAGGGAAGCAAACAATCGTGCATTACCCATCACACGAAGAAATATGATAAAAGCTAAATATACATTTTATGCTTCCATAGGCGCACTTTCCAGCGAAACAAATCTTAAATAGAAAACACGAAACGTGCACAAAACATTCTAAAACAAAGACATACACATGTGGAAATTTTATAAATTCAATTGTCAGACTTTTTTTACTTATGTCGTGAATGATGATGATGATGATTAACTTTATTTTCAAAAAGGGTGGCGCCATGGCTTCATTGGGGGATGGGGAACATAGGTAGGAAAAGTTTACATTCGGCGGTGCACTCCTGTCGAGCGCGCGAATTCCCATAGGGAGAGTATTAAAATTATTTACTAAACGACAAGTTCAGTCAGTGGGCGCGTTAAGTCCGTGCTCCGGAGCGCGAGAGTTTGGCAAGAATTTGCGCTCCGTGACGTCACGTAAACAAACAAGATGGCTGCGCTGCTGTTGAGACCGTCGAGACGAAAAGGCGTAGCCGGACCGCTGCCCCTTTTCAGTTGATTAGTGCATAATCCAGCGGATAAAAACGATTTGATTTGAAAGCCAAGACAGCAATTAGAGAAAAAGATCTGTTTGTGCATCTCGCCTGAAAGAAGGAATTCATCTATCAAACTGTAGCGTGCCGATTGCACCAACGTTTGATTGCACAGCGACAGAGAAGTTGTCGAGATGAGGAGACATCCGGACCGCTCTGTCCCTTTTATAATGCTTAACCCAGCAAATAAAGATACTTCGATTTGAAAGCCGAAACATCAGTGAGCGTTGAGGAAAATTTTGTTCGTCTGTCTTGTTTAAAAACGAATCAATCTATCGAACGAGCGTGCCGATAGCTCGGCGACAGAAAAGTTGTGATGAAAAGACAGTCACACCGCTGCCCTGCTTAGAATGCTTAGTCCAGCCGCAGCGAATAAAGATACTTAAATTGGAAAGCCGAAACACCAGTTAGCGTTGCGGGCAAGGTTTGTCCATGTATACCGCTTAAAAACGAATTGACGTGCAATCGAACGACGGTGTGCCGGTATCGGCGTAGCTTCCGTCTCGCTGCGAGACGGAACCGACGGAACTAGGGAATCTGAAAATTTGAGGGTTTCCTGCGTCGACGAGCGGGTTCAAGAATGTTGACTTTAATTTAAATCGGAACAGCATGCATGGTCAATAAATAGATCGGGGCGGGTAACCTTCCACATATGTGCACAAAACGAGTCTTCAAACTTTTCAGGAATATTAAAATGTTCGTAGAAACTTCATAACGTCGCCGTCTTTTTTGCTTTAGACTCTGCCGCTCCACACGGGCCTAATTATTTATCATCGAAATATTTTCGGCTTCTGCCACCCGTATCTACGGTCGGAAGGAGCTCGTGTGGCCCGTCTGTAGCGTCTGTAGCCCGTGGATAGTTTCTGGCCGTGCTCCAAAACTTACTCGATCTAACTCTAGGGTAAAGTTGGTTATCGAAAACCTACCCGCGTCCAGCGTTTCTCTATTTTTGTTGTCACGTGACATAATCCGCCAGGGTAACTCTGATCCATTCGAGTAGGTTTGGAACGCAGCCTCGGTGTGTCGCGCTCCTGTACGATATGCGTACAGGAGCGCGACACACAGCAAAAGTCAAACTGAAAAGCAAGGATAAACAAGAGACAGTCAAATAACAGGATGGTTTAAGCGAACTGTCTCATTCGTGCAATTAGTTGTCGCATAACAGTGCAATGAGCTTTGCTCCCCAGAAAACTTTAATATCACCAACAGCTAATAGTGACGTAAGTAAAGAATGATATGTCCCGGAGGAAAAAAAAAAAAAAAAAGCACAAGCTATTTCAAGGAATAATAACTGGGACAGATCTTGATGTACCCCATTGGAGCACGCGGACTGCTAATTATGCGAACGTGATAGAAGCATCCGTAAAACAAATTTCAAGCACTCTCTATTCAGCAACAAACGCATATTCGACAAAGAATCAGAAAAAAAAGAAAAAGAAAAGAAAGGCGTTTGCAATTCTCTACAATGTCGAATTAGAGCGCAGTTCTTAAGGAGGAGGAGGGGAGGGTATGCCCCTCCTTCCCCTGCCCTCCCATTTAGCAAGAAATTTTCGCTAAATTTCCCGCTATATTTAACAGGAAAAATGCTTCGCTAAAGTTCTCGCTATATTTAGCGGGGAAAATGTTTCGCTAAATTTCCCGCTATATTTAGCAAGAAAAATGTTTCGCTAAATTTTGCGGGAATTTCGTCTGTTAAATTTAGCGGGTAAATTTTTCCGCTTAATTAATTTAGCGGGGAAATAATTCCGCTAAACTTAGCGCTGAAATTCTTCCGCTGAATTTAGCGTGGAAATTATACTGCTAAATTTAGCGGGGAAATTTTTCCGCAAAATTTAGAGAGAAAATTTTCCCATAATGCAACGCGCGGTTACGCCCGTTTGCATTATTACCATAATGCAGAGCGCGCGGTTACGCCGACGGCGACGCCGCTCAAGCCCGAAACGGGGCTCTATAGGAGGAGCTGCGCTCCAAAAACAATTCTTAATTAAACAATTTAACACCGAAAAAAAAAAAATGCCGTAATACATCACAAGGTCCGCAAATCTTCCGAGTCTCACGGTTTTCAAAACCCCGGTCCTCGGGCCAGATCCACCGACCCGCGGAGGCCTTCTATTCTCGAAGGCCCGCCAGTAAAGAAACGTGGCCAGGACGTGCACGAAACGCGCAAAAGAAAATAGAAAAAAAAAAAAAAAAAAAAAAATATATATATATATATATTTTTTTTTCTGTTTTTTTTAACATTTTTATATTTATCTTTTGGTCCCCGAGAGAGCTACGACCGATCGCCAGGCCGGCCCCCTTAGGCAAAAAGTTTGGTGACCCCTGTGCTAACCGAACCATCTCCCACGCGCACTTTCATTACAACGTGGAAAAATGAGTTGCGTTTACACCAGCCGATGGGCACACAGTAACGTTGTCGGAAATGCTTATCATTTCCTGGATCGCAAATGAACAACGCACGTGTTGCCAAGATGACTAACAGGCGAGGAACGTTGCAGTTGCCTCCCGATGCCACAAAGCGGACAAGGTCGGCCGTAGAGGCAATCACAATACTCCAACGACTGCACTTTTTTTCTCGCAAGGTCTTCGAACAGGTTTTCTGGTTTCTTGGCACACGTGCGTACGTAGAAGGCTATTTAAGAATTCCAAGCCACTGTGCACGCTACGCCCGGATGGGAATGACCGACCAGCGTGCTCGCTGGTTTCCGACCTCGATGTTGTTTTCGCTCTTTCTGTGATTGGTCAAACGACGGGCATATGAGCGTCGTCAGGATGCCGTATTTGGCGGTGTTGGTTTAAGAAGGCGTTGGCTCTTGGCTTCCACTGATCTTTTTTACACACACCGTCAGGCTATTCGTCGCGACTGATGACAAGTAACCAGAGTCTCAACTCGTTACGTCATGGTGAGGCAAATACCGGTTACGACGTCAAGGATGGAGACAATGAGACGGCGCCCCCAAAAAAATCTTCGCACGCGCAGCTCAAGCCCGGCATAACGCAACGAGCGGTAGCTGGAGGATGGGCACCTACTGCATTCATAGCCTGTCACTGAATCCACTTCAAAAGCACGCAGTTTTGTAAACGCTGCTTTAATTCCGCGATTTAAGATAGCTGAGACACATAGGGATGATTTCCTACCACAACCCGAGACGAGGAAACAAGCGGACACACCTACGCACGTAAGAGACGGTGTGTGTCCAAGAGTTGTGCCGGATGCAGGCAAGAACTCGTCTTCATTGCCCCCTTCCCGTCGTCACATCGATATCTTTTATCTACGGGCGAAAGTGTAATCACGACGTTTGCTGCATCTTGAAAGGTAGCTCGGGCGGTTTCTTTGGCTACCCGAACCAACTACATTTGCGTGCTCGTTATTATCTCTAAATTCGTAACAGATTGTGAGAAAACGGCAAATGAGGGTTTTGCCTAAAACCAAGATTCAAATTACCCCGCGCTTGCTGCGTGCTGCCATCCTGATTGTCACTTGCACGTCCTTTCTTCTTTCCGCATCATAATCATCACCATCGCCATCGTCATCAACAACAACAGTATTAGTCACAAAGAGGCGATTAGAAAATTGGTGGAAATGATTTCTAGGGAAAATTTAATGATGCACAACTGACTATATAGCACAACTGGGGACAGGCGGGACAGAGGAAAATTGGAACTCCCTCCCGCCTGGCTCCGGCCCAAGGTCTCAACCCTGCCGCCCAGTGGGTCCGGTGCTGGGGTAACGACGACTAGGTTTGATTAAAGGAAAATTGGCGACTCCCTCGCCGGGAAGAATAGGTGAGGGTGACTTTTTTTATTTTGTTGCCCGATGCCCCAAAGGTTAACCTGGTGATATCCCACACTGACTAGTGATAGTTAGGGTGAGAAAATTAACTTATAAGAGTAGGAATCATGCTTTTCTTTTTACGCTTAGGCTAGGAGGCGCAAGTTACCGCCCGTTACAAAAATTATAGCCATTAACATCCATCCATCCATTCTACACACTACGTCCTATACACAGTATTGAGGACTAGGGCATCTAAGACAAAGTACGAGGAAATGGACACGCGGTGTGCTGTATGCCAAGGGAAAGACGAGACAATAGACAGTGTTGGGTAAAGTACATCTAAAAGGTGCTTCAAGTAAAGTACAAAGTAAATGAGACGTGATGCACTTTAAGTGAAGTAGTAAGTACACTGGTTGCAATGTACTTGAAGTGGAGTACTATGAATGCAATGTACTTTCAAAGTAAAGTACAAGTAATATTAATACAATCTTTCATGATATCCTTTAATTCCCCTACACACGTTTGCAAGTCCGGCTTCAGGGCGCTGCCATCTTGCTCGCTGGGGTGCGCTTGGGTACGTCCTAATCCGATTACGAAGCCTTGCTAAGGCGTCATAATCGGATTATGGCTGTTCCCAAGCGCACCCCACTGGGCAAGATGGAGGCACCCTGAACCCGGACTTAAGTACGGGTTCAGGGTGCCAAAATCACTGTATACACGTTTGCAATTGCAAACGTGTATACAGTGATTTTTTGACTGGTGTGCATTGCCCGGGGGTAATCAGGGTGCATGACGTATTTTTAAAAACAGCGGCGGACATTTGATAAAGTCAAGTGGCCACAGAGTAGTCATTTTCAACATTCGAGCGGAATTCAGAAGTCCCTCTTCTGAATTTGGAGCCGCTTGCACTGGATTTTTGCACCCGAGTGTTAGATATATACTAGGAGAGAGCATGACGTCAGTGAGTGTGCAAGCGAGCTGGTGATAATTAATCATAATGTGATATACCTGAGATTGAGGTGCGAAAAAATTGAGGAACTTTCAAGTCGAAGGAAAAGACAAAAGAGAATGTCTCAAAGCATTGTGACGTGCTCCTCTGTTGTCTTTTTCTTCGACTTGAAAGTTTAATTGTTCCGCACTACAGTTTCAGGCGCTATATTATGATTAATTTTGCCCTCATAATATTTTAAACCGCCTCATTTGCGCTGAACGACCAGGAAGTAGCGAGAGTTCAAAAACCTACGGGAAAGCCGCCCCCAGAACAAGCGGAGCAATGCGTCGTTTCCTCACGTCTCTGCTGAGAGTAGAATATGACTCCCAGTATCTCTTCGGAGTTGACAAAGCATCGTTTCGTGATACAAATTTGACAAAACCAAATTTGGGGAATGTACTTCGTAGTCGGGAATTGTACTTTCCTCGGAAAGTACAAAAAAGTACTTTAAGTAAGGTACAAGTACATACTCAGAGAATGTGCTTCAAGCAAAGTACAAGTTTCCCAAATCTACTTGAAGTAGTACTTTAAGTACAATGCACTTAAAGTACTTTTCAACACTGACAGTAGAACATGTGGTGTAGAGGTGCACAGGGATAGCTCCCGCCCTCCCGGAGGAGGCGACGGATTTAGCCTAAGTGCTGGGTTTTGCAGACGAGAATGAAAGAATGGATGATAAGTACATTTTAATAACAAAGAGGAGATTGGAAGACTGGTGTAAATTATCTAGGGAGAACTGAATAGACGTACAACTAACTGACACAGCTGGGGATAGGCGGGACAGTGGAAAATTGAGACTCCCTCCCAGGTGGCTACGGTCCAAAGTCGCCACCCTGTCTTTCAGTGGGCTCATGCAGTGCCGGGGCAACGCCGACTAGGTTTGAGCAGAAGTAAATTGGCGACCCCCTCGCCGAGGGGAAGGGGGGGGGGGTGAAGTTTTTCGTTTTTTCGCCTGATTCCCCAAATGTCATCCAGGTGTTATCCCACACCGCCTGGTGATAGTTACGAAATTGCAGAGGGTAGGCAAATCGGCGAAGTAAAGAAATCATGCTTTTGGTTCTTAACTTCTAGGCTAGGTTGCGAAAGCTACCTCCGGCTATGAAAGGTTCAGCCGTTAGCATCCATCCATCCATCCATCCTGGCGGTACCACCATTCGCTTGGCTCGCTTTAACATATACCGCCCTGGGCCAGCATTGTACAAAAAACGATATCGATGAATTGAAAAAAAAAGAAAATCAAATAAATCCTTCGTTAGTCGCTTGCTCGACAGACAAGACATGTATTTGAGTGAGAAACGCGGGACTAAAAACCATTAAGTACCCACAGCATCTTTCATATACCCGCGTACACAGGCACCTGCATCCTCGCTTTGGACAAAACAGTAAACAGAGGAAGTGCACCACGCAATCTCACTTGAATAAGGGTATGTAAAATGGTTTTCTCTGGTCTCTGAGAAAAATAAATCTATTGACAACTTGCGTCACAACCCCCTTGTTGTAAACACTTGTTTACTGCAACAACACCAGTGGCGCAGTTTTGGTACGCCATGCGTACACCGTTGCACAAGACAGAGCCCATATTAACATGTTCTATTATAGAAAAAATAATTTCGTGTGACCCGTGGTCGAGCGCTTTCTCAAGGTCCGGGCCTGTAACATGGCAACTCTTCGCACAAAAGAATAACAAAAAAGGCGTTTACAACTCCCTGTAACGCCGAATTAGAGCGCAGCTCTTGAGGAGGAGTAGGGAAGGGTACTGAGGGGGGGAGGGGGGGTCATGTAACCTGGGGGGGGGGGAGTCACGTGACCTCGGGGAGGGGGGTCACGTGACCTCGTGGGGGTCATGTGACCTCGGGGGGTCACGTGACCTTGGGGGGAGTCACGTGACATCGGGGGGGGGGGGGGGGGTAAAGCTTTTAGTCAGTATGCTCAACTATGTATGCAGACCGCAGAACAAAAGTAAGGTCTCATTAAAAACTCCCAAGCGTTCAATATCTCCTATTGCGAAATTAGTGGCACTTTTCGGGGCTTCGGGGTTATTGACATTCCATGATAAAAAAACTATTGAAACTATAGCATGGCCGACACGTGTTCTTTTGTTCGGTTTTTAAAGCGATTCTGCCTCACCGATTGTTTTCATTGTATTACTTCGCAGATATCTTAAGGTGACTACAAACAGCGGGCTGTGCAAAGTCAACCAGCTGTTCATTGTCATTAGGGACATACTGTATACACTTTGCTCTAAGTTATTTGGTGTAGTGTTTCATATAATGAGTTTTCGGGGTTACTATGGCGTTTGTCCTTACTACGGTTATTGTTCGACAATCTTTACAAACTTGGTCGGCTTTTTGTCAAGTATTTCAGGTCTTCTTGGGAGACTCACAAATAAAATTTTAGAGCGCAGCTCTTAGGCGCCCATTTCCGTGTTTGGCGGCGTCGGCGCCGGCGTAACCGTGCTAAATTTAGCGGGAATATTGACCTCGGGGTGGGGGGGGGGGGGGGGGTCACGTAACCCCTTCCCCCCTCTCCCCGAGGTCACCGAAGGTATCCGAGGTCTTCCCGAGGTCCTCCCGAAGGTACCCGAGGTCCTCCCGAAGGAACCCGAGGTCCTCCCGAGGTCCTCGGCGCAAACAGGCGCCTAAGAGCTGCGCTCTAAAACACACCGGAATGCTACGGGCGACGTGCACGCGTGTTACAATCAGACTTGTGCCTATCTCAAATACTCTACTCAAGATACTGTATTTCAAGTACTTTTTGAAGTATCTTGGTATCTTGCAAATACTTTTCACCGAGAGTATTTGATACTCTATTTTAATTACATTGCTGAGTATCTTGTACTCATTATCTCAAATACATTTTTTACATTCCGCCATTATCTGAGTTTTTAATATGAAGTGTCGTAGGCGTGGCACGAACAATCGTGAACATTCTTTCGAGCAACCAAATGCTGTTCCTGGTTCCGATTAGCTGCGATAACTTTCATTAAGCTCGCGAAAAAAAAAAACATAGTTTTTTTGCCGGTTGTGACTCATATTTAAGCCCGAAGATCGTACAATGAAGTATTTCCCCTCGACTTCCCAAAAGCGCATTTTGTTTCCTAGAATTTCCCCCGAAAAATCGTCAAGCAAAAAGGGTACGTGGTTTTACGGCAGTAAAGATTGCCACACTGAGGCGCAACGCAGACCAGGAAATGACCTACGACATCAATGCAGACGTGAGTGTCAAGAAAATAACAAAAAAAAAGTGGACTAAAAAATTTGTTTTGCTTGCTGTATATTTAACCCTGCTACGGCAAACCGTCGAGGCTTCCTTTGTTTATTTTCCTTTTGTGGCCAGTCCGTCACTTATTGCTCTCGCGAACTGTCTGTAAACGAACATTGATAAGCAGAGAACAGGACAGGAAATGAAATAAAGCTGGATGACCTCTCAAAATCCAAACAAAGCGCGCCCAACGTTGAATGCCTTTCTGAACGCAACCTACTTGGAAGAAGGTGAGACCGCTGCCGTGGCTATTATGTAGGTTCGCTTTGTTATCCAATCACTCATATCCGTATCCCAAGTTCATTTATAGTGAATCCCCCATATAGAGAATATAGATTGTAGTTAAACAATGCGTCTAAGGTGCGCCGCAGGACGTGATATTTAGCGATGTGACTATAGACAATTGCAAGCATGGCGCCACAAGTGGTGCCCCATGCGTGCAAGCGCGTGCAACGCGCGGGTGAAAGTAGCTTTGGCAAGTTCGTAATCGCACGGGCGTGGCTGCTCGAGCAGAGACATGGCGGCGGCCAGTCGCCCAGCTTGCAATCGTCTATAGCTAAAGCGGCCTCTTTATTTCTTTCCCAAAATGTTTTGTAACATGTGTAAGTGATATTGCCACGCGCGTTGCCGAGCGAGCGCGTGGTGGGATGGTTACCGCGCTTGGTTCTCGCGCGGAGCCTCCGGGTTCGACTCCCGGGAGCGAACTCTTGTTTTGTTTATTCTTTCAACTTGACATTTCGAAAACCTTGTCGTCTGATCGAGTTACGAAAGTTCTACGCGCCGAACGTCCTACGCCGGATGTTCCAGAAACCCACGCGGGTACCAAAGGTGCTCCGCTTGGCGGTCTGGAGTCAGTCTCGTCCCAGCGCTCGATCCTGCTGTTTCGTCGACATGGACGCCTGCGGCGCTAGCCATTCTCTATCTTGTTTTGGGCACAAGTTCGCCAGATTAAACTGCTAGTTTCTTCAGTTATTCGTCGCCTCATCCTTTGTCATTCAGAGACAATATCCTGCTCTTTATAGTTAGACTGAACAAAATATCCCTTCGATGCTTCCTCCCCCCCCCCCCCCCCCCCCCCGTTTTGTATTGTTACGTGGTCATAAACCATTCTGATAAACCAGATTTGTGCAACTGTATAATTGTTGTTGTCACCGACGTCGATACAAATTACTCGATGCGTAAGTATCTTCAAAAGTAATTGAATTACATTTCGAAGTATTTGAACTGTACTCAAGATACTTTATAGTGAAAGTAACTTGAGTAGTATTTGAAATACTTTATGAAGCAGGTATTTTGTAACCTAACATAAATACTTTTATCGAGTATTTTGTCCAACACTGGTTACAATGCCTTTCATTCCGCACGTCTGGTGTGGGCCGACGATAATGTTTATAACTCTGCAAACCTTCCACTAAATCATTCATCAGTATCTTATAGTCTATGTTAAGTTATTGTTATCGGACGGTACGATCCAGCAAAGCAAAGTTTTGAGAGGTTTTCACTTTTGGGCATAAAATCGTGCACAAAAACGACAGGGGTAGAGCTTTTAGCCCGTATGCTCCACTATGTACGCAGACCGCAGAACAAAGGTAAGATCTCATAAAAAAAACTCCTAAGCGTTCGATATCTCCTATTGCGAAACCGGAGTGGCACTTTTCGTGGCTTAGGGGTTATTAACATTCCACGATAAAAAAAAAAAAAAAAAAAATTATTAAACTATAGCATGGCCGACACGTGTTCTTTTGTTCGGTTTTTAAAGCGATTCTGCCTCACTGATTGTTTTCATTGTATTACTTTGCAGATATCTTAAGGTGACTACAAACAGCAGGGCTCTGCAAAGCCAGCCAGCTGTTCATTGTCATTAGGGACATATACACTTTGTTCTAAGTTATTTGGTGTAGTGTTCCATTAAATGAGTTTTCGGGGTTGCTATGGCCTTTATCCTTACGACAATTATTGTTCGAGAATCTTTACAACCTTTGTCGGCTTTTTGTCATGTGTTTCAGGTCTTTTTGACAGACTCACAAATCAAATTTTAGAGCGCAGCTCTGTTTGGCGGCGTCGGCGCCGGCGTAACCGTGCTGAATTTAGCGGAAAAAATTGACGTCACGTGATCTCAACACCAATTTCATTTCCCGCTAAATGTAGCGGGAAATTGAATAGCTGTTGAGGTCACATGACGTCAATTTTCCCGCTAGATTTAGCACGGTTACGGCGGCGCCAACGCCGCCAAACACGGCAATGGCCACCTAAAAGCTGCGCTCAAAACTTTAATTTGTGAGCCTAGATTAGATTTATAAAGGCCATCAAACACTACATTTGGACGCATCTGAATAGTTGTGTATGAATGTATGTATGAATGGTATGTATTTTGTATTTTCTATTTTTATTTGTAGTTTTGTGAGAAGCTTGTAGCCATTCGCCATCCGTTATCTTTCTGTGTATTAAAGTTGAAACGATCTTAAGACATGTTTCCCTGTTTAATGTGCATATGTTAATCACATGCTTTTATGTTTACAACCGGTTGGTCTGTTTGTGTTTATTATTACCATTTTATTTTTTTCTGCTGTGCGATGTATAAGGGTGGGTTGTCAGGTAAAGTCTGTTTACATTTTGCCCACCCACCCGTGACTCAAGAAGTCCAAACAAAGGTTATTATTAGTATGTAACTTCATTTTCCCCGCTAAATTTAGCGGGGAAACTGAATTGGTGTTGAGGTCACGTTGCGTCAAATTTTCAGCTATATTTATCGGGGAAACTTTGGGAGGTGGGGAGGGCGTGAAGGAGGAGGATGGGAGGGTAAGCAGGAGGAGGAGGATGAGGGCAGGAAGAGAGGAGGAGGAGAGGAAGAAGGGAGAGGACGAGGAAGAGGAGAGAAGGACGGGAGGAGGAGGGGAGGAGGGCATGCCTTCCCCTCCGTACCTTCCCCTCCTCCTCAAGAGATGCGCTCTAATTTTGCATTACAGAAATTTGTAAACGTCTTTATGTTTTTAAAATTATAAATACCTTACCTTGTTAAACGTTTTCGCAATCTATACTTCGTTGTCTTTCACGAACTAAAGTGAATCTGCATTGTTTTTCTGAGTCCATTGAATGCTCGCAAGATGCTTAAACCGAAAACTCAAAAGCCTCTTGAATATTCATTAGTGTCATCGACAGATAAAACCTTTAAAACAACAACAAATAAAATCTTACAATAGGTGTCATGTGTACGTCAATGTTAACATCTAGAATATTAAGTTGTTCTGTATGGAAGAGGCAGACGAGGACATGAAGACGACAGGACAGCGCTGTCCTGTCTTCATGTTCTCGTCTGTCTCTTGCGCTGTTTATATTTAGCATACGTTAACGGCTGTTAGGCACACATATAGGAACTTGTATTATGAAATCGGAATAACTAATTTAAGAAAAAGAACAGTGAGTTTGTGCGACATTACCAAGTGTTCCTGTTCCTTGATGTCAATCTTTGGCTTATGTACTGCTAAATGAACTTCCATTTCGACAAATAGATGTCCACTCGAAGGCGACAATACCCTACCCCCGCCCTCCCCCCCCCCCCCCCCCCCCCAAAAAAAAAAAAGATAATAATGGCGAACTTGTTTTAAGTTTTTTTTCTCCAAATTGAGGACCGCTTGCCGTTCTTCTCATTTATAATCTATTTCTTGTAGGGCGAGGGAAATTGTTCTTCACCAAACTATGTGAAAGATATTTTTCTGCGTTATTCTAACGTGAGACTACTTTTAATTACACTTTTTATGAATGCTAGCAGCAAATGTTTTAAATTGTCAGCTAATGTGTGTTCTTTTTGTTTTTGTTTACACGCCGTTTGTTAAAAAGACGCGCCAAGAACAGGGACAAATTACTCCGAATATTTGATTGGGTTTACAGATTATCCGATCATTTTATTTTATCTATCAAGATAGTGAAGTCTCTATTTGACTCAATATTTGGAACATTACAATTTCATTTGGTGTTCAATTAACTGCTTGCTCTAACTATTCCAATATTGCGCCGTATTAATATGATCCTATTTTCAGGATCTTTACTTTTACGTGAACACATACGGAGTTGCTAGCATGTGCTCACCTGTGCGATCACCACTCCACAGAAAATAAGAACATTAAAATAAAAAAGTGAAATTATTATTATTATTATTATTATTATTATTATTATTAGAACCAACGGAATGCCATGACCGCATTCCGTCGGCCCTATTGAGGGCCTATAGTGCAATATTTATCCCTATTTTGGTACACATTTTTAACAACTGCGTAAAAACTGAAGTGTTTCCCGTCTTGTGGAAAACAGCACTTGTTGTACCCGTACATAAGTCCGATTCAAGAACAAACGTCTCAAATTACAGGCCTATATTTCTTCTTTGTACATTTTCAAAACTCTTCAAAACAGCTTTACACAAAATATTGTCGTATAAGCTCAAACATTCTCTCATCCCTAGTCAACGTGGTTTTATGGCGGGTCGCTCAACCACGACTAACCTCACTTGTTTCATGTCAACTGCTGCTCAGGTCGTCTGTAATAGAGGCCAAATTGATGTAATTTACTTTGACTTAAGCAAAGCGTTTGATCTTGTAAATCACGACATGTTGCTAGCAAAGCTGTCAAAGCTTGATGTCCACAGTCCGTTACTTTTATGGCTCAAAAGTTACTTGCATGATAGAATGTGTTTTGTCAGCTCGAATGGTAATTCGTCTGCTGCTTATCAGGCTACGACGGGTGTAGATCAAGGTTCCGTTCTCGGCCCCCTTCTGTTTTCAGTTTTTGTGAATGATGTTTCGGCTGTGATCCGTCACTCCTCCTTTCTACAATATGCAGGTGACATTAAGACGTTTACAGAGGTACGAGACGAACGCGACTGTGTTTTGCTACAAAATGATGTATATCCTTTCGAAAACTGGTGCAGTCAGAATGCCCTAAAACTAAATAGTTCCAAAACTAAAGTCATGTCCTACACTCGAAAGACACGTAATTATATTTTCTTATGACATTCAGTCAGTTCTTTTGGCACGTGAGAATGAGATCAAAGACTTTGGAGTTGTATTTGATAGTACCCGTACATTACGCTTTTCGAGTCATGTTGACCACATCGTGAGCTCAGCTTTACGCACGCTTGGTATTGCGTGCCGCATTACTAAAGAGTTTAATAACCCTAGTACTTTTGTCGCACTGTACAGTGCTTTATGTCGACCACACGTCGAGTAGGCCTCTGTTTTATGGAATGGAATCTGCGCGACAAACTCGGCTAGGATCGGACGTGTACAGAATAAGTTTTTATGTATCTACAGACATTGTTTCTCGTCGTGCAATGCGTCTACCTCAAACGATGATCCAGCAGTCCCAGTCCAACATAGCTTGCCCACCCTGCGGCGTAGGAGAGAACATGCCGATATCCTATTTCTGCACAAACTTATTCATGGCATCACTGACTGCATATCATTGATCTCAAATGTACGTTTAAAAATTCCCGTAAAAACTACATGGCAAAATGCATCCTTCTACAATGCTCGCGTAACTAATCTTCACGACCCCGTGTCAAGAATTGGGCACACCTACAATTCCTCTTTTACAGACCCTATTGATATATTTAACAATAACAGACCGGAGTTCATCAGAGCGCTAAAGGTCCTCACCTAAATTTTGCTTACCATGTTTTGCACTTGATTAAGTTGCTCAGAACCAAATATTATACTCTCGTTTTCTTTTTCTTTCGCTATCGTAGTGGTATACCGTAGAGAGTTCGTGTGACATATGTGATCTGTTTTAAGTGTTTTTATTGTTTACTGTTTGTTTGTTTTGTGTAGTGTTATGTTTTTCATGTTTCCTGAGTGCACCCGTACCAAGACCGCCAAGGTTGTTCCTGGGCACTTCAATAAAAACATTGATTGATTGTTTGATTATTATTATTATTATTATTATTAAAAATTCTACAGTTTCGGAGGCAGTCATTTTAAAACATTTATAATAGTTGTTTTTGACATTTGTCTGCTTTTATTTTAGGACTTTAACAATCATGTATAGTTTATTGCCTAAAGTGCGGCTTTCTTTAATAAAACGCCTGCTAGTGTATCTTCGCCTATCCTCACTTAGCAGGCTACTTATGTGAAATATACTAACTTAATTGTACCAAAACACTATTTCTACTAGTCGATATCCGATGGCATTTAATAGTTCTTTTCGTCGTTGTGTTACGGATCATAAAACTATCGATGTTGATGATGGCGATGATTTCTCGTGACGATTGCGTATATTTATAAACATTATATGTACTGACATGGATGAAGAAAGAATAAGACAATTAAAACAGGGACAACAAAACCACATCTTTCAACTAGCAACAGACGAGTAAATTTTCAACAGCGAGCAGCCGACTATAGACCATTTTACCGAAAGAGGGCGAGAGAGAAAAGGGGAAAGGGCTACCGGCGCGTTCCCCCTTTCTGATTGTGTAGAAAGAGTGAAAGTCCCGGATGAGAGGCTTCACCGGTGTTGTGTGTCTGCTGTGCGCGAACTTTGTTCGCGCTTTCTTTTCTGTTTTAAATTCGCAAACTTAATTAGAGCCAGAGGCTTCGATGGCAACAGTCCCCCGGTCATCGGGACACCATTGCTGGGTCATAGGGTGAACGAATAAAAACAGAAAGCATAGAATACTGTCCGAGGACATATGTAGCTTGCAAGGAATCCAGCAAGGCGAGAGCGCCTGCAATGTCTTTGAGCTTCATCGCTTTCCATATGACCCCTGTCTCCGGGGGCAGTGGATTGCGTCCGTAAACCGAAAAGGCGTTTCCTCAACGCTATCCTCTCGACTTCGCTCGGAACATTTCGTGAATGGAGCGCGCACCGAACGCTGTACCACCGATGAACATGGGGTACGCTGGCAATGTGCGTGCGAGTTTTCTCATGATAACTGCTGTTTCAGCTTGGAAAATTTCGTAACTGAATTTATCTTAATAGCGATAATTTGCAGTGGTGACTGAATCGATTTTATCATCTACAACACTTAGTTGAAGGCTTATTTCCGCCGCCAGGTGAGGCTGGAAATTGTTAAAAACGTAATTCTATTGGTTTTTTTTTTTTTCTTTAATCGCGATCTTCTGCCCGATACCAGAGAGCCGGCAAAAGCGCTCCTTGGAGTGCCGCTGGTGGGTTGTTTCCGTTGACTAAGGCCCTTTGAGGCGCTTGATAGTCGCTGCAGGGAACGTCTAGTGTGTTGCGATCTGCGTTTTCAAGCCCAGTGTGCACGTTTCTTTGTTTGAGTCATGGCATCCGCCAGTGTGGCGACGGGGGGAACAGCGGCAGCGAACGTGCCAGCTATAGAAATTGGAGGTGAGTACCCAAAATATTGCATCAAATAGTAAAATAATTTGTGGCTGCTTCGAGGCTTTCTGCGGTTCGATAAAAGTACATCTAGAGCGTCTTCGTCGTTCATTCACAAGGAAATATAAGAACAGGGACACGAAGATAAAAACAGCACAGCAAGACGATATGTAGCAGCTCCGGGCGTTTACAAAGATAATTGAGGTTCCCGTTTCGTGTATCGCTTGTTGATTACAACTAAAAGCGGCTCCGTTGAAATAGGCCATTGCAAGCAAAAATGTATAAATGGTTCATCATTTTCAGTCATGCGGAAAGCAATGGAGCTTAAAAACATTCCAGCCGTACTTGCCTTGCCGGATTCCATGCAAGCTACATATAAGCCCTCGGACGGTATTCGACGCTTTCTGTCGTTATTCGTGCACCCTATCACCAGCAATGATGTCCCGATGACCGGGGGACTGTCGCCATCGAAGACCATGGCTCTAATTAAGTTTGGGAGTTTGCAACGTAGAAGAAAGCGCGAACGAAGTTGGGGCACTGCAGACGCCCAACACTGCCCAAGCCTCTCATCCGGGACTTCCACTCTTTATACACAATCAGAAAGGGGGAAAGCGCCGGTAGCCCTTTCCCCTTTTCTCTCTCGCTCTCAAAATGGCGCTACCCACGATAAAACGGTAGGAGTAGGGGAGAGAAGGGGGAGAGAAGGAAAGATAAGACACGCGAAGTGCAAGTCAGTGTGGTAGGGTTATCTCGGATTGTAAAAATTCAACCTGTTTTCGTCAGCAGGAGGGAAGGGTTTGGATTTCCCTGCCGAATCTGCTGTCATGCCCCCCCCCCCCCCCCCAGGATTTTTGTGTCATCAAAGAGGGGATGAGAACGCAAACACGAACGGGCATGTATGACTATGGGATGATAAGAATCTGGAGAGGCCTTGGAAACTTCTTTGTGATGTTCGTGGAGTCTGTGATTGGTGCCTCTGCCGGTCTGTCCTATGTATTGGTGGCCACAGCTCAAGGGGATGGAGTAAACTTTGTTCTCTTTGCATGGAATGAATTTCTTTTCGTGTTTGACAGTGCAGCCAATCGGGATCCGGTTGTTGGTCACTTGTTGACAGAGTTGTTTAAGACGCATGCGGCACGAGAAGACAACATATGGTCGGCTGCTCGCTGTTGAAAATTTACTCGTCTGTTGCTAGTTGAAAGATATGTGGTTGTGTTGTCCCTGTTTTAATTGTTTTATTCTTTCTTCATCCATGACTTAGACCAACACGCTCTTCTCCCAAGCATTATATGTACATACGTAACAGATTCATCCTTCGAGTAACACTGTTGGGATTCATGTTCGGTGCGGTTTTTTAACGAAGTATTTTTAGTTGAGAAAGTGGTGTGGGAGTTATTAGGACACGTTGTTTGGACGCTCGCGTCTCGAATTGGTGTTTGTTTCATGCCTCGTACACGTACAGCGCAGGGCATGGCCTATTAGCACTCACGTTTCTTGCTTCGTGATTGGTCCTTCGGCTTTCTTATCGGCTTGTGGCACGATCTCATTGGCTGTAGAGCGATGGTAAAAGAACTCTCCACACCCTGCGCTCTTTATGCAGTCAGTGACGGCGGTCACCAACGGTTTTGCAGCCCAGTGGCACTCGTTTGTTAGGTGAACTGATGTTTTTGTGGCTTTTTACTAGAAACACCGATCGTTTTTTGCTCGTTCGTTTCCGAAATATTAGTGAAGAACAACTTGGCACCACAGTCCTGCAGTCTGATCGGTGTTCAGCCGCTTAATTTTATTTGTGGACAGTTTTGTTTTTGCGTAATTCAGAGTTGATTTTCATGCAGGAGCCAATCATGGTAGCAAGCTAACTTCTTAAATGACAGAATATCAAACAACCTCAAGCAATACAATTAAAAAATATATGGTTCTATTTTTTTTTGTCTTTAGCACTTTTTTTTTCCTCATTTGTGTCTAGCGCCGTTTGCCTCGTAACGAGAATGTTTATTGATTTTCTGTCAAAAAATCAGAAAGCAGTGATTTTTGCTCAATAAACTGAAGTTCAGTTTCCTACGCCACATAACCCACATACAATGAACAGAGATAAATTTGGCCAAGTCTAGAAGTGCTGAAATTATTATTTTCGAAAATTAGTTACGCGCAGAAATGTTCTGAAAATAAGTATTACATTTTTTTTTTTTTTTATGTCGGGAAGCATACTTTGGGTAGACCTGATGCTAACAATTGCGTCATCCTCCGAACTTGGTGGCGCATAACTTCTGATATCTAATGCTAAGCGGCGCATCGTTATGTCCCACACACTTGTTTTATACCATTTTTTGTACCTAAAATCAAATTGCCGGGAGTTGAAAGAGTGTGTAACGCCTCAGTTTCAGCTTACGTACTGTTGTAATCTAGCTTAAAAAGGTTTAGTGTATTATCTTCAAGAATACTCCAGTCGTTCGTGAATATTAAACGCAAGTTTTTTTGTTTGTTTTTTTAGTTAAAATTGACGGTTGCTTTTTTAAACATTCAAGAAAAACGGAATGAGGCGTTTTATTTTTTCTAGGTTTCAGGCCTAGACCATAGAGTTATTATAATGTACGCTAGAGATTCAATTTGCGCTAGTGTCTATGCGACTTCCGTGACGCAAATTGAAGCAGACAGCAACCAGTCTACTTTATCGGTGCTCCTGTGCATTCCTATGGGAAAACGCGCGTGCATTTTTCTTCTTCGCCGGAAAATAATACGGAACACTTTGGTTATCTGGGTTGTACCGAATAGTATGTACCTTGATTAACACTGTGAAAGTGTAATTGCTTTAGTTAGCGCATTTTTCTTCATTAGTGAACGATGTTTAACTTCGCTACATTTCAGTCCCAAACGTGTGTTCCGCAGCAGGTGAGTTAAAATAAGCGTCGATTCAAAGCAAAATTAAAATCGAAACAAATATAGAGTGGGTTCAAGGCTCGCCAGCATTCTGGGGACGACTGTATATTGATAATATGCCAGTCCTGTCACTATATGAAAATGATCCCGTCGTGCATGAGCGGATAAAAACCTTGAAAACGTAGATTATGAAGTCCGTAAGCTATGAGAGGTGCCTCTTCGTATTGTTTTCTCTGCCGAGCAGCTTTTATCGCGCACTTGTTCTCAAAGATATCGAGTGCGCGGGTGATATTTTGAACTAGAACAAGCAGCTTCGCACAGAGCAGAAAGAATAAAGCGGTACTTACTTATTTAAAATCGGAATAGATTACGTGGCTTTCAATTTATTTTGATCGTACATACACTGCGAGTTACTGATCCAGTGTTACTGCGCAGTTCTTGCCGCCGCTCTTGATTTTCCAGATGTCCTCCGTTCGTTTGGCATGTATATCCCCCATGCTGGAAATCGCCGACGCCGCGTTCGCGCTTACAGTGTCCGACCGTGCACATAAATACACGTACGAAGCCGTTTTAGCACCGTTTTTAACGCGATGAATTCAAAAGAAAAGCGCCGTAACTGACCAATTCTTTCGTCGGCCTGACTGTGAAATGTTCCAAACTATCTAGTACGTACGAATTATTTGGGATATTTACTCTTATGATCGAGCGCAGGGAGAAAATCCACTCACTTTTTCCCAAAGAATTGCATTACCGGAAGTCAATTTCCGACTGGTTGCTGTCTGCTTCAATTTGCGCCAGCACACTAGCGCCACTTGAACCTCTAGCGTACATTATAACAACTCTATGGCCTAGACAGCAGTCGGAGTACAAACATTACTGAGCCGCAGCTACGTATCTATAAAATGTCCCGGCCGGTCAGTCGGGCAATCCCGATCTAAACCACGGACTTGATGTGGTCTTTTGAGTCTTGACAATAAGCCTAATGGGTCAAAAACCGCCCCTCCCTTAGCACGTGCTTACAGCTATTTTGAATACACAAACGTTCAGCTCTGGGGCTGTGGTGACGCCATGGGGCTGTGGTGGCGCTGCTGTCGACGCTGTGCATCCGTAGACGCTTTGCTTGATGCAAATATGGTTACTGGAAACGCACACCAGGATTTGTTTCGTAAACAGCGGCTCATAGGAACTAATTGAACAAAATATAGAATTGCGCTTCATGATTGGCGAACGGAACGTCGACCTAGAACATCCGTAAAACATTTGTAAAGTGAATCGGAGTGTAAAAGGAATAAAAGGAACAGGGAAAGTTTATAAACAAACAAGGCTTAAAGCTGCTCGGCTAAACAATAGGTGAAAAAAAGTGGTGTTACCAATAATAACCTATACTGGGTGATTCAAGGAGCGGCCCGGCTCTTTAAATTGACCGCAAATTTTGGTTTTTTAACCTATTAAGCTACGACTTTGTGCAGCGTTGCCCTCAGATGGTGCTTTTTTTTTTTTGTAAAATTTGCAAAGAGCGAATTTTCTTGGTGAAAAAGTAAAGAAAGAAAAAGGCTTAGCTCCTATGGAAACGCAGCGAAGCCTCCGGTCTTCAAACAATACGGCGCCGCTTCGCACGGGAGACAAGAGATGGCGCAAGCCGTCGCGATGCCAACTGCCGCCAAGAGCATACGGCGCCGAGAGCCGGCATCATTAGCAGACGATCGTTTCGACTCAAAAGCGGCGTGAGCTTTTCTGATATTAGTTGCGAATGCATTATTTTATCATCCTTACTAATAAAACATATTGAATGGACAGATAATCGATTAACAAAATGGTTTGTCGGGATGTTTTGAATGTATTTCTCGGCGTACTGATGTCGTCTGCTTTGCAGCTCCTTTTTACTACTGCGTCTGTTTTACTTTCTACGGCGCCGCCTGCCGAACGCGCGCCGCTTTTGAGTCGAAAAGTTCGTCCGCTAAAGATGCCGGCTCTCGGCGCCGTGTGCTCGTTCGTTGGCGGCAGTTGGCATCGCGACCGCTTGCGCCATCTCTTGTCTCCCGTGCGAAGCGGCGCCGTATTGTTTGAAGATCGGTGGCTTCGCTGCGTTTCCATAGGAGCTAAGCCTTTTTCTTTCTTTATTTTTTCCGCAGGTAAGTTTGCTCTTTGCAAATCTTACAAAAAAAAATGCACCATCTGTGGGCAAAGTTGCACAAAATCGTAGCGCGATAGGTTAAGAAACCGAATTTGGCGGTCGATTTAAAGAGCTTAGCCACTATTTGAATCATCCAGTAGTTACGCTGCGGGAAGACTCGATGAATATCATTCAGTTTACCCCCGAAAATGTGGCTCGGCTAACTGTTTACCTTAAGTTAGGTTTCGTTGTATGTTACGTAGACCACTGATCTCTATGACAATTGCTGGATCGCGTTTGCCCGCTCCGCGAATGCGGCCACTGGCCGCCATCTTTTTGGTAGAGTTATATTACCTCTAGCCAAGGTACAGCTGCTGCAGCCACTATCATCCATTCATGGCAGACAGCGTTGTGGTAGTTGTGGTCAACGTTACTGGAGCAAGCTCAGTTTCGCAGCTTCCTACTCTCGCCTGCAGAGGCGAGTGGCCCAGGTGGCGGTCACGAGAGCTAGCGGCGCTGCAGTCTGATCTTGCTTCCCTGTCTCGCGCGTTGTCTGCTACCACTGCGTTGAGAGATTTCTTTTCTTTTTTTTTCTTCCTTTTTTTTTTACTTCCATGTGTATAATAGCAAAAAAACAAAACAGAAAAAAATAACACAAAACAACAAAACAATACAGAGGGGATGAAGATGAAGTGTAACCCACCACAGAAATCAGAGTCAACGCATTGTAAGTGTTCTTTCTTTGTGTGTTTGAAATTTATGTTAGTGTGCGTCTGTTTCCTTGCGCTGTGAAGTGTTGGTATGAATCAACAACTCGCACAAGTTCAAGTGTTGCTATTCAAACTTGGCGGGCTAGACAATCCGGAAGCAAGACTCGACTGCAGCGCTGCTCGTTCTCGTGACCACCACTGGGCCCACGCAGCCCACGTCGCAGGCGGAGCTGTGAAACTGAGCTTGCTCCAGTAACGTTGGTTGTGGTGGCAGGCTGCCATCAACATAGCGTGGGTGATATTTCGTGCTTGATTGAAATTGTTTGACGAAACATATTTTTGAAACCCGGCGTGAACGGTAGCCCGATCTTTGAGGACCTGGTGAAAGTTTCACGAAATCGCAGTACCGGGGAAAAGCAGCACGGCACGCATCGAAAGAAGCATAGAAAGCAGATGTCGGTACGGAGTCTGTTTTCGATGCGAGCTGCGCTGCTTTCCCCCGGTGCTGCGCTTTCGTAGAACTTTCGCGGAGTCCTCAAAGATGAGGCTGCCGTTTACGCCGGATTTCAAGAATCTGCTTCGTCGAACAACTTCAATCAAGCACGAAATATCACCCACGGTACAGTGTACTATATCCACGGCTATTTTGTGGCAGCCTGCCGCCATTGCGCTGTCCGCCATATTAATATGATGGCTAGAGATAATATAACTCTACCAAAAGATGACCGACCGTGGCCGTTTTCCCGTCCATAGGCGGAGCTGGTGAAACGCGATCCAGCAAATAGACATAGAGATCAGTGGTATAGACGCTCAAGAAGGACTGATGATAACAATAGTGATAGGGTCTCCTTTGCAACAATAAGATACGCACTGAAAACTTACAGGTCCGCAAATATCGATAAAACAACTAATGATGTACCACAACAGTCCTGATAATACTGACTCAGTTGCGTTTCATGGTTCTGCATAGGTTTGCGTCGGTGGCCACAATCAACATACTTGTTCATGTGCCTTTACGGCACATACAACACAATCAACATCTTTTTCAAATCGTGCGAGATTTTATGCACGAAAATAATATGTATATATATATATATATATATATATATATATATATATCCGGGCGGTTTGACATTTCTATTCTGTTTTCGGCACCTGGAAAGTTTACTCTGTACTAGAATTGCGGAAAAGGCTGGGGGAAAGAGCCAATGTGTCGTAAAGCACAGGAACAAGTATGTTGATTGTATGGTTGGTGTGGTATATAAGATCCCACTAAGCTGCAGGAGAGTGTACATCTGCCAAACTGATTGATGTATTACTGACAGAGCCCGTGAGCATGACTGGTCACTCCGGTGAACCGGTCACTTGTCCCTGCATTCTGCTGCTTGTAAATGCCAGCTGAAATTCGACATCATCATCATCGGAAGGGACACAGATAAAACCACCAGAAAATTATTGGAAGCGTATTCAATAACAAAAGAGGGGCAAGATGTATGTGTCACCCAAACATCGGTTTTTCTATGCAAAAAAAAAAAAAAAAAAAATTGCTTAGCTTGACACATATGAAGCGATAGTGCGGTTTGCTTCGTTGGTTATTTTTCAATAAATGTTTAGTTGTGAGTCCAGCGCTTGTTTCGTTCGCATCGCAATAAAAGTATGGCCCACAAAAATCACAAGAGCAAGCCGAATAATTGAAAACTTTATTCAGGGCAAAGCCACAGTAAGGGCAATTAGAAAAGGCGTCCAAGCAATTGGTCTCCGTTCATAGGCAGGACCCAAGCTTTATTTGGGAATAAACAGACGTCATGCGGTTTCTCACACGAAACTACTGAGAAATATAAAGGTGAGGGAAATGTTTCTGAAGAGTTTTCGCACGACGATGTTCTCAGAAGGACAGGAGAGGAGAAAGTAGTTTTCACGGGAGCAACTCTGTCTTGATGCTCCACCGAAAGCGACAGCTAGCTACGATCACCCCGGAAAGTCTGCTCCTTTGAAACAGCTGTGCCACCTGCCACAAGGGGTCCCAAAGTCCAGCGGGTCTACTCCGACCACCGATTCCGAATCCAACAAGAGCGTTTGTTTGGGAGGACCAGAGCTAGTACCATCGACGCTGACCCACAACAAGCAAGCTAGAAGACCATGATACTATTCTACGGAGATTCCTGACTCGAGGAATTTCCGTAGAAAACGTGTAATAATTGTTGACCGAACTTCTACCAAGCAGCGCACAGGAATATTAACCCCCACCCGGAGCAAACGATGAAAAAAAAATAATAATAACTACGGCAGGAAACGAGGAGATGAAAGCCCACACCGTTGACAAAAGTATTCCGCTAGAAATGCACCAAGAAGCGAAAAAGATCATAATTCCGCTTTTCGGAGAAGGAAAAAATGAAAGATGTTTACAAATCTCTGTAATGCGAAACTAGAGCGCAGCTTTCCAGGAAGAGGAGGAGGGAAGGGTACGGAGGGGAGGGTATGTCCCTCCTCCTCCGTACCCGTAACGCGTTTGTGAATACCGATTCGAGAACTTCTAACGTTGTGAGTAACTTACGAGTTTCTTAGCGAACATAGCCGTCGTGGTATAGGCGTCGTGGATGCCACTGAGGACCGCCAAGAGTCCTCGGAGATTCGTGAAGTGGTTAAGCGTGGTGGAAGCTTCTAAAACCATCCAACATTACCAGTTACATTACGCGTAGTAACTGGATACTGCCAAAGTGGGATTTCGCATAACGCGAGGAATGCTTGGAAACAACTGTTTGTTTGCAGCAGACGACAGGAACACTCTGTAAGGGCACAAACGAGCTGGTGGTGGTTAAACATTTAGAAAAAAAAACCCCCGAGACTGCATGTTACAATAAGGGACGGGCAAACACGAAGTCTCAAGAGACTGTGTTTGTCCGTCTCTAATTGTCCCAGTCTCGGGGTTTTTTCGAAAGGAACACTCTACCTTCGTCGCGTCGCTACAGGCGGGATGCCGGGGCTCCCCTCTCTTCTCTCTCCGCGCTGCGCGGCCAGCGGGAAAAGCCGACTTCCCTCTCCTCGTGCCAAAAGGGGAGAGAAATAAGAAGGGCTTTTCCACAGCGGTGGTGACAGCCCACGAGCTCGAAATCTCTGCAAAGTTCCGCCCGTATATCTATCTCTTCAAAAAGTCTTAAGACGAGACAATCTTAGTGGATACGGCCTCTGGGCAATAGTCGCTGCGGTTTATGTGTGAACAGGCTTCTATGCCGGGGTCGCACTGCTCATAGATCATACAAAAGACAGTCTGCAAACACGAGATTCCGGAATACCCGTGGTTCGAACGCCGCGTGCCAAGTTTCTCCTGGAACTCATGGTAATGCGGCATTGGAAGCACGGATCTCTCGATGACTCGCATTCGAATTTGTATGCTGACTGTCTTTCGTGTGATGCATAAGCCGTGTGACCCCGGCTTTAGAGTAAAGCCGCGTTACCACTGCTCGTCATATATATAAAAAAAACAGTGTTTGTTGCAGATATGATGACAGAACTATCTGTGGACATAGCACGTTCGCAGCTGGTATCCGTATGCTCGCTTCCAGCGTGTCTGCGAACAGTTCTTGTACGACCAGCGCGATACCAGAACCATAGCCTCCTATATACTGACAAAGCTTGGCAGATCGCCACGAGAAACGGCCGCCGAAATGGAGAAGGTGGAGTAGCAGACAACGGATAAAAGGAGAGCCACGTGACCGGCGCCCCGCTGCGGCGAGACTCCGAAACACACATCTCCCGAGCGAACAAGTGAGCTTCGAGTCCTCGCCGCTGCAAAAGCTATGCGCTGACGTCCAGGTTCCCCGTGAAATGGCTCTTTGACGCTCTGTGCTACCAGATCCTCGCGCTCCAAATCTCCGACCGGGCACTCTATGGCTGCGTCGTCGAACTGCCAGGCTTTGTGAGTATAGAGGACGCTATGGTATAGTTCGACCACAGCCGGCGATTCAATGGAACTAATCAAGGAGCGCGTGAAAAGTGCATCGTCACGACGCACGCTCGCCGTCTTTGTGGGCTTGCCGTTTTCTAGACGGTGGTTTTAAAAGCGCAAAGGACTAAGAAGAGCAGGAGGGGACAGGACAGAGCGCTTACTTACAACTGTCAAATTTAATAGAGCATCTAGAGAAAGACAAGGTGGAAGTGAAAAAGAAGAAAAGAAAAATGAAATAAAATGAAAGTCACTGCTGCTACAAAGAACATATTTGATTTTAGAAATCGAAACAAAAATATTTTAACTTCAGCTAAAGGCAAAGTACTTGTCACGTAAAAAGAAAAACTGTCTATACAACAAAATGAAAAAATAATAAAAAGAAAATTTGAATAGAAGAAAAAAAAGGAGAAAAAACATTAAGCAGAGCGACCGGCTAAAAAGTCTTCAGGAAAAACACCGCTAGAACTGAAGATCTTTTTGTGTTTCAAGTCTTTAGGGCAAACACGGAAGGAACTGAAGTTCTTTCTGTGTTAGGGTCACTGATGGGGCGCTTATACACTTGTCGCCGCTGGTGAGGATGACTTGAGCCTCGTACAGCTCTCTAATATTTTTGTCACGGAACCGCTTCAGAACTTTGGTGTTGTTAAATGTTGGTGAGCATTTGCAGTCTCTGACATGCACCGCAAGATGTCCCGATGGCGCTGATTTCAACGTTTGGGCATGTTCTCTTAATCTCGTATTAATACATCGCCCTGACTGACCTACATTCGGCGACTTCATATATTATCGAACTTGGATATCCCGATGCTTTCAGTCTTTGTACTTGAGCATCAAAGCTTTCCCCCGCTGAGTGTACGCAAGATTTTTTAAGAGCTGTATTCAGGCAATTTTTTGCAATTCCTCTTTTAATAATTTTGGAATGAGCCGAATCATACTGTAAAAGACCTTTCTTCGATCGAAGGGAATACATCCAGCAAGCGTGTTTGTCAGAGAACACCAGTCTTAGATCTAAAAATTGGAGTCTGGAGTTCACTGGGGACTCTTGGGTGAACTTGAGACCCTGGCCATTTTCTAAAAAGTTAGATCGGATGATGTTGAATAGTTGCGTCTCATTCTCACTTGGGCGACGGTTGAAGAAGATTGAGGTAATCATCAACGTATCGAAAAATATGAGATGCATGACTGTTGGAAAGTGTACTGGCTATTGCCCGATCACATTGGGCCAAGTAAATATCACATAATATAGGCGCCACACAGGAACCTATACAGATACCTTTCTTTTGTAGGAAAGATTTACCTTCAAAAGTGACGAATGTAGCAGAAAGGTAGAACTTTAAAACTTCTAAGAAGCACTCTACCGGAATGCCGCACTTGTTTTGAAAGGAATTAGTTCCATTGGCTTCAATACATTCGCTTACTGCTGCAAATAATTTGATGTGTGGTACTGAGTAAAATAGATCCTCCACATCAAGTGAGAACCCAAAGCGCACTGTCATCGCATTTAGTTGCAGATACTTAATAAGTTCCTTTGAGTTTGCTATCCCCCTCCTTCTCTTCTTAGTCCTTTGCGCTTTTAAAACCACCGTCTAGATGTTCAACCAACTAGCCCCCCAATTATTCTTGACGTTTTCGCTGGCTAAACCTATTGCACGCGCAAAAGAAAAGCACCGCGACACATTTACTGCCTTAAAGGTCGAGGCATGTTCGTTACGCAGAATATATATGTTCCTGAAGCAGACGGGACGGAGTCAACGATACGCGCGGCGAACACGCAGACCTAGACGACGTCGCGGAAGCAACACGCAATCGTCTCGTGTTTCCAGCGCGGTGTCGATGCACCCTGCGATGTTTATCTCACCGACGCGTCCGCGGCTCAACGTTTTCCTGAACCGTTATCCGGGAAATTCTGATCGCGGGACCCGACTCAACGATCGAGTGAAAGTCGTACGAGAGAAAACCCGCCATTGCTGCGTGGATGTTCCGTTGTGGTTATGTATACCATGGGATCTCAAACACGCGGTCCGCGCCTCGCTGGGACATGGCCCCCAAGTATCCCGAGGCTGCGAGCCCGGGCCCGTTTCCGTGTCTCGAGGGCTTGAAATGGCGTGCCCCATAATGATCTCATGTGGCCGATTCATCTCCGCTCGAAGCTTAGCTATGCTCTAATAACGTGTTCACATAGTTTGTACTATTTTTTTTTTTTTTTTAATTTGCGTTGGGTTTTGTTTTAATTTTTGCTTCCCAGATTTTTGCAGACATGTACAAGTTACTCAGAAAAGGTAATTGAGTTACTAAGTATCGGCCTCAAAAGTAAGTTTAGTAAAGTAGGAATTACTGAAAACAAAAGTAATTGAGTGAACTCCTAACTACCGAAAAAAGGCAGTGAATTACCTTCGAAATTACTTATTTATATATTTAACATTACAAAGAGCATAGGTTTTGATCATTTAGTGAAATCCCGCTAGCCATATATATATATATATATATATATATATATATATATATATATATATATATATATATATATATATATATATAACTAATTATGTACTGCGGATGTATAATTTTTAATTTAGAGCCTGACCTTGATTTTCCAGACAGTGTTTGCTTGTTTATCATTTCTTTTATTAAACATATTGATGGAATTACTAAAGATTCTCAAAGTGTCTTTAAAATTTGAAAAACCTGCATATTCTGAGTTTTGGGAGGAGAGGCAACGCAAAAAAAAAGTGAAAGCCGTTTACAACTCCCTGTAACGCCGAATTGGAGCGCAGCTCTTGAGGAGGAGGAGGGAAGGGTACTGAGGGGAGGGTAGACCCCTCCTCCTCCACCTCCTTGTCCTCCTTCTCCCCTCATTCTTTAATATGCTCCGGGGGGTCACCTGACCTCGGGGGGAGGGGGTCACGTGAACTCGGGGGGGGGGGGGGGGAAGGGGGGACGTGACCTCGGGGAGGGGGGTCACGTGACTTGGGAGGGATCACGTGACCTTGGGGGTCACGAGACCTTGAGGTCACGTGACCTGGGGGTCACGTGACCTTGGGGTGACCTTAATTACGCCGACGGCGACGGCGACGGCGACGCCGACGCCGCTCAAGCCGGAAACGGGCGCCTAAGAGCTGCGCTCTAAAATGACACCCCTGCGTGGCCCATACAGCACGCGATGTTTCAAGTCCAGCACAGACAACAGGAGCACCACATGAGCTTCAGCGCCGGTGCTGCATTTTGTTGGTTCCTTTGAATGAGGATGCAGTGTGCAATGGCAACACCTACTGTAATCGGCGAGAGTTTTTAGGTTGGGGAGAAGCGGGGACAAGCCTTTCTTTTAAATGCGCGAAGTGTTTGTGTCCTTGAGTTTAGGCAAACAAAAGACCGCCAGACTCGACCGCTAATCCCGCAGTTACTCGGTCAAACTCGGCCTCACTTGAAAACACACTCGAGACACACCTTCGAGTCTCGTGCAGCGTCCCAACAGTCGATAGGCAGACGAAGAAGCGCACAGAGTCCCGGAAAGATAAACTTCTCTCTGGATTGCCTTGGCTTGAAGCCTTCCCCCTCTTTACGAATATCAGCTGATATTCGGACATCTCATCTGTTTTTGTGTTCCACTGTTTGTTTATGGGCAAATCTATCACTAAATTTCGAAAGTAATTTATAATATAAAAAACTTTACTCGGAAAAATTATTTAGTTTAAACTACTAATTACCTGAATAAAATAAAATTTATAGTAATTAAATTACTAAAAAAACTAGTTAAACTACAGTTACTTGAGTGGAGTAGTTGAATTACGTACAAGTCCGGCATTTTGTCATGTAAAAAACACCTTATGATAATAGACTCTGCTAAATTATCCAAGCTCAAGGAGAGCCCGTGAGTGTAGTTACACCCGCTGTGCGTACTGCCTTCTGCAGCAGTAACTGTTCAAAAGTAAAAATTCAATAAACACGGCACTGCGCACGCACGCACATCAACGTTTTAACTTGGTGGCGGTGATTTTGAGATTGAGACTATATATGGAGGTAGACTAAACAAACAAGTCCGCTGTGGTTGAGACGTCGCCCTGTCTATTTTCTGTGTCTCCTACGTTTTTATGCTTCTTCCCTACCCCAGTCTCAGGTTAAGCCAACATGGTTAGCTTGGTTGTTTACTTCGAATATTTAATACGAATACGGCAACGCGTGCAATGCATGTACATACGTATACGTACCCAGCATTCTTTTTAAAGCGCAGCTCTTAGGCGCCCGTTTCCGGCTTGAGCGGCGTCGCCGTCGCCGTCGGCGTAGCCGTGCGTTGCATTATGGGACGTTTCCCATAATGATGTCACACGTGACGTCACGTGTGACGTCACGAGAACAAAATTTCCTCGCTCAATTTGGTGGAAAATCTCCGGGCTAATTTTAGCGGACAAATTTTACCCTAGTGACGTCACACGTGACGCCACATGTGACCCTTTCTTCCTCCTCCTCAAGAGCTACGCTCTAATTCGGCATTACACAGAATTGTAAACTTCTTTCAGTTTTTTATGCGTGGGTAATTTAGCTAACGGTGTATTCCGCTACTAGGCCACAAGTGCGAGCTGTTTAAGGACGCACCTCTTCTACACGAACTTTCTCTCAGCAGGAACGATCAAAGATAAAGCTCAGAATTCTCGCATTCAGAAAATATCACCATTCAAATACAAGTATTTCCTCATACTGTCGCTGCAAATATTGACAGGAAGGCAAAAACTGTCATATGATGATTTTTTTTTTTTTCGAGACCTGTTAAGCTTGATTATTTCCTGTGTGAATTGAGCAACCGGGGAATGACAATTTGAATTCTCTCTTGTTCTACTAAAAGTGACAGCACGATGGTGGGGCGGTGCCAGCTTAATTCGTGTTGGTACATCATCTGAAGGCCCAAAGTTATCCTATAAACATATAGAAGCTAAAGATAGGCAAAACTGCAAGTTTAGAAAAAGCGGAGAGCCCGAGATCAAATATATCGACCCTTCCCTCCGGTTACGTGGGGGGGCGCCACCGGCCACCGTAGTGACAAGGCGTGTTTCTTTTGAGTTCTGTGTTGGACGCCCAAAGGTGCAGTAAAACCGTATCGTGTGCAAACGAGTGGTCGCCACCGTATTCTACTCAGCGAAAGGCACCCGGGGACACCAATTTTTCGCCGGTGAGTGCATCTAAGGCGAAATTAGGAGGACTTTTCGAGCGAGCGGGATAGGCCTACCGCTAGCGTGGTAGACGGCGATGAATCAGGCCTCGCCCGGTGGAACCGAGGCAGGCTGCGCGGCTGTCGCGAACGACTCAGTCGTCAGCTCGGATACGGATGAAGTTAATTTCATGTGCCAACAAAAATGAAAGTGCAGCAGATAGCCAGGATTACCCATCGTCGGGTAATCCTGGCTATGGATAACCCGAATTCGAAACAAGACAACTTTCGATCGACGTAGTCTCGAAGGCACAGCGTCGACGAGCTCGGCAACAGCTAAGCCTAACCCAAAAGCAAGCCACTCTGCCACCTTCGCCTTCGCCGCCGGGGAAGCTGACGAGAGCTACGACCAGCAGACTTGTTCCCAGGCCCGCACCTTTTCCCTTGGACGATTTTAACCTAGTCTTGCGACCACGCAACGGACTCAACGTAGGCCGGCTCTAACCGTCCACGCTGGCTCTAGCCCCGCTTCAGGCCACCAGCACAACGTGGCGGCAAGACACCATACGCCTTCAGATCAACGAGAGTCAAAACACTGCAACGGTGAACACTCAATCAAAAGAAGCTGCGGCACTATTAGTTAACATAACCCAAATCAGGATTGGGGAAGCAGAGCACACGGTGGAGATCTACGCACTTGCGCCCGACGATGCAGTCAAAGGAGTTATACAAGTAGTTCCGGTCTAGTTTTCGACATAAGAATTTATGGAATTATAAACCAAGATGGATTTGACCTGACCTAACCTAACCTAACCTAACCGCTCCTCACACAATTGGTTTTAAATTCCACGTTCTTTGTTCGTGGAATCTATTCCCATTCAAGAAGCATCTTTTTTTTTTCTTTTTTTGCAGGAAGCATTACGTCATCATATGTATACAGCGCTACTGCCATGATGGCGTATCGCCGTTACGGTGTCGCCTTTTTTATGTCCTTCTACATTTTTCTACTCTCGTGAGCATGCACCGAGCCCTGTTGTCGAGAGTGCGACCGTCAAATGCGTCTGATAGCACTGACTCCCCGCCGTTCGTCTGAATACTTGAGTCAGGGAGGGAGTCCCGCTGGTTGCGTCGATCACTGACACTGACATGTTTTTCGGGGAGGCTCATCACTCCCCAAAAAACATCCCGGGAATACCCATTTACACACGAATCTATAAGCAAACTGTAAGGGCGAAAACGAGCCGGCGAAAATTGTCGCTTTGTGCTGTCCTCGTCCCACCTAAACCAGTCTGGGGTTTAGTGACATCTATTATACAATTACAAAATGTAAGTGAGGTGCATGTAAATGAGGTGGACTACTTTTAAATTATCCCTTGACGTCGATGTGGGCTGGGATTGCTGGCTATTCCAAGCTAGAAATCAACTTGCAAATGGGACATTCGCAGTGCCACTGATAGTAGAAAATTAATTCGGAATTTGGCCAATTTAGCATATTTAGCCAATTTAGGAGAGCAAATCACCACAATTTACGGAGACAGCTGAGCCAATGACGATACCGAAACATATGTTTAGACGAAAAAACGCAGTCTGAGTTGTGACATTAACAATGCAAGCGTGACGTTTTGCATTGCTTAATGTCACAACTCAGACTGCGCTTTTTGGTCTAAACATATGTTTCGCCATCGTCATTCGCTGAGCTGCCTCCGTAAGTTGCGCTAATTGGCTCTCCGAGTAATGGGCGGGAAAGTAGACGCACGGGCTTTTTTTTATAGTGTACAGGAGATGGCATTATGAATTGGATCAATCAAGTACCACTGCTAATAATTAATTAGTTAGGAATCGGGCCCATCCAGCGCCACTGCCAATATGGAATCAATTGGGAATTGGCAATTGTTTGTGCCACATATAATATTAAATCAATTAGAAATTACGGCAATTAAGAGTTACTTTTAATAAGGGATCAATTAGGAATTGAACCGGTTCACTGACCCCGCACATCAGGATCAATGAGGAATCTGGCCAAACCAGAGTCACTAATTCCAATGGGAGGATCAGAAATCGTACCAACCCGTTGCACTGCAAAGAAGGAATCAATTCAAAATTGGGTTGATGCACTGCTAAAAGAGATTAATTCAAAGTTGGGTCAATCGAGTGTTCGATATCAAACACTGATTGGGCAGCTCCAGTGTCGCTGCTGACAGAGGATCAGTAGGAATCGGATCAGTCTATTTTCCTCTTCTAATAGACAATCAATTAGGAATTGCGTCAAAGCGGTGTAACTCCTCATATCGAATTTATTAGCATTGTGCCCAAGTAATGCGAGGGATAAATCAAGAGTTGGACTGATGCTTATTAAACTGACATTTGGGTGAATTTGTGCTATTTCTAATAGAAGATTAACAGGGAATTCAGCCAATATAATGCTGCTGTTCATATGCGATCAGTTAGGTATTTGATGAGTTCAGTGCCACTGCTAAATTAGCCCCCCCCCCCCCCCCCAAAAAAAAAAAAAAAAATTCAGTATTCAGTGTCACTTCTATTGTACGACAAATTGAGAATCTGGTCAATCTATAGTGTACATTCAAGTTTGCAGTTTGAATAACCCAGTAACTTAGTTAGCTATAGAACGCTTGATATCTTTACAAAGGAGATTGCAGCTAAATCATCGTTTAAACGCTTACTATAACGACGAATGATGCTCAGCCATGAAAACACTTCACCGGAATGTCCGTACACGGCACACAGTTTTTGCTCGGAGTGCTGTATTGTACGGAACGGTGTTCCGAGAAGCGACGTTCCCGGTGCGCCTTCCATGTACGAGGAAGGAAGGCACGCGTCGTTGTTTCATTTTGTGTCGGTGTAACTAAACCGGACGAGAGATACTTTTTTTTTTTTCTTTTTTTTTTTTTTAGGGACGGCACGTGCGGCATTTTTAGTCAGTATCTTATATAAAGTGAATTATAGGAAGAGTTTTTATCCCAGGCAATCGTAACACGACGCGCATCAAAAAAAAAAAAATTAAAAAAAAACGACCCTGATTTTTATTGTTACGCAATACATTTGTTCTTTTTGGGGCATTAGTACGAATGAAAACGAAATTAGCGATGTTTTATCCAATAATGTAAGGAAATGGAACGCTTTTGGAACAATGCCGACAGCTCGTTGCAAACCAGTGGATCTCATGACCGGAACTCGCTCCGAAGGCGAAAAGAAACAAAGAACGGGTTTTCGCTTCAGCCTTTCTAAGAAACGTAAACAACCGGGTAAATATTTTTTGGCAGTCTTTTTAGCTATTGAGATTTCGGCACATATCTTAAAAGTTAAAAGTGCTCCGGCGTCCAACAATCTGCCAGTTGGCGGTATGAATCGGAACAATCTCACGATTGCAGTGAATATCCAATAGTGTTTACAACTAAGTTCAAATTGCATGGTCAGGGCTCTGTCATTTATTCTCGTGTTTAGCTCCAGTACTATTGTTCCGTGCACGTTTATTTGCATGGAATGTTCCTTCTTAACAAATAAAATAAAGATATGTCGTTTCCTTTTTAAATAATTTACTCTAGAGTAGAAAAAAACCCCTAAAAAGTCGGACAAGCACATACAAAGTCCCAACGTCCTTTTTAGACGTCGTGTGCATGTTTGTTTGTTTTTACTTTTTCTATTATTGAATAAGTTACGAAAACCTCACACCAGGTTTCCTGCGTTTTCAACCTATATTTTTCATGTCTTTTGGGTTTCTACATACTTTCCGGGACAACCGGAGGTTACCGTATATAGCATTTTAAATGACATTGTTTGTTCGACAAACATGCCTGATTTGTTTGTCCCAGAAAATATTCTCACACGAAATCTGACTACAACCGAAGTGACAGTAACATCTATTTACATATGTTTTGTTCTGAAAAGATGCGTGATATTTTTTCATTAAATATGTACATGTTTTTTATAGAAAATATTCCAGCACGAGAGGTGACTATACAGTGATTTCTCGTTGCCATGGACACCTCCGCTCCCAACAACAATCATCCGTAATGTGAGTCGTCTATAATAACGAGACAAGGCACATATTTACAAGTATCATTCCCGAAAAATGTGTCTACCTATCGAGGTATTCATATGAACAGGGCCCATATTAATGAGTCATGACTGTATAACATTAATTTACTTTATCTGTATTGTTACTCGAACTTCTGGTATGTGTTTTGTTCTATTAATACTTCGGCGCGAAATGTGACTACAACCGGAAGTGAACATTTTTTTACATGATATGTTTTGTTCCACAGACATGCTTGCTATGTTTGTTACAGAAAATACTTCAGCTTGAATTGTGTCCACAACCGGGGGTGACTATGACATTTATTTATATTGCAGGTATTGTTCCTTAAATGTGCGTGATATGTCCTGTTCTATAGATATGCGTGATATGTTCTGTTTGACAAAATATTCCAGCACGAAATGTGACTACAGTCGGAGGTAACTGCAACATTTCGTTACATGATATGTATTATTCGACAATAACGCGCGATTTGCTTTGTTCCCCAAATATTAGAGTGCTACTGGAGGTGAGTGGCCGTAACATTTATTTACACTATATATTTTGTTCCACAAACATGCATGATTCTGTGTTTCGCTACCTTGCCTGGACAATACCTGAGAAGGATATAGACGCTTTACACACGCGCCAAATTACAGCCGCCATTGCTGACCTTCTCTTGTCTTACCGAGATGCCAAGCAACTGAAACGGTAGTTGACGATCCTCTAAAAAGGCCGATGCTTTAGAAAAGGATACAGTTGAATCTAATATGGCAATAACCTGGCCTGCTATGGTAATGATGAAGTGAATTAAACGAAACAAGAGGAAACAAAAACTGAAGGTCAGTTATGGCGGCGTCCATGCACAGCTGCTGCAAAGCGTCTATAGCCAACGGCCTTTGCAATTGGGGCAATCGCCACCTCCCGCCGCGATTCGCGGGGGGCGCTGTCACCTCACACCTGGGCTACCCTTTGCCGTTTGCACAGAGCGCGTCTGACATTGTATCTCAGCGCTGTCGCAACTTGCGGCAGAGATTTTTATAGCCTTTGACACCTGATCCTTACGTTTAGACCCTCAGCCACTATCTAATGCGCTTCTCATGAGCCCAAAACGGTGAATATTTGACGCACATCTCCGAGAGATTCGGAAGTAAAAAGTAGTAAGTAGAGACAGCGAATGCAGTTCTGAAAAAAACTATACTCGTCTTTACCTCCAGGACTTCTGTTGCAACACAAGAACAGGAGGAGACGGACCCCTTCTACGTGAAGGAGCTTTAAATGATAAATAATTCGTACACTCTCGTGGAATGTAAGCAGGCCTAATCTATCTATTGCCGTGGTCTGCACCATCATTTGATAGGCCGCACAAGAAGTCGGTCAGCTGCTCTAGACGAGGGTGTAGTAGTCTGCACAATTTTCGCACAGTGATGCGTAATACAGCCTAAAGTGCTTCCTCAAGGGCTTGTGCACATATCCAGCTGATTTTTTGTTTCTGTTCGTGACCGTCTTTGCATGGTTAAGCAGAAGTATTCTGAGGAACTTGTTGCAGACTAAACCAGCCAAGCGCTTTGAGTGACTGTTGTCAATGCCCTTTGAGCAACTTAGGATTCGCGCGTCTTCAAGATAGGGTGGAGCTCCGGACTTGGAGTGAAAATAAAGGTTTTCTCTCTCTCAAGATAGGGTGCAATGAGTAGCTGCAGACCTTCGTGCACATTTGCACGCGTAAAAAACGCCCTTAAAAAGAAAAAAAAAAAAAGCAACAATGTTGTCCAGAAGCGCGAGGAACCTAGGATTTGGACAATAAAGTCCGCTTTTATCCTGGCCTTTCAATAAGACGAACACGGGATCACCTCTGTTACTCGTAGTCAATAACATAACACAAGCGTCGCACCCAGCGAAGTTTAATGAACCGTTGCCAAAACAACAACCTACGAAGCTCGAACACCAGCGCAAAGCAGCTCGAAGAGGCTCTCCGAGTGGGGTGAAGTGGGGTGGGGTGGTTGCGCTTCTGGCGGCAAGCAAGTGAACTACATAGGAAGAAAAAATGCCATTGACTCCCGGGCGATTGCAAAGGCCGTAAGAAGAGAAAGAGAGCGCGCGCTTCCAGTTTCTGGATTTTTGATAGTTCGCCAAACTCGAACCGCGTACCATTCAGAGGCTATCGTACGTTTTCAGGACAAACCGGAGTTAGAACTAAGGCTGCGCAGAAATCAGCAGCCGCACAATGCCGTCTTCACAAGAAGGGCCGAGGACCAAGCTCGAAGTATACTTTCAAGGCTCCCGAAACACTTAGATTCGAAAATAGGGCGAAGGCAGTCTGTCCCTTTGTTCCCGTGTCCACGTATTTTTTAGGCGCTTTTCCAGTTAAACATGTACCGACTATCCCACTTAGCCATTTTACTGTCTATCCCCTGAGATATTTTGAAGGGAAAGTACCCGAAACAAATCGGCAATCCGGGTAAGATATACCGCACAATAAAATTTTGCGACACTAACCGAAGTCACTATAAGAGACTATCACTGTATTAAGTTTGGGATTATAGAATTCGAAGAGCGGAAGCCACCTTAATTAACGAATGCCCACATACAGACACATTTCTAAGTAGCTCATCAAATACAATTAAAAAAAAGTATTGAAGTTTGAACCCAATCTGCGGGCTCGCGATTCGCGAGCTCTAATTTTTATTATTTCTCCGTCCGCCTCGATTATGTATATCTCGTTCCACATCAAATGACAGGTGCGGTGCGCACGACTCACATCCGTTTTATCCCGTTTTATTTTTTTTAATTTTAATTTTTTTTTTTTTTATATGTTCGAGTAGCGACAGCAATTCAGGACGGTGGTCCGGAACGTAGAGGTGTTCGGGATGTAGGACTTTGATTACTCAGGCTTGTCGTGATGCCCTTTGACGCGCTCGGGTTTGTCCCCGTGTCCGTACGCGTCCACGAATGGCGTCATGAGACCGGGGAAAGCAAAACAACAAACTGACCACGCACACGGGAAAAAAAAAAAGAAAATACGTGAAACACCGGATTTGAAGAAAACAGAATGAAATAGAGAGCATGTGATTCAGGCAGCAAGGGTCACGGAGAGCATTGGGCGTAGCGAGTTCCGAACATCTAATTATTGTTCCGCAGCCAATCAGATCGCGGCAGCGGCCAGTGAGAATGCCGAAGGACCAATCGGGAAGCGTTGCTACATATTGAGTCACGCCCTTCGTTTCTAAAGCTGTCGGTGTGTGACTTCCTCGGAGAAGTATGGATGGTAAAATGTGCGGTTGATTCACGAGTGAATACGCCTTGAACGCCAACAGACCGTGTCCAGGGATTCCTGTCTTCTCCTTGTCGGCGTTATTTTTGGTCCTCCAAGTATCTGTCGAGAAAGCTGCTGGATCAGCGTCCATTTAGAGAAAATCGCAGTTCACACCCTCTGGATCGCACCGATGCCCCTCGATACTTCCTTTTACGCCTAACAACGACAACCGACGCGCACGTCGAAGCAGATTCCGCAGGAGCGAAATGGCGCGTTCCAGTTTATTCTGCATGCTCCTTGCCACCATTCGCATAAAAAAAGAAAAAAGTATGTTTTGCCACGCTTTTGTTTCTTCAAAGAATGTCGCTAGTTGCAAGAAGCACCAAGTGCGCCTTTTATCTATACGCCAACACACTGTTTGCAAAGAAGCCCTTGTTGGCCCACACTAAAGTCACTGGATCCTGGGAATGTAACGCCAAGCCCCCCGTGTGGTCGCCATCTTGGTCCGTGAAATGAGCAATTTCTCCTTGACCCCTCCGTTCTTGGTGAGCCGATCTAGATTCGCTAGTGACGGGTAGTTTTATGGAGTGTTTATTTGTATACCGAGATACTGCTAACCACGCCCCGGCGAAACAAGCGTACACCTTCGTACCACCACCAGATGCTGTGTCGGTGCTTGGAGGCTCTGAAAAATAAGTTTACTGTCTTGAAATGCGCAAGAAGAACAATACAATTGTAAGAGATCCATGGAGATGGGCATGAATAATAAGTTGATTGCATACAGAGTGCCAAAGACCCTTATATTGGCGAGGAACGCCTTCAGTACGATGATGCTCTATGGTAATCTTGGCGCGACTGGTTTAGAACGACCCTCTGGAAGCTTCGAAGGTTTAAATGGACCAAGATGGCGATTTCCATGGCAACATAGACCGATTAGCCAATCGCCTTGCTAGGTTTGGGTCGTCTGTATGTTAGTATCCGTTTGTGTCCGGCTAGCAGGTAGGGAAGGCAATGGCGCTACTTTCCCAAGATCCAGTGACTTTAGCCCACACCGGCGCTGCTGTGGGAACTGCGTCTGCCCAGAAACCAGATTTGCGTGGACAAAAGGTCTGCGCACGCGCCATGTCGACACCAGCGCCACCGCAGTGGTGTGACGTGAGAGAGTTGAGTTTGTCTCTACCCTAAAGTAGGGTTCCGCGTTTTCGGTTTTTGTTTTTTCAAAATTCGGCGTACTTTTTTCGGTGTTCATTTTAAAATTCAATTTTCGTTGTTTTTTTTTTTGTGTATATTTATTCCCAAAAAAGTTTACCAGTTTTTTTCGGTGAATAAGAAAGAAACACAATCGGACACCGGATCAGATGATCCTTGTAGCTGTGATATTTGTGATCTCAAAGAACAACGACACATATACATGCGTGGTCTTCGCTACAACTTTCGTCAGGACACACCTCAAAATCCCGGAATTCGCGGGCATAATCTTCAGCGCACATCTTTTTCCTTCCCATTCTGACGACGTGACCGTCTGGGGTGATGACCGTACGATGACCAGCAGGATGGCAAACACGCAATGTCGAACCTTGCAAAGCCCCCCCCCCCCCCCCTCTCTCTCTCTCTCTCTCTCTCTCTCCCCCTCCCCCACCGTACTTTTATCGGTTTAAACGGAAAAACGCCGAACCTACAAACTGACCTTTTTCGGTTAAAACTGAATTTCCGAAAATGGATTCGGCGTACTTTTATTGGTTTAAACCGAAAACTCCGAACCTTACCTATAAGGAGTGGTTGCGGTAGTGCGTTACAATAAATAACGGCATTACAGGTAACACGTATCTTTTATTCTGTAACTTAGTAACGTACTCGTTACTTTTTCAAAACAGTAACTGGTAACGTGCTTACGTCACTTATTTCGAGTAACGGGTGACGTATTTACGTTACTCATTACATAGTTCCTTCCCGAGATCGTAAAAAACTACACTTACATTTTTTTTTTCCTGTTTCCATACTTTGTTTTACCTTAAGTCCAGACGCAGCCGATACTACGAGCTGATGGGACCAATCAGAGAGCGACAAAAGGGCACCATCATGGTGTTCCTCATGTTTCGGCACGTGTTCTATCATCGCTGAACCAATCCTAAGCAGAAAAGGCTCAGTGACTTTCGCTTTTGTCGCTGCTTGATTGATTGCATTAGCTCGTAACGTCGGTTGCGTCTGGACTTAAGCTGATACGAAGTATATAGGAGGTCCGCTTCTGCCATCCGGCCCGTCTTTTTCTCCCAATAAAAAATCATGCCCCGTTTTCGCAGGAGTGCCTATTCGAAAGTAGCATCAAGCGAGTTGAAGCGCGAAACTATGCCTATTTGTTACAAGTATATTTAAAAAAAAAAATACCATACGTAAAAAAATATTCACCCAGAGAGTAAAATTTAGAACTGTTCTTGCCCACAAACACCTTCCAAATGAGTTCATGTAATTGAACTGTGAGTGTGACAGTGCCCTAGGACCTAGGGCTTAGTGCAATATGGTAAAGTTTTGAAATAAGAGCACTTATTTCATTAGATTGTCTCTCCCAACCTCAATCTTTAATACCTAGGGATTTTCGTTTTTGGACAAAACCCGATATCAACCGAATATTGCATTCCGAACAGTTTTTAGAAAAATCGGGTTGAACACGATTTCTCCCCGAATATTTGTCTTGAAATCAGCTGAATTTAGCGAAAAAAGGATTTTTTTGTTTTTTTTAAGACAGCTTTTTTGGTCACTTGTTTGATGATAACAAACTTCTTCGATTTGCGTTGCCTCTGCATATATTCGCTTCAGAATGAGTCAGAAGGCGGAAATATAATGTAAGATCGAGTACCATTGATATATCATATAATTTGTTGACCTTTGTTCGTGTAAATAACACATTTCAGGTACCTGCCCTGCTTAAATAAGACCCGAGAAAGCCCAATTTCCTAATGCCTTCAGAAAGACCCGATTTCGGCGCGATTATCAGCCTGAAAAATAGCACCCAAATTTTACCCCACGATTTTTGAAAAATACAAAAACCGGAAAAAACGAAGAACCCTACTAATGCCCCCCCCCCCCCCCTCCTTCCCCCCGCTGGGATGCTCGTTTTTTACCTTTTTACCTTGAGGAATATGGTCACTCTAAATAAACGCCTACCTTTCTCTACGTTATGCTTCGCGTCGCAGCCTAACTATATGCGACGTAATGCGAGGTCGCAAACGTCACAGGAAGACGCTCATTAGGAAGGGTATTTTAGGTGCATTTTTCGAGGAACATTTACGGCGAGGCCACACCGCCCTAAAGATGGCAGTTTCCTCACAAGGGCAGCTTAGACGTGTGTATATACATGGGTTGCACGCGACGTCGTTCAAAAAGCGCTCCGATGATCACCAGAGAAGAGGGGAAGGGGGATCTCCCCTCTTATCAGGATCCTCTTTTGTGCTTCCCGGATTTGCACAGACGTCGCTATTCTCTTCCCAGAAGATTATAGAAGATTAACCCGTCACTCAAAATTCTTACGAAAGCAGCTTCCCTCTCCCCCTCTTACATGGTGGTCAAAAGTATGCGATGTGACGTCAGTGCAACCCATATTAAAGTTACCGAAGGAAGCCCCCGTCGATACCATTGAGAGCGCTCTCAGTGGCTAGGGTTGTTCCTTCTCAAATCTATATATAAATAAACAAACTGGCTGAGAGCGTGGCTTAGGCCTAATTCGTCGTCAGGTCTATACCCGGATTCATGTACAAAGAGCGACACAGTTCGCACGAACGCTGTGTCGCGCTTTTCGCGGTTTCAGGCACATAACGCGCTAACCTTCACACCTGTCGAGGCTTCACGTAAGAAAAAAAAAATCGGCTAAAGATTTTATTTAGATCGCAACCTTCCAGCTGTGAGAGAGGCATAAAAAAGAACTGTGTCGCGCTTTAACTGTGTCGCTCTCTTTACGTGGCGCGACACAGTTGGCACCAAAAAGCGATCGCTTACTCTTTTATGGTTATTTGTGAGATGGAATGCTTTTTAGGAAAACTACCGCTCCATCTCACAAGCTCTGCGCAGTGCTATGCTATACTCCATCTGAGCGCATGTCTTTACTATACGGTCCCCGACCGACAGTTCGCGAGGGAAAGCGGGTGACTGCTCTCCACAGGAGGAATGTACCCCAATGTGGTACGTTGTCGCGTGCTTCTTTTCTTTTTTTTTTTTCAAGTTATCTTGAAATTGGGTATAGCAACGGAACGGGCGCGATCGTGGGCTTTAGAAATGCTCTATACTTCGTTTCAGCTTCGGTCCGAGCGCGGCCGATGTTATGAGCCGAAGGGCCAATCAAACAGCGAAAGAGGCACAACGTCATGGCGTGCTCTCTGCAGTTGATAGGACCAGCTGGTATTCGCCGTGTCTCTGTGCGTGCTCAGCGCAGAGAGCACGCCATGACGCTGCAACTTTTGCGCTGTGTCTTTTTTATAGTTCCTGGCAGGGTGAGAACGACAGGGACGTCCTTCAGATGTCCCGTAATCTGTAGCTCGAGCTCCATGTAACTTCGATAACACTTTGGTGTCACTTGAGATTCGAGCGTGCACGCCACTGATTTGAAAGCGAATGGCTGCGCCTCCATTCCCTTTTAAGGGCCGCTCATTTCAGTGCTGCTACGTCATTTGCATTCAAGGGTCGCGCCGGTGGGAACTTGGTGCATTGACGTACTTGACGCTACTTGTAAGATAAACACAAAAGCAACAGGTATCTTTAACTGTGAACACATCACCAATGCTATCCCCGTTGTCACCGAGATATATGCCAAGGAGATATTAAAGAAATTTGACTTTTATACTTCTATAGATTACAGCGTGACAAAGAAGCTTTCTGGTCAGTGCGTTCCGTACGAGTACACTTGGGCCATACTATACTAAGATTGTGTAAAGTGAGAAACATTTCAACAAAATATCGTTGCACGGCACATCGAAACAGATGCGTCCGGTCTACTTTCGCAATCCTATAGACAAAAGGGAGAACACCGAAAGCGCGCGACAGAATTGAATGAATTTTTTTTCCTTCGGTAACTCCTAAAATAAGTATCTGAAAAAAAAAAAAGTGACCTGGCTCTAAATGCCAAAGCAACACATCTATCGTAAAACTAAAAATGCCGGGTGTTTCAGCGAAGACTTTTCAAAATCTCTCAAATTCCGGGAAAAAAACTGCCAGCCACGGCAGACGTCAGGAGTTCTAAAATAAATAACATACAAAATGGTTAAATAACTAACTAAAATTTACTATAGTCTGTGACAACTCAAGAAGGTAAGGTGAGGGAAAGGAAGGTAGGAGAGGAGGAAATGGACGCAACGCTGGCGAGGGGAGGAGGAAACACCCTCTCCTTGCCAGGTTGCGTCCGCTTCCTCCTCTCTCATGTTCCTTTCCCCTGCCCTAGCTTATTAACCTGCAACACATTATAGTAGACGTTTTAATGAGCAAAAATAAACACATGGTTCCAATTAGAAACTTGCTGATAAACATAGAAAACCACTAAATCAACGCATTCTAGAAAGATATAAGGCACGTAGAGAATGTTTCGGTTCCCTAGCGGAGCGCATCTTTGCGACGGTGGTCTTGTCCCTCCGTAGCAGGGGCGCGCAACGCACGTGCACCATACCTTCTTCCATCATACAACTACAGTGCTATACACAACGGCAATGAGGCGATAGCATCGCACTTCGGCTACGTGGCAGCAGAATCGGTGGCGCAAAGGTGCGCTTTTATAGATGATTGTAAATAGGGCATCTGGAGGCCGCCACGTTCCAGCTTGTGTGAGCAAGCACGTGCAATAGACGATATGCGAAATGCACTTTGCCATCTAGTGAGGCGCCGAAAAACATGCTCCCTATCACCATGGCCTCCGAGATCCCTAAGCGCGCATGCTGACATGGGCCGTGTTCCAAAATTTACTCGATCTTACTCCAGGGTAAGGGTTTTGTACCTTGGCGTTTTAAAACCCCCGCGTCCAGCGTTTTTCAATATGTTTTTACGTGACAGGACCCGCCTAAGTAACTCGGATTCATTTGGGTAAGATTTGGAACACAGCCATGGTCTCAACATGGCCTCCGAAACTTTTCGCGCGCTGGCTGCGCTCCTCAGGCCATTGCATTCTCTACAGGTAGAGACTCTTACTGACGGGCGCTTGGTGGTCTTGCAACCAAACCAAACAATACAAAGAAATAGCCGCGAATAATCATAATCACCATTATCGTCTGTCTACAGAACTTAGTAGCCGCGCAAAATGTATTCTCCCCCTCTCGCCGCAAAACAGACCTTTGGCAAGCAAGAAGCTGATCGAAATTTAAAAGTTCATCCTTTCAAAGCGCGAAAGGTGTAGAACAAATGTCTATGGACGTAATTGAAGATCAGAAAGCTGATGCATCACGACAAAATTTTTTTTACGCCTGTCCCGCCGGCCCATACAGTATCCGCAGAGGGCAAATATACATGTATAGGGTGTCCCAAGTCACCAGGCTCGATCTATAATTGACCGCAAAAATTGACGCCTGCATGTAGCTATGTAAACCTTTCGTCAAAGGTGTATTTTGCAGGTCGGTTTTTTCTTGAAAAATTAGAAAGCGTAGCTTCCTTTCCGTAAAAAATAGGGCCAAGAAACTTTCCAGTGTCAACGGCGGTGGTGACGCATGCAGGCGACCAAGTCGAGTTGCGGGGTGTGTTTGGCGCGCGTATTGATAGATGACGTCGGGAGCAGCGTCCGAATCTGTAGCCGACCAGCGAAAGAAAGCAGGCGACAGGCAGAAGAAATCCGTTGAAAGCAAAAGCGCCGTCGTTATGGAAACGCAGTTTTAGAGCGCAGGTCTTAGGGGCCCGTTTCCGGCTTGAGCGATGTCGGCGTCGGCTCCGGCGTCAACGTTGGCGTCGGCGTCGCCGTCGGCTTCGGCGTCGGTGCAACCGCGAGGTCATGTAACCCCCCCCCCCCCCCCCCCCTCGAGGTCACGTGACCCGCCACAGGTAAATTTTGTTTAGTTATTTAGCCAATCAGTATGTTATTTATTTTAGAACCCCTGACGTCTGCCGTGGCTGAGGTCACGTGACCCCCTCCCCCGAGGTCACGTGACCTCAAGGAGTCACTTATCCCTCAGTACGCTTCCATCCTCCTCCTCAAGAGCTGCGCTCTAACCGGCGTTACAGGGAATTGTAAACGGCTTTCAATCTTTTTTTAAATTTAAGTTCTGATTTTATTGTCCGTATTTATTTTTAAACCAAAGGTGCATTACAAAAATATTATGTTTATTTTAATAAAACACGGTGGTCGCGAGCAGTCTCGTTAAAGTAGCGCCATCTATCAATACGAGTGGCAAACGCGACCCACCACTCTACTTGGTCGTCTGGGTCGCCAGCCGCCGTTGACCCGTGGTAAGTTTCTTGGCCCTGTCTTTTACAGAGAGGGAGCTACGCTTTGTAATTTTACAAGAAAAAATTACCCGTGAAATACACCTTTGACGAAAAGTTTAGATTGCTACGTGCAGGCGTTGATTTTTACGGTCCATTTTAGATCGAGTCTGGTAACCTGGGACACCCTATATATTGGCAATACATCTTGCATTCTGAGGCATCCTCCAGTGAAACAGCGAGAAGACCGGAGCAGCGAATAAAATATTCGGCAGAGACACTTAAGACCGCTTACCTGTAAGAATGCGAAATCATTCGTACACGCAGCGCATTCCTACAAGCAGCGCGCCACATCTTCCTTTTTCAGACGGCGCTCCGGCGGTGACATCGCGCTCCCCCACTGCGCAGGTGCGGCGCGCCCGCCGGCTCCATGGCTTCTGTGACGGTGCATCTCCGTTGCTGTGCTTTTCTTTGTGTGTTTTATTTCTGAGGCGCGTCCGCTTGGACCCCAACGGCATCGCTGATTTCCGTGACGAAGCACATGCAGCTGATATGACGCGTCGCAGCCAATGGGGTTTTGAATGCCGTTTCCCTCAACCAATTGGCATTTAGGTGTCATTTTTTGCCGCTACAGACAACGGCTACGGACGCCGCCGGCTTCGCTCCATGGGGCCAGTTTATGCTTTCGCATTAAAATCACGAATCAACAGAAATCAACTTGTATCTATTCCAATAATGAGAACCAGTGTTGCGGAGTTGCCACTCCGGAGTTGGGAATGATTCCGGAATCATTCCGAATTTTCGCGACCCCGGAATGGAATGGGAATGGAATGACGGAAACATTGAGGGGAATGGAATGGGAATGGAATTAGATGCCTTTTGCCCGGAATGGAATGGGAATAAAATGGGCCCGGTCCGGTTCTTCTATTTTTTTTTTTTTTTTTTGCGTTTATTGTTAGTGAACTTGAGCCAGTCAGCGAGCCAGTTTCTCATAAATAAAATGAGCTTGCGGAAAACAGCTAACCGTCTTGGAGCTCTAACAGACTTATACGCAAAAAATGCAATACAAAAAAGAAGTGTCCAAGCAAAGAGCAGAGGGGGAGGGGGGTGGGGCTGGTGTGGCGCCTTTCGCGCAGGCGACGGGCTTTACTGGCGTTACACGAGAGCGAGTGAAACAAGAAACCAAGCACCAAGCAAAAGAAATGAAGGCATGGAGAATACACGCGCGCACAGACTGAGATCTGGGAGCGGGGGATGACTCGTACATCGCAGAGCTCTGGTAACTCGTTGACTCGCGCGCCGCCGAAAGATGATCAGTTATTGTTTTCTTATAGTTCGAGGAGCGTTGTTTAGCAGGCGGCTTGTTTCCTTCCCCGTTCATTCGCGCGCACTCCTTTGAAGTGCGAAATCTGGGTTTGCTTCGGCATTAAAACAAAGCGAGATTCACTTCTTTCTTCTCCTCTTGCGCTTTGCTCCGACGATTTTCTTTTTATACTGCATTTTTACGTGTAGGTCCGCCTTTTACCTGGTCTTTGTTCCGATGCTTGTTTTCTGTGTTATATGTTTTACAATCTAGTGGGTTAGGTTTACAAGCACGCTAGCGGATTCCCGCTCATTTCCTTTCACTTTAGTCTCTGCCTACTGTGTTTCACCTTGTGATGGACCGCTGCGGACGCTACAAGTCACCCCAGGCAATCCAGCACCGTGAGGGGGACTACACGCACGGCGCGTTGCTGCGCCCCAGGGTCACGCGACAGTCGGAAGGCACTGGATTGGTTTCGATGGCTCTCGTGCTGTCTGTTGCGGTCCATCGTAAGGTGAAGTAGATTGTTGCCACCGCTCTTGTCGCGTGACCGAACTGACTAGACCTGTAGAAAGACAGTTTCGTGACATGGTATATACAGTCTCTCGTGCTGTGCCGTAGAAATTGCACTTTGTCAGAGGATGTGCTCTTGCCACTGTACATGGAGTCACCTCCAGCAGCGGACTAGCCGTATTGCTGTGCAGGTATTTGAAGAATACAGTTGTATATCTTATTTCTGCGCCACGCACGGACTGGACATTTTTATGATCTTATTAAACAAACACGCTCGCCGCGTATGTCCTAGAAGACAAATGCAAAATATTTTGACAAAAAAAAATGTGGATTTAAGTTTTGCTGTTTGTTGCGAGCCACGTGGTCGGAAGACCGACGTTTTAAACAAGCATCGAGATATCAAGGGGCTTTCTCGATGTTTGCATACAATGTAAAGAAACAGTTTGTGCCACCACTGCTCCGCTTAGTAAAATCAGTGCTTTTTTGATGAATTTTGAATTTTTTTGCAATTGTCTGTGCGTTTGATAATGTCAACTTTACGGTGCTTATACCGGCAGCACAATGTAGCTCTCAGGTGCCAATTTTTACGTTTCGGAATTAGAGGAATGGAATGGAACGATTAAGGCATTCCAGGAGTGGGAATGGGCCCAGTGTCCCCATTCCTAGGAATTGAAAGGAATTGAATTATCGCAAACTCTAATTCCCCGGAATGGAATTGGAATGGAATGGGGGTGCCCATTCCGCAACACTGATGAGAACAATGAAAATTCAAGCTTCTTGCCACAAGCTCACACTTGGCAGGTTTCCGTTCCTGGTATGGCTAGAAGCGCCGCAAGCGGTGATCTAGAGAACCGGCTCGGCTCGCTTTTTCTGCTGGGCAGCCCAGTGTTTGCACAGGCCGGAGCAGAGGGCGGGAAAAATCTCAGAGGCCATGGTCTCAGACCTTTCTTGAAAGGCGCCCCAAACGTCTGCTTCACGCAGTGTGACATTCAGATGTACGGCATGTGAGATCGTCCAGGTATATAAGTTGATGTTGGTTTAGAATTTTATGATATCAGAACGCAGAGAAGGCAGAAGAAAAACCAAACAGAGTATGTGATGATCTCCTATTGTATGAGCTTTATTGTTTGTGCGTTTTGAGTTCCCAATGACATGAAAGAATTAAGCATGCCAATTCCAGGATATACAGAGTACTGTCGACACGAGCGTACATCTGAACAGCCTCATGATTCCCCTCGCCGCGATGTCTCCTTGGAGTTTTCGTAAAGGTATGATGACTTCGGCGCTGGCAAAGACAAGGGCGCGAAAGCGTAGTTCCGAAGAATCCTTCGCCCGCTCAAGAACTCGCCCAGAGGAAGCGGTTTCGAAAACCAGGCGCCCGCGCCCGTGCCTTTGCCACCACTCAAAACCAAATCGAGCGGAAGTGTGCGTCCACCATGTTGGTTGCAGCGAGAAACCGGCGACCGGCGGGGCGACGAGCACGTACAGTGCGAGGGCGTAAAACAATACTAAACCTAAGCTCGCGGTTGTGGGTGAGCATCGATGACGGTGAGCAGTAGGCCTCGATGGTTACCGAAAACGCTACAAAATTGACAAACAGCAGAGGACTCTTGACCTAACAAAGATGGCAGCGCACAGGGTGTTGCCAGGCGTTCCAACCATTTCACACATTGTCCTCCACCCAAGTGGTTCGCGTGTTTGCATGGGGCACCTGTCGGGCCCCATGCTTTTCAGTGGTTTTTGATGATTATCAGATACGTTCTAATTGGAATCATATTTTCTATCTCCAATAATGAGAAAGTCAATTAGTAAATTTTAGTTAATTATTTACAAAATATTATTTTTTGTGTCTTTTTTTTAAACCCCTGGCGTCCGGCTTTGGTTGGTGGGTTGTTCTTGGAAAAAGTTTCTTATTTTCTTCTCGACCACGGCCTATGTTTAGGGATTTTTGAAAGTCTTCGCTGAAACACCACAGAGATAACGCGCACATGTCCTAATAATCTGGAAGAATAAAACATAGAAGCCAGGAACATCGGCCGCTGTATGCTATTTCGGGGCATCCTGATAAGAGGCGCTCGCTAACTTGCGTCCGGGGTTTCGTACACCGCGGTATATCATACACGAGTATGATATACCGCGGTGTACAGAATTTCCCCTGTAACACGATAATATTGACTGCCTCTGCCACCTTTCAAAGGTTTTCTTTTCTTAATAATAAAGATAATATTAGAAACTACCTACGGTTTGTGAGATTAAACGAAATTCTGCCTACGATGACTTTTTTTGTGTGTGTCACAGTGGCGCTCGATAGCCAAAGTCTGAGTTTAGCGAAACCGTTGTAGCTCAAGTTGCGCGGTTCTGTCATTGATTCCCGCTCTTGTAGCTCTGCTTATTATTGTAGCAAACGGCAGCAGCCTTCTATTCAATTATAAAAACTAGGCAATAAATATTCTCTAAACGATTTTAAATGTACCTATATAAATTACAATTCAAAGCCCACGCCATAGAAGAAAAAAAAAAAGAGCAATGAGTAAATTATGCTTATAGATTAAAGCTCCTTGGTTAATCATGTACCAACGTGCTATATTCATTTTTTTAAATATTTTTTTAATGTTTTACAATGTACGATTTTATGACGAAATCTAAGGCGCGACAATAATTAGATCTTGCAGGCCAGATGTAGAAAGGAGCTGACGTTCTCAAATGGAACTAATAAAGCTTAAGAATTTTGTGAATTCCAAGTACCACCAAAGCGAGGCATGAGGGCATACGATTGAGCCAAAGAATGACGGAGCGTCGTCTCCAATGAGGCGCGTCGGAGGCAGCCTCGCAAGTGGCTCCGCGTCGCCGCCTGCAGCCGCGGCATGCAGATCAGTGGGGGTGCGAGCATTGAAACGTTAGATGAGCTATGAAAAAAAAAAATGTCGAACGCGTCGCCGGCAGCATCCCCTATAAGACCGCCCACGGCACGATCAAAGCGATCAAAGGATTAGAAAAGCGCCAGAAAACAAGGACCACAGGAAGAATAGACGAAACGATGTCCTTGTTTTCTGGCGCTTTTCTAATCTAAGATGTACCAACTTGCCCAACTCCAGATTCTTCTACGATCAAAGGATTGCCGTACCTATACTGACCGCTAATTTTGACGCAATTGGTTGGAGGCACCGACAAGGAGTGTGCCGGCGACCTTGGCCGCCTTTTGATTGCCACTGCCGGTCAAATGCGATCGACCGCAATCGAAGCAGCCCATCACATGTGAGAGGCCGGCGCCACGTACAGAAGCGTCCAGTTTGAGCTCGCGCCAACGGTTGTTGACGGCCAATAAATGGCTGCGTCTTGTTGAACCAGTCGGGTTCTGCCTCAGCCTCCCTGGCAGGGTTGGGCAGAAATACTCAAAAATGTATTTGGAAATACAAATACTGGGTTACATTAAAATAGTAGCTAAGATACTGATACTAAAATAAATCTGTAAAAACGTATCGCGATACGTGTTGGAAATACATTTTAAATAGAGGCAAAAAGTCTTTGAAAATACAAATTTAATACAGAAATACATTTCAGGGAGGCCAGAAATACAAATACAGAAATACTGATACTGCAATACATTTTTCAAATTTGTTTGAGACGCCAACTGAGATGAAGCTTGAAAATTGAAGTGGATAGTGTTTGATCTCGAAATTAATTTCCCATAGGCTCGTCAATGCCTTGAAGGTAGTGGTTTCGGACGAAGAGGAGTTTTCAGTGGGTTCAAAAAAAAACGTTTCATCAAAGATTGACCGCGGTCCCTTCCCTGACAACTTGTCTGTCTGACGAGTGATGCGAAAAGACTTCGACCTCTAAATAAATTCTATGTCACCCTAAATCCCATCAAAGCGTCACCACGCTCCTTTGCAATAAGGACGCCCCTGTAAAATTGATCACATGACGTCACGGTGGAATGAACTGGTATTCTTTACCTGTAGGTGTGGCCATGAACATGAAACTTTACCACACCGCTGTATGAAAGGACAATACGTACTTCCGTTGTAGGTTACCTCGTTGAAGATCGTGCAGGCAGTGCCATTTGGAATCTTGGGGAATAGTGCACCACCTGAAAAATCCTGGAACACATTTATTATCTTCTGCTACGGTTGAAAAAACGATACGGTGGTTTCCTTGTTGTGAAGGTCCTTCCTGCCGACCCTCCGCCACCGACGCATGGATTGCAGTCCTCAAGTTTCGCCTAGCATCATCCAAATACAGACCTCGTGCCCGTGGATTGCGACCTGGCATTGCCGGCACAGGTACGAGCTCTCCGAGAAACAGCGCGCTTAAAACGAGTCGCAAGTGCAATAAGTCTGCAGGAAGGCACAGCGAGGCCACGTCTGGCCTCCTTTCTGGGTTTCGGATCAGCAGAGCAGCGGGTCATGTTCACGTCGGCTGATGACGTACCCTTGAGCCGTGCAATATTACGGGCGCAGCCGCAGACGCATTCGAATAAGTGTTGAACTGCACTGCGTGAGTCATCCTACTATGTCAAGTCTACCACCTCCAGGCTCGTGCTGCAACGGACTGTGACTCAGCTTTGCCGGCTGGGTGTACTGTGCACGCCAAGGCAAGATAGACGGTTAGCAGCGGGCATTGGATGCCAGCAAACAATGACTCAAGAAATCGGTACCTAAGGAAGTGGAGTCCGAGAGCAGAAGATGCTCTCGGACTCCACTCCTGGCACGCCGCCTGTTTCGAGTCCCAGAATACGCAACACTTCTCAGAAGAGAGAAGAGGACGCATAGAAAAATAGTTTGTAGAATCGGCAAGAACCTTGGTCAGCATAGTAACAATGCCCCAGCATCTCCTTGACCCTAATGCCCTCAGATGTAAAAAAAAAAAAAAAAAAAAAAAAAAAAAAGATTATTCGGACATGTATTTTTTTCTTTTTTTGGGGAAGGGGGGGGGAGGGGAAATTCTCAAGAAATGTAACGAAATGCATTTCATCCTGATTGTATCGCGATATAAAGAAACATTTTAATGCACTGCGATACGGGAATACAGATACTTGTGAAAAAAATGTATCGCGATACAGAAATACAGATATGAAATGTATTTCTAAAATACTATCACGATACATTTGTATAGCGATACTGCCCAACCCTGCTCCCTGGTGTGTAGCCATAGACGAAAACCCCAAAGTAGAAATACAGGTGGCTTTAGTCTAGTGTGGGTAGAGATTTCGAACGTTTAGGTCACATCGACACCGTTTCTCGTATTTACATTTGAACAAATTTCGATTGTCAGCACGGTGCATAACTGCTGTGGTAGTTTCGTGCTCCAACCACACGTAACAGCACGTCACCAGGGCGTTTGTGTCACTGCGCCAAATGCGAGGCCCGGAGGAAACGGCTGTCGTCTGCTAGCCAAGAGTCGTCTGCTGCGAAACGAACCAACTTCGGATGAACGTCCACCGCCGCCACACTGCCATTCGCATGGAGTAGCGAGTTCTTCGAGAATAGTTCGTGAGGCAATCATAAACTCAATTTACCCTTTAATCCGTGGCAAGTACTAATGCCAGGGCGGAGTTTTGAGCGGAAGAGGTCGATTACACGGCTGCGATCCTTCAAAAAGTATAGATCTTGGAAAAGTGTTGATCCGCATTAAGTACGTTAACAAGTAATTTGTATTCGCCTCACTTCTGTGTCAGAAGTCTGACCGCAACACTATAGAAAACAAAGCCTGGAACAACTTTTTGTCGCGGACGACGCTGTTGCTGTGGAGGTAACGAGACCTCCGTGGCCTCGAGTCCATGAGTCTTGTCACGCGCATTGCTCCGACGCTCTTATTGGGTCGCGGGGGCTACAGTCTCCGCGTTTTGCGCTCCTTTTTGTCACGTGCCAGCGCGTCTCGCAATTAGCGCAACGTTTTGTCTTCTAGGAGGTATATAGGAAGTTTTCGTAGATCGCTTCCGCTGTCCCGCAACGTTCACCGCAACCCGCTACGAGATACGGGACTCTGCAGGCAAGGCTAGCGTCGCGCATGCGCAGTAGTGGCGTCTTCGTTCCGGAGAGCGTAGCGGAGGTGGGAAAAGGCCTACGAAAACGCTTCACGTGGAGAGCAAGTCGTCTGCTTCTTGCGCCGGAGTTGCGGTGACGTCAGAACAAAGCCGAGCTCTGATTGGCTTTGATTGAAAGGATAGTGGGTATGCACCTCAATGATGAATGCCTTGAGGTCTACCCACTATTTTTTTTTCGATCAGCCAATAGGGGCTTGGCGTTCTTACATCATCGCAACCCCTGTGCAAGAAGCAGACGAACTTATGCTCCGCATTGACATGACACACGCGATCACGACTTTAGGAAGACACAGATATAGATAGTGAAGACACATTTGCACACCTTAGCTCGTTTTTTAATGTCCCAAGGGGCGAGCTGACGTCATCAGTTTGAAGCGCGAAAACGGCACCTAGTTTCCTTCGGTTTCATTGGCTTGCGCGCGTCGACGGGGCTTTCATTGACCGCTGCGCTCGTCAGTTTACACAACCGCTCATCCCATGGCGCTGCGTGTCGCGTCCAAGGTCGGCGTGCCCAGGGGATCATGCGCGCTGACCAGCGACGAAAAGTACGCTGCAGACAAAAAAGGAAGCGGACGAGCGGCTTGCATGCTTTTGCATTCACAACTTATAAGAAGTGCTTAGGTGTACCTCGAGCTTTTTTATTTACATACTCTGTTTTAAGTGTTCTTAAATCAATCAATCAGTCCTCGCGAAACATCCGCATGGTCTTACACCCGCATGACAAGAAAAGAAAGCTGAAATAACACCGTTTTGCCTCCAGTGGTGTCACTTTGTGAGAAAAGTGTTATAACTTTATTAGTATGAAACAAGCAGGACGGGCTTAATTTTAATTTAACTTCTTTATATCAAGTTTAGCGATATTTTTCAATAACAACGAGATGTCATCGGAATGATGCCCCACAACGACCCATTACGTTAATAAATACAGCCGAGTGCCACATTCGTTAGTATATCCATTTGTAGGAAACAAAATGTTATCTAGCACATTGAACGAACCTGAGTGCCTCGTGCATATTTCTTACGTGTCACAAAAATTGCGTGGAAAAAATATCTGAACTCGAGGAATCTTTCTTAAAATGAACTAAAATGCTCATGTAGAAACTAAGGTATGTAACTATTGATACTAATATAAAAATGTGTATATGTGCATATGCAATTCCAATAAAAGTTTCCACTTAAAAAATATTTAAAAAACGAGCAAAACTTAATTTTATTACAATGTACGCGTGTGCGACTACTGTCCTAGATAAAGTTTTGTCAACTGCGCGTATGTGAGAGACGAAGATCTTTCGTCGCCAGCCTCCTAGAGCAAGGGAAGATACGTACTCATTGAGCTAATCATAAGTCTGCCTTTCGCCACGTGATCACGCTTTCACTCATGCCAACACGCAGAGACGGCAGAGAGCGAGGTCACCAGGCGATGAAAATGAGGCGGTGGATTAATCCGGCGAGCGCGTAGTTCCCACGGATGCTTCGTCCCAGATGTGTCATGTCAAACGACACTTGGAGTAACCCTCTCCATCTTGCTTGGGATTAATTGCCTCAGTGTCTGAGTGCGCCGCGTCCTTGTAATATTCCTCCATTTACAGCCTTCACCATTTTGCTGGCGGTTCTGAGAAAGAAAGTATCGGCAGAGAGTAGCTGATAGTAGCTACAAATTACTAAACATTTTACATAAGATACAGTTTAAAAAAAAGTTTGCACCTCCCCGCCGGAGTCGACGGCGGTGGCGACGGCGGATATCTGCGGCTCCCTTCCAAGAAGCCCCATCCCCGAAGGCACGCGGAAGCGTGGGAAGATCGCCGGTGCCCCCACGTCGTGCATTATGGCACCCGCCGGTTTGGCGCCGAGGAACAATGGGTGCGGGGGGCAGACCAGCGATGCCCTCGGGGGTCGATCGGGGTCTTTGGGGAGTTGTCGAGTGAATCGGGCGGTGAGCGGTCGTGTGGAGACGACCAGAGAGACGTATACCTCAAGACCCGCTAATCTGACTGTGCCTGTCCGCTCGCCCACCTTGAGCGGCGATCAAAGTTGTGCACGCGCTCTTTACTTCTGAAATGCCACATTTCATTCATTCACTCACTCACTCACTCACTCATTCATTCATTCATTCATTTGTTTCACCCCTAAAGGCCCGGTTAAGGCATTACATAAAGCGGGGGGGGGGGGGGGGGGGGGGGGCAACCCAGGCAGCACCGACACGTCGAAAGAACGTCGTAAGAACGTCGACAACTTCCGCGACCCGACGTCGAGAAAACGTTGGAAGTTTGGACGTCACGTCTCTTCGACGTAAAAAGGAAAGCCTAATGTCTGGCCAAAAAGGTCGATTTAACGTCGACATGACGTCCTAATGAACGTCTATGGAACGTTGAGTCCACTTTCCGAGGCAGCACAGACACGTCGAAAGGACGTCGAAAGAACGTCAATAACTACAGCGACGACGTCGAGAGGAAGTTTAGTGTTTTGACGTCACGTCCAATCGACGTAAAAGAGAGGCCGAATATTCGACCAAGAAGGTTCATTTAACGTCGACATGGCGTCCTAATGGACGTCTATGGATCGTCGTGTCCACTTTCTGAGGCAGCACAAACACGTCGAAAGGACATCGAAAAAACCTCAATAACTGCAGCGACAACGTCGAAAGGACGTTTAATGTTTGGACGTCAAGTCCAATCGACGTAAAATTGGAGGCCGAATATCGACCAAAAGGGTCGATTTAACGTCTGCACGGCGTTCCATATGACTTCTATGAAACGTCAAGTGCACGTCTGAATTACACGAGATCTCAATTAATGGCGAATTACACGAGATCTCAATTAATGGCGTTAAGTCAACGCTTCGAAAACGTATATTTATATTATATTATTTCACCTTCTTTACGTTATATTATTTACGTTATATTATTTCACCTTCTTGCATGCAGAACGTACACTCTAGGCCTACAAAACTTCTGAAACAGCATCTGTTCGACAGGTTTAGGACATCTTAATTATGCTACATGTCTTCATTAGATTACCTCTTTCACTACAAATAAGGAAGCTGTACCGGAGGAGCAATGAAAAAAAATAAACGAAGGATCTAAACAGTGGTTCCAATTGATCAGCATTTTATTGCTCTGTACAAAAACATTGCTTTGTTACAAAATCAGCGATCGCCTTCCAGGGGAGAGGGAGCTCTGGAGCCCTCGATCCATCGCAGTCCCAGCCTGAAAAAAAGGGATGAAAGAAAAATTTGAGGAAGTATAATGATGCAAGGCGTCGCAAAAAGCCGATCGGACATATCAAATTATAAGGCGTATGGGGCAAAGTTAAGTTCGATTGGAAAGTTATCATATTACGGTGAAACCTAAAGAATAAATAACTGTATGCGAGGCCAGTGCAACGAGGTCCCTACCTTTTTTTGCTTCTGCTCCACTCGCTGACGCGCACGCTTCATCCAGCCCATCGTGGTGACTTGGAAGTCCTTCTTTGTTATGGCTCCAGTGGCGGTGACAGCGTCTGAAAAAAGAACATAAAATGAATGAAAAATCGGACAATAAAATCAGCAGTGTTACCCACCATATAAGACGCTAGCAAGTTGCAGTGTGCCAAACTGCACCTTTCCTTTGGCTCCAAACCAGCTATACTGGGACGCCAATTCGTCCGTCAGGGTGGCACGTAGAACGCGGACAGCGGCTTCACGCGTCGTATTGCCTCCAATCTTGGACAGCCATTCAACCTGAGCAAGACAAAACAAAGAATAGAATTGCAAAAAAAAAAAAAAATTCTAGAGTAGCATGCGATGAAACACATCCCCGAAAAATGGCCCTCGAGTAAACCAACAGTCTTACAAGAGTTTGGCGGTAGCCTCCTTCAACAATCCGGGACTCTAGAGCCGCCAATATGAAATAGCAAAAAAAAAAAAAAAATTATGGCTAATTCCCTAGGCAATATTGCTGCATACGTGAAACGTTCTTGCATCACAGATGTCTCGCGATACTCTGAGTTTCACGTAGACAGGGCTGATAAACCTGGCGATCTTCCAGAGCCTTCCATGCTCGCTCGAGCTCCTTTCCATCAGTGCGCAAAAGGCAGTCGATCTCGCCCTTGCCTACCTCACTGCTTTTCGCCTATACCCCTCTGATCGCGTGACCTTCCCCGTTAACCAATCAGTATCGAGCTTCGCGTCCACGTTTATCAAGCTTCCATTATCAGGATTCACAAAATTTTCGCACCTCCAAAGAATGTTTCACGTTAACATACAAGAATAAAAACAGCGGAAGTTATACATGTATTCAATTTAAATGGGCTAGTAGAAGAATAAAAATACATTGCCGAATCAGCGACGCTAGCGAAGGAGGATGGCAGCTAATTCCCTTCAGAGGTGGCACGGGGAAGGATCATGATTCGCTGAACGCATAAGCTTTATCAAAGGTTAGTTTAATTGGACAAGAGTTATTATTATAGTTGTAACTAGAGTGCCTTGAAGCGCACATGAAGGCTCCCTAGTTGTAACTATGCTTGTAACTATATGTAGTCATTGACAGCTCAAGAAATCGGGGCGTAATGACTCCCGAACCTAGGCCTTATGACGCTCTGCAGCCAACGAAATTGCGGCACCAGCCGATAACGATGCTGAAGAATTAATCATGTAGAAGGAAGTGTGAACATAATAATAATAACTCCACGTTTGTGAAGTAGTTTACCGAACAATCCATTAGCCAACACGTGCAATGAATATTTTGTTAGCTGAAGTATAAGGAAAGTTCCGCGTCAGACTCTCGCAACTTCGTAAACTCCCTAAATTGCACTTCGATGCTCCTTACCCCAGTTATTGCTATGCAGTTTTATCCAAATTTACTTCATAAAAAAAAAAAAAAAAAAAAAAAAAAAAAAAAAAAAAAAAAAACAGGAAAAGTTACGGTTTTGATGACATACAGAGAACCCCGTAAAGTACGTCATTGAAAGGAGCGAAAGTATATGCGGGCGAGCTAGTTAGGAAACATAATAATCTAAGCCCTTAGACATAGATATGATTTCCCCTTGCTTGACGCGTATTTTCAAATTCTGCTTGCTAAATGGCGTGTTTCCCCAAGCGAATGACACACACACACACACACATATATGCGTGTATAGCCTAATCTTGGCAGTGTTCAACAAGGGCCTGGGAACATTTGACAGCATTTGCAGATCATCATAGCGTAAAAATTCACAGGGTCTCTTATGTTGACGACTTGAAGGTGAAAGCCCAAGCGCAGATCCCGGTGATAGTGAAGCTCCGAAGGCAGCGCGCTCCCTGACGACGCACTTTTGGCGCCGGTCGCACGTCCGCCCTTCACCGCTGCCCGAGCGAGAGTGTCTTCCTCTCCCGCTGGGTTTGCGGCGCGCCAGCGATTCTGGCGCAAGTAACGCCATCTCGTGGTTAATGGCGAACCTGGTACCTTCCGTGCCATCGACGTGTTTTCGTACCTTTCCTGTCGCCGACGTGTTTTCGTACTTTTCGTGTCGTCGACGTGTTTTCGCCCAAGGACTCTGAAGGTCGATTACACGATGCGACATATAAGGCTTTCGCCTTAATAAATCAATCTTAATTTGGTTTCCGACACCCTCTCGGAAACCTGCATCGGGGAACTTTAGTCTTTCTGCGCGTGCCACAACCTCGCTGGATCTCTGCGCGTGCAGAGCACGAGACAGCCCGAGCAGTCTCGTGCACTGCCGCCTGCCTCCTGTGAACTTATGTTACGGCGGCGTTACCCATGCGCCGAACGATTGGTGAGATCGGCCTATTGTAACGATCGCTCCTAGATGCTGCTTTTCACGCATTATAGGGATTCGAATATAAAGATCGCCGACAATTGTTTGCTTCCTAGTTACTTTTTTATGGTACATTCACAACCTTTCTTGTATAATGCATTTTTTTTTTGGCGAATTTTATACGACGATTTTGTAAGTTTTCTTTTTGTATTTCATAGTTGTTTGCTTTGTTCATTGTTTGCTACCTAATTACTTTCTGTATGGTTCATTCACCATCTTTCTTGTATAATGCATTTTTTTTATTTTGGCACATTTTATACGTCTATTTTGTGAGTGTTTTTTTTTTTTCTGTGTGTTTCTGTATTTGTATAAGTCTAGACATTCATGTTGTGGCAATTTGTTGACGTCTAAGTTTTATTTCTGATGCTTTGCTCTTTTGTTTGGGAGTTTCGGTTTAGTCACGCTGTTTTAACAGCGGTTTCTCCCGTGACCTCCATTAACACTGTATTTTTGTTGAAAATTATTATTATTATTATTATTATTATGTACAACCAAGGACATGGAGGGAAGGTGGGAATGGGGGCTTGTGCCCCCTCCCCCCCTCTTCCCAATAAAGAATGCCCTTGTTTTGTTCTTAGAACCCTGCATGAAGGGCATGCTCGAAGTTGTGGCGACAGCGCTCCTTTGGTGTCCTTTAGCAGCCCGCTACAATGACCGGAAAGGGGTTCGGTTAATTGAGTGCTCAGGTGGCGAAGTTTTCCGGGGACAGAGGTACTCGGGGCTTTTCCGATCGGCGTTTGTACCCGCATCCTCCTCCAGCAGTGTTGACGCAATGCGTCCAGATAACGGCCAATGTCGAGCCTTCCTTCGGAAAAAAGAAAAGAAAAAAGAATAAGAAAAACAAGGGCGCCCCGCAAACATTGCGAGCAACCTCTGGAACCAGCGGCTGCGTCTAAACCTGCTTGCTAAAGCGGACCATGCTATCAGGAGCAAGGAGATACCAACGGAAAGATTCGTGAATGGCGGTGAATAAGCGACTTTTAGGGGTTTTGAGATTTCCACCATATGTGAGGCAAAATGGCGCAAAATCCAACATGGGCCATGCTATATGGGGCTTTTTTTTTCACTATTACCTACTATATTTTCTTAATTCTAAAATTCCAAACTGTAAATATACGTAATTTCCGTCATGTTTTCATACTGTACAGTTCTTTCCACAGAGCGCAATCGCTCTCGGGGAGGAGACAACTGAGAGACACAGTAATCACTGTACGATAGGAGCTACTGCTCAGACCAGCGTTCCAACATGACTATCCGCACGTCGATCGATTGCACCTAGTCCCTCAAGTGGTCTTAAACTCCTTAATGTAAAGCGGAATGTCAACCTGCTACACCCTGCCCCCTCCGATCACGGACCGACCAGCAGCATCAATGCCCGACAGCTCATCTTCTTGTGACACTACTCATACGCGAACACACAGTCACATCGGCGATAATTCCAGCATTCTGTTCACTGACCTCTACGACAATTGCTGGATCGCGCTTCCCCGCTTGTTCTCTGCAGCGCAAGTGAAGCCACCGGACGGTCATCTTGCTCGTAGACGATTTGCGGTTTCGATACCGTTGCAGTGGCTGGCGGCAGAGTGCTGAAGACACGTTTTCTACTCGTTCGTCGTCATTCGCCGAACAATTTTTTAATACCCTGTGTAACCGTTGAGACTTGCCATTGTAAACACGTGGAAACTTTTACAAAAGCGCAGCATCGCAGGAAAAAAGGCACAATTCATCGAAAGCAAGTTTCGCCGGTCTCGCGGCGGAATCAAAGCTTCCTTGGCACGACGAAGTGCTGCGTCTCTATGTCTTTGCACTCAATTGAATACCGATCAAGAATTGACGCGGCGTGGATGTGTTTTGCGAGTGCAATGTGCGTGAATCCGTATGCAATATCGGGGAAAAATGAAATGCGAACAGAGGAGCGCGTGGCTCGCGGTACAGGCTGCGCCGCCTGTACTGCTAAAGCCTCTTGATATAGCCGTTTTTTACAAGTACCGCCAACCATTGTTGTGGAACCGCGCGAGACACGTGCCACGAGCGGGTGCTCCGCCGCCATTCGCTTCCTAGGGCCGCTCATTTCAGTGCTGCGCCGCCATTCGCTTCCAAGGGCCGCTCGAGACCCTTGTCTCGTGCACTCGCGCATTTGACGCTACTTGCACGACAAACGCAAACATATCGAGGGGCTTTATGTACTGCGAGTCACGCGCCCCTCTGTTGGCATTTCATTTCTCCCCGATAGTACCTCTGGGCTGCGTTTAACTTTTACTCTGACTGTACTGGTAACTTGCGGCACTCGCGGTCCAGAAATGAGCCAGTCGCGACGGAAGAGGGGTAGAAGGGAGGGTTATGTACTATTAACCATGGCTATATTCCAAATCTACTCTAATGGATTACGTGGGAGCACGAATAGAGCAACGCTGGGGAGCAAGGAGGGTTTTTGAAGGCAAAAGTACAAGACGGGCGAGAATGAAAATCTTTGAAGTGCGGCCGATGTGATCGTGTGCAATCTGTTGACCAATTACGATTAGGCGAGCCGCGCTCAAACGTCAAGTGCAATTAAGTAGGTTGATAATGAGCCAGCACTGATCAGTGATGAGGAGCTGTTGTGCGCGGTATTCTGTAAATCGTCTAAGGACAAAAGAAAGGCGTACCTCCCCCCCCCCTTAGCCCCTTCTTCCGTCGCTAGTGGACGCTGGAATAAGCTCGTTCCTGGACCGCGAGGGCCGCAAGTATAGGGTGTATTCACTGGCCGTCATAGCTGAGCTCGCTGCTGCTTCCTGACCACGGGGGAAGAGGGAGAGGGGAAAGAGCTGATCCAGACGCACATACGGCTTCACGCATATTGCACTCGCAAAGCACACCCACACGGCGTCGATTTTTGATCGGTATCCAACCTGCGAAGACACAGACACATGTAACACTTGGGCGTGCCGATGGAGCTTTTAAAGGGGGACTCCGCCGATTTTTTGGTGGACTTCGATTTGGCTGGAAATTTGCAGACCGCGTCAATAACCCTTTCTCAAATGATAACCAAACTATTTTAAGAAAAGAAAAATTTTCTGTGAAGTCATTGAATTTTCAAGTTACCCCGGCCGCGAGGGTTCCAGGAGGCGACTCTCTACTGACAACAATGAAAAATCCCTACTTTTCCCTACCCGCGTACGTCACGGACGTGCAGGCAGACGAGCGACTCGGGCAGTCGCGGCCCGCGAAGTGGCTTTCCGGACGCCACCGATCGAGATAATTTTTCCGCAGCTTCAAGGTTGAAAGTTCCTTTGCAATGGGTAGCAATATGTGCTCCGCGATAGATTGTAGAAACAGTGCCGGGAAAAAGCTTCTTTTTTTACCCTTGTTTTCGTGGAAGAAAACAAAATGCGTTCCCCGGCAGCAATAGAAGCCAGCCGCGTCAAGGTGCTTTTGCGCGAGCTATGTGCCGAGAAAACTAGTGTCACGTGAAACATTTTCACTTTTGCTCGGAATACTTTATAGCCGCGTGCTGCGAGCTGAGTTTCCTTCAGCAGCTGGAACAGCTTCAAGAGCGGCAAGCGCAAACTCAAGCCGGCTGTGACCATTACGACACCCGTCTAAAGAAGGGCGCTAATAATATCGAGAAATATAGTACACGATCTAGCACTATAGTCGACATTTTGCACAGTCACATTTGTTATTCACAATTGGTTCAGTGATTTTTTATTTTTTTATTTGTTTTTTATAAACACTATATTTGTTTCGGACGTCGAATCTAGCTCGGGCTACTCCCGAAGTTCCACTCACGCGGCCGATATGTTGAAGACGAGAAGTGAAACGTCTAAACAAAGTTCAAGACTGAATTTCGACATGACTTTCGACATATTGCTATTCCTGTCTGCTATTACAGAGGTTTATGGAGCAGGTGTTGAGCTCCATTAAAATAGGATAGAGCCTTGCCTGGTTTGTTAAATGGTTGGCGTGCAATATTCTTTGCAGAAAAAGTGGTGAAAACGTCTTTAATTTATTCTATTGCGAAGAAATTTTATATAGGGCTGAAAAGTTTTTTTTTTTTTTTTAACCATGAAAATATTACTGTTGTTGAGGGGAGGCATTCAGATTTACAGCTGATGAAAACTGTGCTAACCCAACTTAATTTTAGAAATCTTATATAGAATTACCCTTTTCCCAAGTGCTCTCGTGGATTGGTGTTTGAACGCGTTGCATTCTACTCCAAAAGTAAAGAGAAAAAATACGGGTACATATTTTTTAGCAACTTGCTAACTTATTTTTAATTAAAAGGTTTATGATGTCTTTCTGTACCTCACGCACTATTGTATCTTCAAGCAAATATTCTTTATTTTGAGATGAACAGTGTATTTGTGTATTTTATACGCATTCCAAACCAGTCCCATGACCCGTATTCAACACTTCTACAATACCCTCAGGGGAGCAGATATTTATGTTTTTAACCCAAATTTCGTAGCTTTCAAGACTGTTTTAACTAACCTGTGAACATTTTGTTGTGCATCATTACCAAGGCGTCAAGCTGTTCATGAGCACAGAAAATAAACAAATGAGTGAATGAATGAATTCCATTGCACCTTCATGTTTGGCTTGGTGGTTGCAAAGTTCTTTTAATCGTCATTTTAACACGATCTTTATGACCCCCTCCCTTTCTTGATGATTCTGCATTGGCTACCGAAGAGGCTTGCCGGATTCGTAATCCCGAGAGGGACACTGTTCGCTGTGTTGTTTGTCACCATCACCTCCCAAGGATTCTGCGCTGGTGGCACCGGCTACCGAAGAAACTTTCCGAATTCGTAACTGCCTTAAATCCTGTCGTAATCCCGACGGGGACACTGTCCGCTAAGCTGTTCGTCGCCTTTGCTTCCTGATAATTCTGCGCCGGCTAGCGCTAGGTGGCGGCGAACAATAGGCGGCCGCCGCGACGGGGGCCGGCCCTCCGAGATTTTTCGCGCGCTCTGCTCTGGCCTTTTCAAACGCTTGGCTACCCAGCAGAAAAAGCGAGCCGTGTCAGCTCTCTAGATCTCCGCATGCGGCGCATAGAACTAAACCAGAAACGGAGACAGAATCGGCTCAAACCACTCAGTCAAGTGTGAGCCCGCGGTATGAAGCTTGCATCTCCATTGTTCTTATCATCAGGAAGGTAAGTCGATCTTCGTTGATTCGTAATTTTTATACCGTGTTCCGGTCTTTGCGCTGTTTCACTGGATGATACCTCAGAATGCAAGATCGGAAGAAGTGGAAGCCAGCTGGGTCAGACTGCTCGGTTACAAGCTCGACCGCAAGCTGGGAGACTTCAGAGCTAGCGTTCGCGAAGACCGTCGCCAGGCTAATACCGGCGCCAACCCCTGTAGCCCCACCACTGGGGTGCTGGGCTCCCTGCGTCGCCGGAAATACAGGCGGCTCGTCCGCAAGCCGAACACGCAGGGAGCCCTCGCCAGGCGCTCTAGACCGGCTTACTAGAAGTCAGCAGCCCATGGCGGCCTCATGAAAATCACCGCCGCGACGACCGCTGCAAGTATAAAGGCGCATTCCCACCGGCGATGTAAGCAGTCGCGCGATGCGACTAGATCGCATCGCAAAAAAAAGCTAGATGGTCACACCGGCGTGCGCGATGAGCGAGTCCAACGCCTTCGTTGGCGAGTCGTTTCTCAAAAACTCGCTTCGAACGCCGTTGATTGGCTCAGCCGCTCCGCGACTAGATCGCATCGCAAAAAAGTCGGGTCGAGTAGCGACTGCTCAAATCGCGTCGCTTTTTTCCCGCGATGGTCGCTTTCGCGATGAAAGTTATCGCGCGACTAGATCGCATCGCCGGTGTTTTCACTCATCAACCGCAACATCAATTCCTCACCCCCGTACACAAACTCCATTTAAACTTTAATAGCCATTTATTTTAAAAATCCTTCTCCGCAGTACCAACTCATCATCGTTGGATGCGGCGCCGTAGCCTTCACAGTATGGGCGACTTGCCCTCCTGCGGCGCCGCAGCTCTCCCGGGCCGTAATAGATCACTATCACTAGGTCTAATCTATATAGGGTGTCCCAAATCACCAGGCTCGATCTAAAATGAACCGTAACAATCGACGCTTGCACGTAGCGATCTAAACTTTTTGTCAAAGGTGTATTTCACGGGTCGGTGTTTTTCTTATAAAATTGGAAAGCGAAGCTCCCTTTCAATAAAAAATAGGGCCAAGAAACTTGCCAAGGTCAACGGCGGGCGGCGACGCAGAGCAAGTCAAGTTGCGGGGCGCGTTGGCGCGCGTATTGATAGATGGCGTCAGGAGCAGCGTCCAAAGATGTAGCCGACCAGCAAAGAAAGCAACGACACGCAGAAGAAATCCGTTGGTAGCAAAAGCGCCGTCGTTATCCAAACGCGTTTTTTTTTCCTTCAAGGTTTGCTTTTACTATTCGCATTTATTTTTTAACCAAGGTGCATTACAAAAATATTATCTTCATTTGAATAAACCACGGTGGTCGCGAGCAGCCTCGATAAGGAGGTAGTGCCATCTATGAATCTACGAATATGGCCGCCGCGTCGGCCGGGGAGTCGTCACCTAAATGTGTTTCTTCCACCGTGCATGAGGAGCGCAGCTAGTGCAGCCAGCACGAGAAAAATGTAGGACGCCATGAGGTGGGTGGTGTGTGGGCACACAAATTCTGCAACAGGGGCCGGGGGTGGCGCATGGGGTAGTGCAGCGGGGCAAGGATACCGGTCAGGCAGCGTTTAGCGAAGCTGAATTGGGGCGTGTTGATGTGATTATTTATTCTTACTTTGCGTTGTGTGTGAAGAGATACAATAGTGTGTGGCTGCTATCTGTGCCGAAGAGACAAGGGACTCACAATGACTTCTAATACGGCGAAGAAAAAGGCAGAGTGGTGGTGTTTCGTGGTGAAAACAAATTTGTCCAAGTAGGATTGCTCTTCAGTAAAGACAGCAGTTGAAGTTGCTCCATTTATCTTGCCAGTCTTGGTGTTTATTTTCCTGATGCATGCTCAATAGATGAGATCAATTCAGACATTTCCTGGTAGCTTTGGAAGAATGCAGAAATCAAGAAAAGATCGCTTTCATTAACCTATGGTTTAGACAAGAAATATTATTAACACCAGAACAAAAACTAGGTATTTAGAAGCCTGCAAAATGTACAGATGAAAAAAAAAAAAATTAAGAGCTTTGACACTAAAGTGGGAAGGAAAACATCGCATATCGCATACACAGACTTCGCTTTCTCAATACTGGTATGTAAAATGAGATAGACACCTATTCCTCTATAACAACAAAACGAAAACAATAAAAATAAAACTAGATTATGTAATTGACCACCCAAAACGGCATTTGCGCTTTCAATATAAGCTTCTGCCCCTCGCGCAAGTCATGCTTTTTCACGGGCGTTTGATATAGGACGGAGCTTATTACTTCTCACAGCCGAGCAGACGAAAACAAACGAAGATTGCGACCGTTTTCACGCCGAATAAAGGTTGGCTCACACACTTGCGCGAGTCCGACCGTGTGCGACTGCAATGGCTTGCGACGTTAATCCTTTTACGGGTTTCTATGGCGACTGGGTCTTAAGCCGCCTGCAGCCTCCCGGTTGCCATAGCAATCCGTAAAAGGATTAACGTCGCCAGCCGTTGCAGTCATACTCGGTCCGACTCACGCAAGTGAAACAGCCTTTACGCAGCCGTAGCCTTGGCCGTTGAAATGCGCTCGAGGAACGAGAGAGAGGAGGAAGAGAGGAGAGTAAACAAGAGAGGATGTGTCACGGTAAAAGGTGGACAGAAAGGGAAAGGGGTTTGTATGGGTACTTGGTGTATGCACCATGACGGCAGCCATTGCTTGACACCAGGCATTACACGCAAGTCTATGGGACAAACACATAAAAGTTAAGAATATTGAAAATTTTACGCAGTGCACAAAGGCGTTTTCTTTTTCTTCTTTTTTTTGTGATATACTGCGATTATTATATCGGGTGTTTGGAGATTGAATAGGCATTTGTCAAACGGTCGAACTCCAATTTAAAAAAATAAATAAATAAATGTGTCGATCAGGTTACCACCGATTGTGGCGGTGTCGTTTGCTTGAGTTGCTAAATTACACGTTCAACAAATAAATGACACGCTCCGAGTTTTAGTTCGTCACAGAAGCCCTCACTGCAGTTCAAAGCAAACTCTTGCACCAGAAGTACTCTGTACAGGCGCTTGAAACGATGCGAATATGTCCCCTGTAAAGGTCTTCTAACTTACCACGAACGACTCCACATCGACTCTCAGCAACCCTTGTCTCATTGAACCGCATCACAGTTTACGCCCAACAATGTCGTAACCCTCAACCGGAAAACACTTATTAAAAAAAAAAAAAAGAAGATTGGCATTTTAACGTTTTTGATATTTGCACTAAAAATATTACAGGTCATTCCCGGAAACAGGACAAAAGTTTCATCGTCGAGAACAACCCAAAAAGGTAAGAAATTGCAGGTTTCCTCGTTTCTCCCATTGAGTCCCATGCATTGGCTGGTGTCCAGAGATGGCTGCCGGTTGTGCCGCTCGGCCCCAGCAAGACAAGCCTCGATATGCGATCCAGCCTACTACAGTAAAGATCAGTGAACTGGATCACACCTACCGGCGAAGCGACACGCGCAAAATCGCGATGTTTACCTTGTGGGATTAGCTTCTCTGCAGTGCACCTATATGCAGTGAAAAGCGCACTCAATTGAGCTAATTAAACAGCCCGAACGGGTTGCACTGAGATATACCACAGAACAGCCGAGTACTGGGTCATGTTCGATACAAAGATCAAATCAAATCACACGTTATTAACACAGCCAGTTATTACAGCGAAGCTGTTTATGGCTAAGGTTCTGCGGATTTTTCGTGTGTGAGACCAAAACCTCCACGCTCGCACCGCCGCACGCGCACGCCTTCCCCGGATAAAAGATTCGAAGTAAATTACCAAAATAAAGCGCTGACGAACGCGAGTGCAAGATGCCATTTGTTTTAGGCCTTTGCTATAGAACAGTTAATGCTGCAGACGTCGGCACGTGCGGCGCTTGGAACACCATTCCCTGCATTCTCCTTGATACTTGGGTAATTTCCACGAGGTAGAGGGGTTTTGAGCGCTAAACAGTATCCCGTTCACCAGGCAACAGTGACCCCTCCCCCCCCCCTTTCAGCCCGCTTCTGGTCAAGAGATCCAACGAGTCAAAAGATCCAACGAGTCAAAAGGTCCAATAATGGATCTTTTGACTCGTTGGATCTTTTGACTCGCCAGACAAGATTCAAGAGATCCAATGTGGGTCAAGAGGTCCAACGAGTCAAGAGATTCATCGAGTCAAACGATCCACGGCGAGTCAAGAGGTCCAACGAGTCAAAAGATCCAACGAGTCAAAAGATCCACGGCGAGTCAAGAGGTCCAACGAGTCAGAAGGTCCAATAATGAACCTTTTGACGCCTTGTATTTCTTGACTCGGCAGACGCGAATCAAAAGATCCAATGCGGGTCAAAAGGGCCAATTTGCGTGACAAAAGTCAAGAATATGAGTTTTTGACGCGTCTGTTCACGTTTTCACGACAACATTTAAAAAAAACAATGTAGCCTCAAATGGGCCTTTTCCGCTAGAGTAACTATATAGGCTCTGCTTGCAGAGCCAGAGTATCGCGTTCCTTTTCCTTTCGCCGCCATCTCCGTATTGGCGGAGGAGTAGTCACGTGGGCAGAACTGGATCCGACCTTCGTGCGGGAAAGCGGTCTTCCAGAGCGCCGAGTTTCGGGGGAACATATTTTCCAGTTTGAGTTCGCCAAATATAGATCCTAGACTAAAATTGAACGAACCGAAAGCTTCCTAAGTCATTGAACATTATGTGCGTCAACTGGGTACAATATAATCCTGTTTTTTTATAACGCGAGCGATGTTTTAGGACATCCGTTTCCATGGTATGGGAAGCAGACGACACGGACGACGATCGCGTTGCTCGCGTCTGCGGCGCTCGCGGAGTGATACGCGATACGTGACCGGCACATCCGGCCATCTTGGCGAGTCGGCGAGCTCCCGTGCGAAAGCGAGGGGATGGCGTTTTCGTCAGCCGCTGCGTCGTTTACCGCAATGAATTGACGACTTCACTTCATATGCGACCCGCAGGATCCGCGGGTGCGATTTTTGCAATCGAGAGGGAAACAGGAAACGACGGGACAACGATGACGGCGCCCGCGCGGCTCTCGCCGCACGCCGCACTATTTTCCTTACCCAGCGCGCCGCAGCACGCCAGAGCACGCCGCCTCGCGTCCGCGCCTTCGCGTCCCCTGCAAAAAGCGACCGTGGCTTCCCGCAGTGCTTGGCTCCAGAATGGCACCATTGCGGTACTCTGCTCCGCAAGCGGAGCACATTCAGTTACTCTATTTTCCGCAAATGTTGGGCGCCATCTATCGGCAAGCAGGGGAGGCGTTTTTGATGGCCTGCCTGGCCTGCCTTGCTTCCGGTTCTGCCCTCTCCAAGCTATGTTGGCTGTCTGAACGCGGTCGGGAAATGCGCTCACTGCTCAGCGTTTGTTCTTCCTCTATCCAACACAATCGACGAGCAGATTTGTTTTCAATTAATGTGTTAACTACGGACGACTTCGTCCGTTTGTACATTTTTTTCCCGAATGAATGGGCAACTGACTTCGCCGTGGCGCCCGTTGTGACTGGCGGCACAGTTGAAGCTCTCTTCTGGCCCGTTCACACTTTTGCGAGAGACCAGACGGGTTTTTAAGCCTCTTGCGATCTCTTAGGACCAGCTACGATGCAGCGGATCCGGTCCTAAGAAGTCGCAAAAAGCTTAAACACCGGTCTGGCCTTACTCGGTCGCAAGAGTGTGAACGGCGCTTCAGACCTATGAGAAAGTACAAACGGTTACATTAAACTAAATTTCATGTCATACGCAGTACCGGCAGTAAATTCAGAAAATATTAGAGACCAAGTTACAGTTAAGGAAAGCCTTTTTTTTTTAATTGCAAGCTATTTGTTTAATTTGCTCGAAAATTTTAATTGGCAAGATGTATTCTCATAAATGTGAAAGCTTACTCTAAACCGTTCAAAAAACACCGGCGCCTGAACGTACCAATGTAATTCTCATCAAAGGTGTATTTTAGTGGTGGATTTTACCTTGTGAAATTTCAACACGTAGTTCCATTTCTATTATAAAATGAGACCAACAAACTTGGCCGGGTCAACGGCGGACTTGTTCAGCGACTATACTAAATGTCGTTTGTGAGCGCCTCTGACCCTGGTGAGTCTGTTGGTCTCGTCTTTTACTGAAATTTCACAAGGTCAAATTTACCACTAAAATACATGTTTAGTAAGTATCTAAGATTAATACGTGCAGCCACCGATTTCTGAGCGAGCCTCGTCATTGATGTAACCCCCCACGTCAGGCTACAGAAGAAAAAACACAAAATAGGCCACACCTGTTTTTTTTTTTTTTTGTTGTTTTTTAGTCTAGCGCCTGTAGAAAATATTGCTAACTTATTTTTGTTTACTTAATACATACACGAGGACAACACATCAAGATGATTGTTTCCTCTTTCTTATTTAACCACAAGACCAGCAGATGCGGTCGTCCCTTACAAAAAAATTAACTGACTTTCAATTGAAAGTGTAAAGGACTCTCTCAATAGACCTCATTCAGTCTCAATTGAAACTTAATTGACTTTTTCTATTGAGTCGCTATTGATCCGTCCCAGACTATTGGCCACTGAGTCTTAATTGAATTTTTAGCAATTGCATTTCAATTGAATTTTGGCAATAGTGTTTCAATAGAACTTTTGCTTTTGAGTTTTAATAAAAATATTGCAATTGACTTTCAATTGAAATATTGCAACGTGCTTCAATAAAATTTATTGCAACTGCATTTAAAAAAAATTGCTCTGGTTGAGAATTTTTTTTCACAATTCTTTAAAGCATGCAACATGAAGGAAACAAAGCACATAGAGGAAACGAACACAAACATCGTAACTAAGCACTCACAACCCACTAATCGTACTCCCTTGACTATCCCACCGCCTTATATACCCTACATAAGAAAGGTATTCATTTGGCCGGTGACCACCTCAGCATCTACTAAGGTTCCCAGTTTCCAATTTCCTCCTTGAAAGTCTCATAAATGATAAACAGTGTTTCGACGTCATTGGACTCTATCCCTTAATAGAAAAACATTGGTACAAGCAATAATCGTTCGGTGCACACGGGTGCAGTAATCCACAAACGACCAAACTCAATTGCATTCCTAATGAGTAAATTCAATAGAATTTATATGGAGTTTCTAATGATCAAATTTCATTGCATTCCTAGTGAGTAAAGTCAATAGAATCGATATTGAGTTTTTTATGAGCAGTCTCAATTGCATTCCTAATGAGTAAATTCAATAGAATCTAAATTGAATTTCTTATGACCAAACTCAATCGCATTCCTATTGAGTAAATTCAATGGAATTGATATTGAGTTTCTAATGATCAAACTCAATTGCATTCCTAGTGAGTAAAGTCAACAGAATCGATATTGAGTTTCTTATGATCAGTCTCAATTGCATTCCTATTGAGTTAATTCAATAGAATCGAAATTGAGTTTCTTATGACCAAACTCAATCGCATTCCTATTGAGTAAATTCAATAGAATTGATATTGAGTTTCTAATGATCGAACTCAATTGCATTCCTAGTGAGTAAAGTCAATAGAATCGATATTGAGTTTCTTATGATCAGTCTCAATTGCATTCCTAATGAGTAAATTCAATAGAATCAAAATTGCGTTTCTAATAGTCAAACTCATTAGACATTGAGTTTATATCGAGTTTCAATTGACTCTATAGGAACACAATAGAAAGTCAATTGAACTCATTGATCATTTTTGTAAGGAGTGGTAGCGATAGATCTGCACTCATTTCACTTTTTGGGTGTGCACGTAGCAACAAACTGTGCAGCGTAGCCTATTCACCTCAGTGATTTATAAATATTTCAAAACTGCGGGTTTTTCCAATGTTTACAACAACCAAAAAGCAGACAGGCAGCTTGCGTAGCAGCGCGAGACCGCCACATTGGTAAACAAAAAAGTGTGCCAGTGAAACGCACTATCCTGGAAACGCCAACTCCAAGGCGCTCGCTCTGCGTTGCACGTAAGCGACACCCGACAGCATACTTAAAAATAAAAAAAACGAAGGAACAAAACATGAACCTTCCTTGAAGTGGCAACTGCAAACGCGGGAGTGCTTTGAAGGCTGCCTTTACGAGCCGTCCGCTGTGTTTCGCTGGATGCGGACGGCTAGTGCAGGCTAGTAGAAGGAAACCCAAAGAAGCTTAAACCGCGACAACGCTTTCTGTCGTTGCTGCAGCCAACAACGAAACAGCGCTAGGGCCTGTCGGAGAGCTTCGAAACGCGCGGGCACCGCTGCCTCCTGCAGCCCCGAGCCGGACGTAACACGCCACCAAAAATGGCGTGCTCCTGTCTGCTGCTGCCACGCATGCGCCGTGGAAACCCCGGAAAAGGCCCATTGAGCAGGTACTTATTAAGCTTGCGAAGTCTTTCACCCAGTAGTTCACGTCACGCGCGTGTTTTCTTGCCCGGCACGAGCGGCTGCAGGAGGAAAAGGGAATAGTCCCCTTTCTTCTTCGCGATTTCTCCGAGGCTAGGGGAGGGCCGGAGGGGATTCTCCTCATTTTGTTGCGGTGTCGCTGAACCGAGACTTTTTTTTTTTTTTTTTTTCCGTAAAGCAATATTGTCCGCGAAGACGAAGCTGAACGAGCATACAACCACGGCGAGAGGACCTGCTTTCAAAACACCTTTGTCTTTAGGTAACTTCGATCTTCCTGGAGTCACGGTGAGGTTTGCTCCACCGCCTCCAAGGCGGTGGAGCAAACCCCACCGGAGAAAAGCTCACCGGAGATAAGCTCACCGGAGATAAGCTCACCGGAGATAAGCTCACCGGAGGAAAGCTCATCGGAGAAAGGCTCACCGCCAAACTGTCCGATGCTGAGAAAAGCTCAACTACGAATCTAAGAATCGAGCGTCGACTCAAGTGAAATACGCTCACTCAACTGAAGTATGCTGGGATGGCTTATTCACATGCGGTCATTCTGCCCTTCACTAGCAGAACATATTTTGAAAATATTATAACATCGTGTAACACGGTAGGCGTTGCCCGACGAAAATAAAATAAATAATTCCGATAAAAGGCTAATTAAAAAAAAGACAGAACAAATGTCGATAGAACGATAATTGAAAAAAGAAGGTCGCATTTCCTCTATCCTGTCTACGTTAGAATTAAATATGGTGACACACAAAGACGCTGTTGCATAACACGGAATCCCGAAAAATATATTTGAGGCTTCTGTTTATTCAGTGTCAGGTCGGTTCGCCTTTGAGGAGCGGCGACACTGGTTTACGCTGTAGACGAGAAATTTTGACAGTGCAGTACCACTGCTCGTCTCTGGTCTTTAACGTGCATCACGCAGTAGCCATACATGACTGCACGCACGCCACTGCAAATATGTTGTATGTTTATGATAATGTCTGATTCATCATGTGGATATGTTTTCTTGCACCGCCATGGCGCTAATTCGAAATTATAAAAAATATCAGAATTTTTTTTTCTTCCCGCGTTTAATCTACGTTCTACTAAAGCTACAGTGCAGCCGACGCTACGAGCTGACAGGACCCATAAGCAATGGTGAAAACAAAACGTATTCATGGCGTGCGTCGACTTTTTTCTGCATGTTATTACCGGCTAGTCCAATCAATCGCAGAGTGCCTCACGGCTTTGCACTTTTAGTGCGCGCGTGTGCATTTGTGTAATGACTTTCAAGCTAGTACGGCGCGGAAAACTCTTGGGAAATTCCTGCGGTACTCAAGCATAGAGCACGAAGAAATTACGTTGGTCACCAGCCGATTGAAATGAAAAACGCATAACGCCGTGACATTGCCACCCATTCAGGATCCCAAAACCTATCGTTCCCGAGGCCACTGCATCATCTTCTCCCATCAACTTTTTTTTTTTCGCCTTATTATTATTTGCGGGATCCCACCGCCCGTTGCAGTGCAGTGACCGTCACCCCATCCTAGCCACCCGAAAGCCGTCATTCATCGTTGTTTGGCTTTTCTTTCTTTTCCTGCTGTTTTTGTGCCAACTTTCTTCGAAGCCCTTCACCCCCCCCCCCCCCTCCCCCTTTCCCCGTTATCGGACAAGAAATCAAGAGGTCCAACAAGTCAAAAGGTCCAATAATGGATCTTTTGACTCGTTGGATCTTTGACTCGCCCGACACGAGTCAAGAGATCCAATGTGGGTCAAGAGGTCCAACAAGTCAAGAGGTCCAACGAGTCAAAAGATCCACGGCGAGTCAAGAGGTCCAACGAGTCAAAAGGTCCAACAAGTCAGAAGGTCCAATAATGGAACTTTTGACGCGTTGGATCTTTTGACTCGTTGGACCTCTTGACTCGGATTCCCCTCAGCCCACTTGGCTGCCGCCATGTTGTAAAATTTTTTACCACTAGACAGTAACAAGGTGTCGAACTAGGCGAGTTGGTAAAAGTTTGACATGGTAAGTGTAACAGCTTCAAAAAACAAGGACGAAGAGAAGAACAGACGCGACAGGACAGCAGCTACATGTACTCGCATAGCCCTCTCACCAACGCACGAAAAATGAAAGGTGGAGGTCCCCTACATCCACCGTGTCTCCCACAATTTTAAACGAGTTGGAGGCCGGTCTGGAGTCCCAGTAGTGTTCTTGGCCCCCCTAAAAAATGAGCCAGATTTGTGCAAGGGTGGGTGCCAGAGCCGAAAATCGGGTGAGGGCGCAGTGTACCAAAAGACACGCAAAACCTTTCGTGTCATGTGTCTCGACTGTAGTGTACAAGATACCCCTGTCATGTGGTAAATTCTACATAGGCCAGACAGGGAGGTGCCTTAATTTAATGATAGGCTCTGGGAGCATGCTTACTCGCCGAGGGCCACAGTGGGGGGACTCCTCCCTTTGCATTGCAGAGACTGCACGTGTCAGCCGGCCTTTGACGAGGTGACGGTTGAAGGGAAGCACAGAGAGGGTCACTCGCGAAATTTTTTAGGATTTTTATATTTCGTGCCTCGGAAAAAGATGTGGGGATGAGCCGTCCGTTGCCTTATGTGATAAGGAGCTATCCTTTTTGCGCCAGACCATGACTGGCATAAGTTGAGTCTTGTGAACCTGTTTTGATGACGCGTGCCTTGTGTGTGGCGTATTGTTTGATTACACTGTTATCTGGTGCTGACTTATGTTTTCTTTTCCTTTTCAAATAAAACAATTCAGTTGCGAGCACAACCTCATTGGGTAATTTAGCATTGTGCATATTCAGTAGATTAGTTATCAATAGGCACCATTTTCAAGATCGGTAGACTCTCAGGTAGGTAATAAAGGTTTCTCAAAGATTTGCCTCGACCCGCGTTGGCCATGTCTACGCTCGCACCGCCCTCTCTCTGTCGTCGTTCCAAGCGCTTGCGTGCCTAGTTTCCTTTTCTCCCGCTCTCCCGGGGTGGCGGCCCTGTAGCGCGTGTCTACTTTCCGCCAGGTGGCGGTCCCGTCGCTCATGTCTAGTTTCGTCCGGCTCCTCGGGGCGGGTCTGTGTCATGTGCTAAAGAACTTTGCTGGTCATCCATCTTCAGAGTGGAATGGCTCATGTTTTTATTAAAATTATCGCGAGCTTAGCATAACGATCCGGCAGTGTCATAACATCTGAACCATTAGTTCCCGTATTTACAAAGTGAAATGAGCTTTTGGCGCAATGTCTTCCACATGTAGATGAGAAATTTAGCCAGTGCAGTACAACCGTTAGCCTGGCGTCCTTAACGCGCACAACGCAGTAATGAGGCACCACAACTGCACACCACCGGTACGATACTCATCCAAATCGAAACAGACGAAGGTGGGGATCGAGCCCAGGATCCCTGGGTTCTGCAGCGAGAGCTTTCGCTACACGTGCTCACAGCAGAGGTGCAACGTAACAGGATTTAACAGGACCCATTTGCCCTTTATGTAGAGAATTAAGGTATATGTAGGTGAATTTTATATATGTTATCTTAATAAGACGCACATGTTGCAAACACCAGGTGCATCGCTTCTTCCTCCGACAACCAAATCTTGTACTACCAGGCGTGCACGAGAAAACAAAGCAGTTTTTCACACCGCAAAAATAAACTAGACATCGCGGAGAGCTCGAACTCCGTCAGAATGTAGCCCCAGCCGTTCGAGCAAGATGCCAAAGTTTCAGCACCAACCGCTGTCTTGTTCAAACATTATAGGCGATCTTGTGAAAATTCCAATAGAAAAACGACGGCCGACGGAGCTCTCGAATATACGGAGGCAGCTCCATGACACCAGGAATACCCATTGAAAATTTCAGAAAATCACTCACAACTTTCGAATAAGATAACGGTTGGTGCTGAAACTTTGGCTTCTTGCTCGAACGGCTGGGTCTACATTTGAAACGAGGTTTGAGCTCTCCCTGATGTTTATTTTTCCGGTGTGAAAAGATGCCCGAAAACTTGCCTGGCATATCAATAGGGTTCTTCGTTCTCGGATGAAACCCAATATTTGTACCTTGAACAGTTTTAACGAGAATCGGGTTAAACCCAATCTCGCCCCAAACACCAGTCTTGAAATCAGCTGAATTCATGGAAAATAAGAACAATTCCGGATCTGTTACAGAACTTCTTCCTCGGTCACTCGTTTGATGGTAACAAACTTCTTTGATTTGGATTACCTCTGCATATATTCGCTTCAGAGCGAGTCAGTCAGAAGACGGAAATATGATGCTAGATTGAGCACCATTGCTTATTATATGCTTTGTTGACTTTTGTTTGTGTCAAGAACACATTTCAGGTACTTGCTCTTCAGAAATAAGACCCGAGGAAACCCAATTTCTCCCCAATAATCAGCCTGAATAAATGGTGGCAGATTTTTGAAAAATATAAAACCCGAAAACGAAGAGCCCTACGTATGAACAATGGGCAAACTTCGTGTCTGCACGCCGGCAGAATCGCCTGCAACATGTATCAAGCCACATCACAAGGCGTCCATTGCTGTTGCCCAGAAGGAAAGATGTTTCCCTGCCCAATAGTAAACCTTTTGCAAGAATCCCCAAAGGTCATGCATGAAGTCCACGCAACAATGATGGGGTATCGCAGTTTCCCGCCTGCCTTTGCCCACTCTCCATGGCCACTAGGGTAGCCTCTGTCGTCTGCTACAAGCTGTACGGAGAGTTCCCGATATTCCTTTCGGCGCCGTGCAAAGATATTTCCTAGGTAAAATTCACGCTTCACATTTCCTACAAGGATCGACAAACATTGCAGTGCAAACGCGCAAGGGCTCCGCCGCCATTTGCTTCCAAGGGCGGCACGAGGCACGGGCACCGATACATTTGATGCTATCTGCAAGCGGCTTTATGCTAAAGGTCTATTGTAGCGAAAATTCCCCGACCTTTTCCAACTGCAGATTCCCGGTTTTTAATTTTAGTACACACAGGGGGTACGAGCCAAGAATGCGCCTGAACTTCTGCCTCCGGAGCAAGCTTTCTGCCAACGAGTGCTCCAGGTGGAGCTTAAGAATCTGTTATACTCCAACATCAAGTGCAACGTAGCGCAGAACGAGTGTTTCTCGGCCGGCGAGCACGACATTGATTTCTACGACCAATTCGTATCCGTGCGTTCTGCACTAAGAGTAAAACAGAGCCTTTGGATGCATATTTAATTTTCATCCGACTATAGTAGCAAAATCTCGCACAAACCACAAAGACAAATTCTTTGAGAGACTTTTATTGTACTGTTGCGCCACCTTACCGAACGGCACTCCAGAATGAGAAAATGATTTGCAAGTTGACAACTTTACAAGTTACAGCACATGAGGTACATGTTAAAAAAAAAAAAATCTTTATACAACACAAGGAAAAAAAAAAAAAAAAAAAAAAAACGGGTGATCTTGTGAGCAGTGCCAGCCCATCCAGTGCCTCAGAATGAAGTGTAGTTGTTTCCACCAATCATGTTTCCACCCATGGACCCACCCCCGTAGCTTCCTCCTGCACACAGAAAGTGAAGGCCACATTAACCCACAAGCATCAAACCGAATAGAGGTTTTCTGTATTGCGGCACTGCTAGGCCAGTCAGAGATACACTAATAGCACACTAAGCTTTTTTTCTCTGCAATGCAGTTTTCACGAGAAAACTTTGGCTAGCATTTTGTGAAATAGCCTGTATATAAAAACTCTCCTTCCCACTAACCATAGGCTTTAACGCAACTAACCACAATGATTGGTTATTAAGCTTCTGCACAGGCAAATTTAGCTACCTGCCGAAACAAACACTAAATTCAATATATGAAAATGCCAAATCTGCCTCTATAAATTCCGTCAGTCTGAAGGAGTTGTGACAAGTTGGAAAAGAAATAAAGAAAAAACAATAATAATGCTTCCCAACCTGCCAGTTGTTTGTTGAATTCAATCGCATGCACGCTTGACACTTAGAAACCAGCAACCAAGCATTTTGGCTGGTTGCAACTATCTTCCACTATAGCCTGTTGCAGGTTTAAAATGACAAGACAAGCTCCTCCCTCAAACTGTCTACAATTGAAGGGGTCCCTCCTCTTTGACATATTCTGCTAAAGTGGAAAGAGTGGAGGGCCTGTCAAACTAATCTAAACCTGTCAGACTACGGAGAGAAACTGAGGGAGAGGAGGAGACAAGAGTCCGTGGCGATGTCTATGTCAAACTCCATGGGTAGACGCAAAGGCCTTTGTCTCTACGCAGTCTGCTCCTCGCAGTGTCTAGCATTCCAACGCCGGACGCCAGTGTTCAGCAATCGAACGTCAGATGCTTAGTGAGGAGCAGACGAAGGTCTTGCTCACTGATTAAAGAAACAGTAGAGACAAAGGCAGCCAGCCTTTGTGTCTACCCACTAATCCTTCCAATCTGAGCTCTGTTGTCGCATCTCCCCCTTCTCCCTTGGCAACTGCTTTGCAGGAACTCTGGCAGACAAAACAGTCCACAAAGCAACGTCCCAAGGCCACCCAATGGGAGGGTCCCTGGATGCAGTTTGCTCGCCTTCCATGCTGTTATCCGGAAAGTAAAAAATTAGTCTGGTTTAAACGTTTCATCAAATCTAACTTAGATGTCATAACCTTCGATGGGGTTTCTGAACAGCAGCCCTTGCCAATGAAGTTTGGTGGATATATTTCCCAGCTAAATTTAGTGGGGAACTTGAGACATCTGTGATAACATGATGTCTGTCACATGACGACGACAATAAGATGTCCAGCGATGTCGTCACGATGAGGTTGTGTGATACCCACGACATCGTGGGACGTTGCAACATTATGCGGATGGACAGATGCAAGAAATAAAAGTCCACTATGGAACCCTTAGTGGTTCCTTATTGGACAAAGCATACAAAACCATCTTTTTAAAACGGCGAGTGAACCGACAGGCATGTGAACCCCTCCCGAGGCATGCACTGCAACGCCACAACACGCAAAAAGGGCAAAGGAGGGCGAGGGGATGGCCACTTGCCCCCGTAGCGGCCACTACCGAAGCTGCTGGAGCCGAAGCCGCTGCCGCCGCCGGCCATGGTGCCCCCGAAGGCCGTGGTGCCGGCCCCCGAGCCAATGGGTCCCACGCCGTTGCCAAAGCCCGCCCCGCCGCCATTGCTGCCTCCGGCGCTCATGCCGCTCGGGGTTGAGTTGAGGAACAGCTCAATGTAGCGGTGCTCTGCAAAAGGGGACGAGGAGCCATGTCAACGACAGCGAAGAAACAATTTCTAGGATCACACTATTTTTAAAGCCCAATGTGCAAAAATTAATTCTGCTCGGCAAAAAGTTTAACTCTTCCTTTGATTCTTCCTCCCATTTCTTCCTTCATGTTTTTCTCACATGTTAAGGGGACACACCCCCTGGGGGGTCAACTTTTGAACCCTTGTCTTAAAATTAATGAGATTTACAGGGTAGGCTAGAGGTTGTATAACAAAATTTCAGGTCTGTCGGTTAAATGAGAAGGAAATTAGAGTAGCTTCTATCAGCAACAAGCCTACATTGTTTAGTTAATCTGTCATCAGAAAACTATCACTATATTCAAGATTTTTATTTGCTAGATATGTAGCAGAATGCCTAGAGAGTGCGGCTATGGAACGTTTTTCCTGAAAAGTCTTTCTATAAATTTTCTCTTCTGCAAAATTGGTCAACTTTTTTGTCTTCGACAAAATGTCAACATTTTTTATAAAAGACATCCGTAAAGTGACAAAAAAGTTCCACAGCCGCATTCCTTATTAAATTTCAGTCAGGAAAAGGGAAGAACGAGCCTTCTCTGTATTGCCATTATCAAACGATAGATTGACTAAAATGGAATTTATACCAAAAAGTGGAACGAAGAACTATGCGTTCAAGGTGCTCCAAACCCTACCTTTTATTTAGCTTCGGTAGGCAAAAAATAATTTATAAAAAATTTTATAGTGTGGCTTCCCCCCTTCCCCAACTCTCCCGCCTCCCTCCCGGTCACACGAGCACTTGCCCCAAAAAAGAAAAGGAATGCGTTTTACATCGAAAGACAGGTTGCGGTTGGGTTGTCTTGTACTACTGCTACCTCACGTACAGTTGGACTGCTTTTGACGTGGATAGATTGCAAGTATAGTTTGAGTTTCGTTTATTGCTGTGGACAAAAGTTTGCCCGCCCGCCCGATGGGCGATGTTCCATAATTTTTATCTTACGGATATGTAGCCACAAAAACGAGATGGGCGATATTTTGGGGAAGGGTGCCCTTACTGGATTTTACTGCATACAAGAACTCAGCTCTGTTACGTCGTGCTGCAGTGGTGGTATGTGGCTACACTTCCGGTCTGGGGCTGAGAGTGGAAGTTTCCATGCAGGACAGGCATTTCGGAAGAAACCAGACGAAAACCTGCTTCCTGTTAAAACAATTCATTTGGGCTGTACCAAAAGAGCCGGGAAAGGTTTGAAGATCAGTTTTCATACAATTTCCGCCTGCTCGGTTCGTCCGAGAACGTGGATAGGTGCTGTGAAAAGAAAAAAACAGATGCCGTCGGCCTACAATTGCTTGTGGGGGAAGCACTTTGGGTTGAATTCAGGGGAGGAAGTGGCCGAGTGGGCTAACGCGTCTCAGCTCGGAGCGTGGAGCGAAAGCTTGCGCTGGGAACCTTCTGGGTTCGATCCCTGCCGCCCCCGCCCGTTTCGATCTGGATGGGTTTCGTACCGGCAGGCGTTCGTGTGATCACTACTGCGTGATGCACGTTAAAAACCCCAGGTTAGTGGCTGCACTGGCAAAATTTCTCATCTACAGCTAAGAGACCGATTACCCGTTGAGGCGCATCTCCATCAAGGCTGTATAAACATAAAGAGCAAACTAATTTTTTTGGGTTGAATTCATGGATATTTGGGGTTGTCGTATTTGTTTTGTTCCAACATGAACACGGGAAAACTGCCAAGTTGTCCAGGCTGCCGGCGGACTACATTTGGTGCACCTTCAAGTTAAAACGACCGCCTGATCGCTCTGTTGTTTGCTCGTTCAAACGACAGTGGCATGTAGACCAAATGTTGACGATTGCAATAAGATGTAAGTGCAGGCCTCAAAAGACTTATAAATTTGAAGGCTGCTTGGGGTAAGTATGCTCCTGCAGACAGTAGATACAAGGAGGTGCTGATCACTGTTACCAGTGGCCATCACCGACTTATGCCCGATTCACTTGGTCCAATTCTGGTTGCAATTTTCAGTGTCGACGTTCAGCATCGCAGCTCCCGTCCAAGCTTTTGCAAGCCTGAGACACGTCGCAACTGAAAATAGCGAGCAGGATCTCATCATTGTTTCAGCGTCCATTGTGTGCCGCTCACGTGAAGGAAGCGCCGCATGTCACATTACTTCCGTGAAGTTCTGCAGTCTAACGAGCCTCGCCAATCTCGCTCAGGCCACTAAGTGGCAAGACATTGCTAAGAAGATGTAGAATCAAAAATTCCAACACGAAAAAGAGAACAGGGACTCACGAACGCTAAGGAGGGAAGGAGGTTTCCCCCACTCTTCTCCAGCGTTCCGTCTGCTTCCTCCTCCCTGGCCGGTCTTACCCTTGCCCTACCTTCTTGAGTTGCAACGGACTATAGTGTCTATGTCAATTCCGAGATGCAAATCGAAGCAGACAGCAACCAGTCTACTTTGGCGGTGCTCCTGCGCATTACTATAACAAACTTTCATTAACTCAACCTCAAAGGGACCTTAAAGTTTGGTTGAATTATCCGAATGATCAAACTAAAAGGACAAAAAAAAATGTTAAAATTAAACTTCCTTTTATTGCCCAAAGTACTCACGGATGGTCTGCTGCCGTCTGCGCTTAAAACGCATGTCCAAAAGCATGCTAAGGAGAGCAGCGGTGTACTTCAGCGCGCACTCGTCATTTTCCTCATGGGAAAAGTACAGCCCAGCAGCCTGAAGTCCCTACTCCACGTCAAACACACTTGGGCGCTCAAATAAGGTACTTTCGGCGGTATCCTCCTCGCTTTCATCTTCCTTGTCCACCCCACGACCGATCACGTTTGCCACGACGTCGTCATCCGTACAATGCCCGCATATTGTGACACCATTGTCCACATTCACGAAGTCTTCAAACGAGACGTCACCGAGGATAGGGAGCAAATCTACCCGCCAGCAGCATCCGCATTGTCACCAGTGTTGTCATGGCATCCGTGGGCACGATGAACCTGCATGTCTTGAAACTATTGGCAGTGTTTTCCTGTCTAAATAGCTCCCACGCACGAGCAAGCATGTGCATTTCACCATGTATGGTGATATGGTAGCCCTTGCCACTTTCAAAGCAGATGATCATCCGTTGCAGCAGCATTTTCCTGAACAGGACCTTCAAGTTTTTTATGACACCCTGGTTGAGTGCCTGCATGGTCGCTGTCATATTTGGCGGCAAAAATTCAAGGTGCACCCGCAGCCCTTGGGCTTCAACATGTGCACTGCAATTGTCCCTAATGAGGACAACACGACGATCCCTTGACGCAAACTTCTGATCCAGCTTGACAATCCATTCCCTGAAAAGTTCTGCCATTATCCAGGCTTTAGAGTTAGTCGCTCTTTGCTGCGTTTTCCACCGGCGCACACGTCATCCTTTGATGCTAGCGTTTTGTCTGGAAGCATTTTGTAGTAAAAAGCAACTTCATCTGCATTGAGATGTCATCTAAGTGATATGTCCTCAAAATGTCTTGCAGCCGGTCATTTTTCTAACGCTCGCACAGTGCAGGGTTGACATCTGCCCGCTCGGCGCAGACTGTATGGAATGCGAGCTGGTGCTGACTCTTGAACCTTGACAACCAACTATCTGAACAAATGAAGTCAGGGGCGTCGAGCATGCTTGCTAATACCCTAGCCATTTGGATCCACTAGAGCACAGCCTTTTTGACGTTCAAGTGCGCCGACGTTCACAGCAGTTTTCTTTCTTGGTCAAAGTGTTCGCTTTGTTGAGCCTTGATGATCCTTTTCTTGTAAGCAATCAAGGTGACAAGCGTGCTTTTCTTCAAACCATACTTGTTTGCGATCTCCTTCCTCGATAACCCTTCGCAACTCCTTCAAGAATGTGTACTTCCCGCGTGATGCCATCTCAATCAAACAAGCATTGGTTTCTCCGCTAAATGAAACTACCGCTCCTGCCGCAACGCAACAACCAAACTCAGCCTTTGTTCCGAACTAAGCCACTCAGCAACTCGACATCAACTGTGCCGTGTGCAATAAAAGCGAAAATGGTCGTTTGCACAACCTAACTAAATGTCACGTCCCCCAAAAAACCGCGCACTAAAAAAAGAAAAAGAAAAAAAAAAAGCGAATTTGCGTTTTTTTTGGCGCACAAGATGGACCATACACGATGCTATAGAAAAGCGCTTTGAGAGCACAGACTGTCTCCGTCTGTCTGCGTGCCCGACCATGTGCTATGTTCTCCGTGCTATCTCAAGCCAGATTGGTTGCACTGGCTCGTGTCATTCGCTACAGTCCATCTCACCATCATAGAGGAGCAGGAGCGTATTTGCACACATTCAGCTTTGCAGCAAAGGGACTGCGTTTTGCTGTACGTTGGTGGTTTTTCTGCCGTGGTGCTGTGCAACGTGAGCCCCCGCGCGTTCGCTCGGGACAAATTATCCGATGCAAAGTCCTCCCGAGTTCAAACTATCAAACTTTGCCCCATAGAAATGTATGGGCACTCGCCAGGACTTTTGGACACTATCGAATTAAACAAAAAGTCGAATTATGTGAAGTCCAACTAACGAAAGTTTACTGTATATTCATTCATTGACACATATTTATTTAACGTCCAAAGAAGTGGGCACCACATGCACCCTGCTGTTTGGTCAAGTTCCTGTATAGTAAAACGCGTGTTCATTTTGTCTCTTGCCCAGAGAATAACAGGAATCACCTTTGTTACTTGGGTTATAACGAATAGTAGGTAACTTTATTACTTTATTCACATTTAAAAAAGTGAAAGCCGTTTACAAACCCCTGTAACGCCGAATTGGAGCGCAGCTCTTGAGGAGGAGGAGTGAAGGGTACTGAGGGGAGGGTAGACCACTCCTCCTTCTCCTCCTCCTCCCCTCATTCTTTAATATGGTCCGGGGGGGGGGGGGGGGTCACGTGACTTCGGGGAGGGGGGTCACGTGACCTCGGGGAGGCGTGACCTGGGGGTCACGTGACCTTGGGTGTCACATGGGGGTCACCTCAAGGTCACGTGACCCCCCCACGTGACCTTGGGAGCGGTCACGTGACCTTGGGGAGGAGACCACGCGACATCGGGGGTCACGTGACCTCAGAGGGGTCACGTGACCTTGGGGGTCACGTGACCTTGAGATGACCTTGGGAGGGGTCACGTGACCTTCAGGGGTCACGTGGAGTCGCGTGACCTTGAGATGACCTTGGGAGGGGTCACGTGACCTTGGTTACGCCGACGGCGACGCCGCTCAAGCCGGGAACGGGCCCCTAAGAGCTGCGCTCTAAAAGAATAATTGCCTGAGTTACAGTATTTGTAACTACAGCAACTAAATAAGTGACCAATGTTAAACTTCGCTATATTTCGGGACCAAACCCCTGTTCCATAGCAGTTGTGCAAAAATCAGTGAAGGTTCAAAGCAAAATAACAATCAAAAGAAATGTAGTGTGTTCAAGGTTCGTCAGCATTCCAGCGTCACTATATGAAAACAACCCCATCGTGCATCTTTGCGATCAGGCGGTCAAGAACATTAAAACCATAAAGTTTGAAGTATGTGGGTTGTGAAAGGTGTTTCTTTTTATTACTTCCTATGCCGGGCAGCTTTTATCGGGCACCCATGCTCTGGCTTCTAGCAATTTTCAAAGAATTTGAGTGTGCAGGTGACGTGTTGAACTCAGAATAAGCAGCTTCGCACATTTGCATGAGCAGAAAAAATAAAACAATGCTTAGTTACTAGTTGCAAATTGGACTATATTACTTGGCCTTCACTTTATGTTATCTTCTGCATGCAGAGGCAGTTAGTGATCCAATGTTTCTGCATAGCTTCTGTCGTCCCTCTTGTTGGTTTTCCGGGTGTTTCTCGTTCATTTGGCACATAAATTTCCCACGCGGAAAAGCGCCGATGCCGTGTCTGTGCTAACAGTGTCTGACAGTGCACATGAATGTGTGAAGCTCTTTTCTGCCGTGGTGCCGTGCAACGTGAGCCAAGTGTTTAATTCAACGAATTCGGAAGAAAAACACTAACCAATCAACATGTTCATTTACATGATTGAGCAACGTTCTGCGCTACAGTAAACTCTCACTTGAACAAACTTTGGTTTGATGAATATTTCAGAATAAGGAAATCTGAAAAATCCCCAGCGGTTTTCCTATGCATTCTATGCAAAAATGTTTCAGTTAAATGAAAAACGAATTTCGGAATAGCAAATATTTCAGTTCAACGAACTTGATTGCTGGACCCGGGATTACTTTTTGGAATGACCGTAAAGTTCCGAGACAACCCGCCCCCAAGAAATCGCACATCCCGTTTTTCTGGCTAAATGTCTGTAACATAAAAAAATGGCTGAATCTTCACGTGGTGAACGATGTTGATCGATGTGAGCACGGACGCTGGACGGAAAAGGCTAGATAGACCCTAAAGAGCTTTGCCCCTAAAATTCCGAAACATCATCATCACCCCCCCCCCCCCCTGATTCCCACCGGACATCACGCAATGTCCGACGGGAATCGCATCAACTGTTCAATTTGCTGCACCGGCACGTCTGACAAGCGAGTTTATAGCGGGTTCCCGCATTTTTGTCCACGATCTGCGCACAAAATATTGGCTCCTCTAACACGCGAGTTGTTCCCACGTGTATGTTGCAGTGTGAAATGCGAATCTGCTGTGTCCACAATCTGTGGTATCCGTTCCTGTGACAAAGATTTTAGCATATTCTCGAGTTTTTGTCCGCAATTTGCGTGCGCAATCTTGATTCCATGCGAGCTGGTACCGCGTGTGTATCGCATTGTGAAATACGATTCTGCTGCCTTCGCGATCTGCGGTATTTGTTCCCGTAACAAACGAGCTTGTGGCGGATTCCTGTCTTTTTGCTCAAGATATGCGTGCGCGATATTGGTTCCTGTGACAGGCAAGTTTGTAGTGGGTTCCCGCGTGTTTATTGTACCATAAAACTTGCATCTGCTGCGTCCGCGATTTAACATATTTTTTCCCGTGAGATGAGAATTCTTGGTGGATTTCCGCGGGTCCTTAGCCCTGTGAAACACAAATCTGCTGCGTCCGGAAACTGCGGTATTCTTTCCCGTGACACAGGAGTTCGTAGCGAAATCCCGCGTGTTTATCGCATCATTACACGCTAATATGCGGTGCGCGCAATCTGCGGTATCAGTTCCCATATCACGTGGTTTGTAGCCAGTTTTTGATGAAGTTTTGCTGTGGCGTCCCCACAGATAGCCCACCCCATGTTTTTGACCATTTATCTCTTCATTTTGGGTGGGCGTTTTTTCGGAACTTTACAATAGTTCAACAAAGTTTTGTGCTCTGCAGTGCTGGCGTAGCCCATGTCTGCCACCGCCTCTGCAGCGGCGGCGTATCATCGCTGGCGTTTACAGCGCAGCGGAGGCAAAGCGGCGGTGCGGCAGACAAAAACGAACCACGTGATGTGTCTGTTTTCTTTTTGTGCTTCTCGACAGTGAAGCAAAAGTCGAACCTGAAAGGAGAAACTGTGTTCATTCCCAACACGAAACGACCCTGCACAGGATATTTTAAGCTAGTGGATGATGCCGTGGTGGTATGGCTTCGTCACAGCAAAAGGCTGTGCCAGAGGAAGTGCAGAAAAAACATACTTTCTTGACAGCTTTGTTACTTCATGCGCTTGAAGGCAGGAGGTGGGGATGGGCAATAACTTTTTTATTTGTGTGTGGATTTTTAGAAACTTTGCACACATAGTGGCAATGCTTATGCTATAAAAGAGACAAGTTTTCTTTGTGATACCTCTGCTAACGATCATTAAGGATATATGTAATTTGTTCTTAGATAAGAAAGTTTGCGAGGATGCCAAAACATCAAATTTCTAAAAACATTTTTTTTTTTTACATTTTTTTGATTAAATTTTTGCGGGTCAGCAGTACTACTGCCCTGACAAAGTACCCCCCCATAGCTTGTGCAGCAGGCTGCAAGTTTGACATCTATGCGCCCCTATATAATTTTTTTTTTTTCTGGTTGCGAGGGGGGGAGAGAGGGTCGACCCAAATTTGAGTTGACTCACAATCGTGTAAATACTGTTCCTCACTTGCAGCGGTAATCCGCAGCTGCGATTCGGACCCAGGAATATTGGGCTCAACACACACTGCAGCCTTTTCAAATTTGGTAAGCATAGTATTGGCACGTGGTTGTGTAACCACTAGCAACAAAAGTACAGTCTAAATTTATCTACAGCCTGAACCACGGTCGATATAACTTAAGGGGGGACATGGGTCTCTGGAGCCAAAAACTTCCTAAAACTGCATTCTTTTGAAAACGGCGATGGCTGTTGTTCTTCTGAATCTACCACGCTTCTAATTTCGTGGATGAATATTCAAGCTATAAATCAATTTATTATGTCTATGCAGGCTGAATGTGCATTAAAGTTGACTCTAAAACATTGTTTTCACATAACACAATTTTTGGACTCGTTGAAATTTTGCGGGAGGGATATCTCGGCATCTACAGCAGCCAGAAATATAACCTTTCTTGAAATGTGTTGCTAAATGTGTGAAGCATACAATGTTGAGAGCAGATCTTTTAATATAAGTATAGAAAATTTTTTATTTGATCTTTAGTTTTATTACTTGTTAGCCATGCATTGAGCACTGAACTTCAATATGTTGTAAAATCACTAATAATGGGTTTATCTTAAAAGTACTCCCAACATTGTATTCTTTACACTTCGTAGTATCTGGCCACGTGTTAAAAAGGATATTTTGTTGAGCAGTATTTTCCCTATCATTCCTCCAAACAAAGCCAGGCAAGTTTTAATTATCTTCAGGACAAGTCTACTGAATGAAGAAATTACCAGATATATGAAATCAGCACAGAAAGCTGAACAAGCTTGTGCAGTTTCATTGGGTTTGGTCATAAAATAAGAAAAAAAAGCTCCAAGACCAGTGTTCCCCCTTAAGTCACACCGACCTCTCACCGTCTGTTTCTTGGTCTGTTTCCGTTCAATCGTGATAAATCTACTCAAGGCGCCCAAGAATCCAAAACTATAGCAATCTATTAAACACGTTTGTAGGCTCCATTCTGAGTTCACACACAGTGCGACAGTATGACAAACAAGAGGGTGACCAATTGCTTACGGCATGTGGCAACAAAAAGAACATGCAACAATCCGCAACAAGGAAATTAGGCAAGGACCACGCGAACGAAAAAATACCCACGCTCGGTATTGGTGCCGCTAAACTGCCGGTGAACGACTGTCCGAGCAGATTTCTACTACGGGGCCTCTAACTTACTACACGCACGAAGAAAAAGAAGAAACACTCATGTTTGCTTATTTTTAAGAGGACTTTGCAGTGGCAATGCAGAAATGAGCAGCCACAACACCGCATATCACAAGGGTCACGACAAAACAATAATGCCCAATAATATCACTGAGCCGGAAGCCTGGATTGGATTGTGATGGCCATTTTCCACCGGGTTTCCAGTTGAAAACGCCATTCTTCCAAGAAAAGGATTCGTTTACGGACCGATTAGCTCTTTTTGGCGCAATTTGTGTCTTTATGTGCCGCAAGGCGCAGGCAAAGGGGAATTTATCAAAATGGCACAATTGGTGCAGCTGGACCACCCCTTCTCAAGTGAGAGTTTACTGTATTTATTACTTTATAATCATTTGTAATATTTGCTCTCATAAGAGAGCGCAGAGGAAAAATGCACCTGCTTTTCCCCATAGAAATGCATACCGGAAGTAAATTTTCGACCGGTTGCCGTCCGCTTCAATTTGCGACGGTGCACTAGCGCCAGCTGAACCTATAGTGCACACTATAAGAACTCTATTATGATGTCCACCAAACAGGCCCCACCAATTTTAACCTGAACGTTCCCGCCATTTAGTTCCCCACCCCGAAAATGGTCAGCCAGCACTCACGCATGTGTGCCTTGTCCTTGCTCATGGCCTTGACGGCCTCCTCGTGGGTGGCAAACTCCACATCGCACTCGCCAGATGGGCGGCCACTGTCCTCGTAGATCAGGTGCACGTTCATCGGGTTCATGGGCTGGAAAAACTGAAGGCACACAGACCCACCCTTAGTCTCTCGGACAGCAACAAACTAAATGTGCGGTAGCATGGGCTCTATGCAGGATAAGTCTTCAATCGCAATAGGCTATACAATTTCGACCGATACTCTGTTTTACCGCAGGTGGGAGCAAAGCCGAAGTTACGAGCACGTTGTCTCTAACGAGTCTCCTGTTTCGCGAACATGTGTGCAGAGCAAGTTTGCTCAAAGCGTCACACCCGCTCTCATACCTCCTCCTTTGCTTGCACTCAAGTTTGGTTCACACACATGCCATAGGACTCAATCGACACTACGAAGAGCGCTGTGCAGCGATGAATCAAACCTAACTTAGCACCGATGTGACGCTGTATTACTAATATAGTAACAACCGTGCCGGTGCAGTGCAAAACCGGCACTGCACTGGCAAGGTTGGCACCATTTCCAGCACTGACCAATGGCACCGAGGTGGTATATGTGTGAACAAGCCTTCATACAGAAATAGAGAGGCAAGTAATTAATCTGATTGTCTGTTTTGAAACATCAAAAAGTTTCAAAACACAGTATCTATAGTGATTGGCAAAGTGAATGTTGTGCATTAGGCCAGAACAACCGAAACATTTAAAAATTGGGCTTGTCAGAAAATGGCAGATGCACAATAATCATTTGGCACCGGTAGCGAACTTCTCCAGCCACAACAAACTGGAGAAGAGTCTGAAGGTGCAACACAGCTCAACAACAATGCCCGACGACACTCCGTGCGGAAGCCGCAGACGGGAACCGGTTTTTCCGCTTCGGGCCACTAAACATTACCCCGTTAAGCAAGCTCTCACCGGGTGTAACAGCCGCCGAGGCCACACTCACCTCAAAGATATCTCTCTCGGTGGCACGAAAGGGCAGCCCCCGCATGTGGACGAAGTGGCCCGTGGCCGAGTAGCGTGCTCCACCAGAACCACCTTCGAAGTGGGCAGAGCGATCGCCGCCAGTTAGCGAGGGAGTATGGCTACGCAAGAATGAATCTCTTGCGAGGTAACACATGTTCTAGGGAAGCAACACAAAAGTCACCGAGAACGGAAATTCTCATTCAAACTGGAAAGAGTAAGCCACTGCAATTCGGAAGGAAGCAGGACTTGTCCCCCATGCCAATAGATACAACGGTGTTGTACTTGCACACCATGTTTGAAACGGTGCCACTATGGTCGGTGGCAAATCTATGATGAAAACAAGCCCCCATAAAACAACTTTAACTTAAATTTAAAAATGAATTTTGAAAAAAATTAAGTTATGTTATAGTAACAGATAAATAACACACCACTCCCAATTACACAATTTTCTAACCATGAAATATTTTAGAAGCCCACATTTTGCAAAAAAATTGGTCTCCATGAAAATAGTCAGAAACAGTTTCTTATTTTATCGCTACAGTGGGGAACTAAAAGCCCCTTCCCCATGGCAAATAGCGCTCGCCAAGCGGTCCCAACCGACCCGCGGGGAAGTGGCGTAGCGCGCTCAGCGGTCCGGAATAGTTCTCTGCGCTGCCTTTTTCGGAGGAATATGATCTGCAGTCCCTCGCAACATTTCAGTTTCATTATCATTGTTCCCGTGAGGAAGTGAAGGAGTTTCGCAGCTTTTTGGTTTCGATTACTCGGTAGGCTCTCTTGCTGTGCTTGCTTTCGTTTTTCTCGTTATGAGCGACTCGACCGAGCATGCTGCAGCGAAGATGCTAGCTTGCCGAGTCGTTTGCCTCATCAGCGAAGAGGCCCAAGATATTGCATTATGTCAATGCGTTATGCGCTCCTAGGTATGTCGTTTGTTCGTTGTGGGGTCTCTGTAAAGCAATTGGAATAATTAGAAAACAATACGCCAAATACTCCGCAGATAGAAGTCGCCTTTGGAGATGATGATCGCTTTACAGCATACGTGTTTGGTATTGTTTAACTGCATCCTACGGCTAGTACAGGAACTTCTAGTTGTCTTCATCGGGTTTATATAACTGTAAGGAAATCTAAATTGTCTTAACACTGGGGTCACCAATAATCAAGTAGTAAACAATCTGGAGTGCTTCCGATCTGAAGTTTACGCTTTCAGCAAGATGGCAATGGGAACCGAAACTGTTAAAACTCTAGAACAGATGCTCAGAAAGTGGTGGCACTCCGCAGTTCGTGCCACTGGGGTGGATCACATGACCAATCACGTGATTGATCGCTCACGAAGGCCGACTGCTCGATGACCCCTAGCACGAAGCGCTCGATATCCGCCAGGGGAAGGGGCTATTAGTAATGCTCCGCAAAAAGCCAAATGTTTTAAACTAAATTTTTGAGGTGAACATGAGTATAGTTACAAATAAAACTCACTACCGAGGAAGCAAACAAAACAAAGTAGCCGACCAGCTAAAAACAAAATGTTTTTAGCCACATGCAATGTCCAATTCAAAAAGTGCACATGCTTATTAAGCTATGCCTAAGAGAAACCAGTTTTCCCCGGTGTATGCAATAAAAGGTCATGCTTTTCTAGGCTCACAATGAAACATTTCTGCTGTCAAAAGAAAGGCCTAGTAAAAATGAATCCCCTTTGATAGGCTAGGAGCCTGGCACTGCCCCGACGAGCCGTCTCCACTGCACAAACCATACGCACCAAAATCTCCATAGCCGTCTTCTTCCACAAAGCCTGCAAGAGAGCGTGGGAACACCCTCAGCGGATCCCAGATACTATTGTACTGCGTAGGCAATCGTATCTGGTAGCCAAAAATGCAACTTGACTGCAATGATCCACCAACAGCTTTACTAGCGACGGTCAACATGTTGAATCATGACGTGATTGGCATTGGCAATGACAAACGAAAGTGAAGAGTTTCTACAAAGCTAAAACAAAAAGCATATCCATCAACAAATAGAACTAGGAATGACAGCTTTTTGAATTCTAGCACCTTCCAATCGACCAATAAGGCAACCTCTCACCCCCCTTAACGGAATTACGAAACTGAATATGGTACCTGTCGTGGAAAAGCAGCCTGATTAACTGGCATATCTCGGACGCTCGCTAAGCTGATTTCTACATTGCCGAGACTGTGGGAAATTTTGCATTGTTCTCTCGCTAGGGTTGGACCTGCCTAGTTCCTCGCCGTGCAACCCTTCCCATTCTCTCGAGCATGCCAAAGTGGCGTTGTCAATTGCACCTAGTCTTGCAAAACCGAATGCCCCACGCTCTGGAACTAATGGCCATGCATCCAACGTTATCACATCGCTTCAGTGGCAACACTGCCGAACAGAGATCGCTACAAAAAGTTAACACAGCGATTTGTGCTTCGGTGCTACAAATAGCAACCGCGTTTGGCGAAATAAAAATCACATTCTGCTTATTGCAACGATTAACCAACAAAACTAAGCAAGCTGTCTTTTGGTGGTAGGAAAGATCACCTTCAGAAAAGTCCTGACCAATAATATCCTCGAAACCTGCCAGCTGAAGAAGCTACAAATTTTCAGAAAAACATTGTTGGTTCTAAGCAGGTGGGCAACCCTTTCAGGTAAATCAACACAGATGCCAAATCCGAGTAACCTGAACTGCGTGGGTTCAATCTAGTAAGGCAATTTCACACTTTTGAAAATACAGAAACCCTGGATTGGATGCAAGTCGCCCATTCCTCCATCTGCTGACCAGTGCAGCTTAAAATTTAACGCTCAGATAAACTGCCGATTATAGAAGATGCGCAGAAAAAGGCGACACTTGCAGTTGAGACATAAATAAGAACAGCTCAAATATGTTGTTCTAAAGAGCCATAAACCAAGTGACACCACATGAGGGAAAGAATAGCATGAAGGGAGAGGGTGTGAAAGAGGCCAGCACGGAAAAAACAAAGGCCACAAGTGAAGTGAAGGTTGCGAAAGGGCATCAAAAGGGAAGGGAGGACGCCCTCAGTTGCGAACTGAGACCATAAGTCAGGTTGATTCAATTGTTACCAGCAGCACGAACAAAACTTTTGATTGTAGCAAGAGAAGCAGCAAAGGCTAGGCAACAACTATTTTCCACTCCTGACCAGAGAGTAGCATAGCCAGCAAGGGACCAACAGGAAAACCTCAATTTATATCTAAATGGCTCTAAGAAAGCAAATCCTGCATGTTTTGTTTTTGTAGTTAACTGTGGCTGCATCTGCATGGATGAGACCATGGCACATTATATCGGTCCATGTAAAGTATTTGATTCGGTAACCAAGGCTTCAAATCAGATCCGGTTTGCTAGGGGGCGAGATTTGAGACGGTCAAGCTAATCGACATCTCCATGAAATGCTAACAAATTGAATATACAGTGCTCGTGCGAGAATCAAGTGGTAATCATTTGAAACGAGCTGTTGCTATCGGTCAAAGTGGATCCATCTCAATGCAATCAACAAGATGGGTTTTATGCACTATCATGATTCAATGAGTTACAGGTATATCTATAAAAACATACCCTTATTTTATCTATGTAAACATATATATCCTTGTGCAACTTTTTAAAATTTGCTTTTTTAGGTTCTTCAAATGACCGATTACAAGCTCATAAATAAAAGCGACATCATGGCGAATTGCCTCCCAGCACCATGAACGCTAAAGGTTTTCAAAGAACTACTTAGCATATTGGTGATAATGCATCAAAATGTAGCCAATAGAATGCTCTTAAAAAAAAAAAAAAAAAAAGGGTTTACATGTCTGAAAAAAAAAAAACTTAAACGTTTAGCTTCGAATTGGTGCAGAAATGAGAACAAAGTCCAAACATCATTTTGATTTTTAAAAATCCTAAACATACGAAGTGCACCCCATACACACCACTTCTGTATGTTATGGCTAATTCGGGTGGTCATTTCTCAGCAAAATATTTTGCCATATCTTCGGCAAAAGCGTTCGCATGGTCAAAGGCTGGCGAGCGCGCGCCGTTTGGGTGGTGCTTCTCAGGCGTGTGCAATTTACTGGCACAATTTTCGTCAGAGCTTCAAGAGATCCAACTGCTTGTCCTGCCAGACTATCTTTATATTCCAATCGGGAAAGGAAACCAAACGAAACAACGCTCGCCAGTGGCAGGTTTGAGTAGAAAACGAAGCCATTGAGACAGACAACCCTGAGAAAAGATAGCAAAAACAATGAAGATAAAGATAAAATATTTTAAAGGAATCTTGCGCAAGGTCAGTTTGCTTTGCTTTTTACGTGTTATTACACAACTGTAAAAAAAAAAAAAGTATTGATGGTGCTGCAGTTTGATACTTGAACACGCATTGCAATTTCAAAGGGGCGGGTGCATTAAAAAGACTGAGGATTCCAGAAAAGGGCAATATGAAGGAAATAGAAAATAAACAGCTAAGCTGGTAAGCCTTCTAGGAGCTTTGTAAAATGGCAACATTCTTCGGAAATCCAAACAAAATGTGTTAAAATTGGACGCATGTGCATTACACACTCATTTATCTGCCCTCCTAATAAGTTTACGATTTCAAATCTTGTAAGCTGAGCAAACTGTGGTAATCTCAAATATAAAAAAAAAAAAAAAGAGATGGTGAAGTCTTGCGTTTACCGACATCTCAGTCTGATACTGTAAACGACTTATTTTTCGCGGGCTCAATATTTTGCAATTTAGGTCAAATCTGAAGTTTTGGAATGATTCGCGGGTTCCAATTTTTGCGACACGGTGAGATCTCAATATAGATTTCAATGTGCTTACATTTTACCGGAATCGTTCATGGGACCTATTTTTCGCAAATTGTAAGCAATTCGCGAAAATTAGGTCCTCGCAAACATTAAGTCGTTTACGTATATGTTGGTGATGCATACAGCACACCTATTGTACCATAAATTAATCGAAGAAGTTGACAAAGCTCAAGCGCGACCCAAACAAATGAAAACGCCAGTTCCCGGCACTTTGTGTTCAGGTGGAGAGGGTCCTGTGCTTGCCAGTGCTGCCGGCAAGGGCTCGTCGGCAGTTGAACGCTCGAATTTGTCATTAGAAAACTCTAACTAATACTGATTCTTTTTTCTTGTCCATTGGCAAGTGTGTTTTTGTAGTGCTGAGCTTTACTTTTGCATGCAGAGGTGCATGCCTTCCAGAACGTTTTCGTTTTGCACAAAACATTCGTTTGTCATAGCACTGCTCTAACTTCTCGCACAGTGCCTTTATGGCTTGTGGCACACACAAAACATGTGCCCCAGTTCGGAACAGCCTAGAAAGCTAAGATGACGGTCTCCAATGAGCACCTGTCTATATTCTGCGCCTTTCATATGAAACATTGTAGGAGCTCAAATCAAATGATCCATATCCACAGTCCTCACTGCTGCTGCCATCAAAAAACAGTCGTTGAAGCTCAAATAAAATGATCAAACATCATCCAGAGTCCTGGCTGCTGCTGTCATAAAAAAAATAAACAAAAGCAGTTATATCGCACTATTGAGGCTGTCTTCGTAACAATTCCCAATGTCAGTAAGACGAGATGTTTGACAAGTACCAACGTCACAATGTGCCTGCGCGAAATTCGAATTCTGGTGGCGCATGGAAAGCATCGATCACAAGTGATCGATGGCCTATGGGCGCGGTACGGAACAAGTTAACCTGAGCTTTTTGTTTTCCTTACATCCTGCTGCTCTTCTGCTCCACGCAATGGCAAAATTGATTTCCTCAAGCAAAATGTTTCTGCCACGAAAAAGGCAAGTTCACCTTGATTTTAACGCAAGGTTCAACCAATAGCGACTACCAGTGTAGTTTCAAACACCGTTGTTCACCTCTGACCTGAACAGGAAAGACTAAGTGAACATACCGTAAAATACCGGGCAACAGCCCACTCAAAATTTAGAAATAATAGTGAGAGAATGGGGGATGGGCGCTTGTCCGGTCATCAATATCACATATAAATGTACTGCGCATATTTCCTCAGATCTTACAAATTTGGGAATGGGCGCTTAATGTGGACTAGGTGGATGCCCCGCATTCTATGATAAGTGAACAAACTTGCATTCCACTGTCCTCCAAAGATGGCAATCCAACCGATTTGGGACGGGAAGGGTGCTCATCTTATGCATCCGACAAGCATCCAAGGAAGGCTTTCAACAAAAATGGCGAAAATATACTAAAAATCGGAGAGACTGTGCGCTTTTTTGGCATGGGTGGACGTTTGTCGGTGTTGTTTGGTAAAAACCGGAGAAGCTGGGTAACCAACCAATTGACCTAAACTTCATTACACTGACCATCAAGGTTGGAAATTTCAACGATTCGGTAATGGACTGACTGGCAGGGTGCTTGATTCTAGGTAAGATTATGCACTCCACGGGTATGTCAGAAGGGAGGTTTCAGACAAAACAGCAAAAATCTTCCAGAAATTGGCGCGATTTTGTACTCTTCACAACAGGAGCTGCTAAAACCGGAAAATCTATGGCCTACTTATGCTAAAGGAGTTAGGGGTCAGCGGCTACCCTTGGACATCAACAGCAGCTGCTACAGGCTTTACAGAATTCTTTGTTAGAAAATATTCATACATTGTTAAAATGCCTTTATGATGCCCTAGAGAAGTTGTTGCCCTGGAAGGACAGGGTTTTAGAACGCCAAGTACAATGAAAAGGTTTCTTTCAAAAGGCTAGGGAGTTAATCCAGCAGGTAGGCTGCAGTAACTGGAAAATGCACAAAATACAAGTTGGTATCTTTGCTCTTCGTTTCTTGCGCATCACCTACAAAGTTCCCATATCTGCTACATCTAAAACCACGAGCACATGCCAAGGTCGCTCAAAAATTACAAAGACCTGCCTCCGAGATACCGCCAAAACTCATTTACTAGCACGTGGGTTCCCAAACTGGGTTCCTGGAAAAACAGTTTCCCCAGCTCCCAGACTTCCTCAATGAAACCCAAGGAAGGTGTCTTCCCAGTTGAAGCACTATTTTAGCGAAACCGCCCGTCGATGCATAACTATGAGCCAAACACTCTCTGGTATGTCCATTATTGTTTACCAACCCTCTTGGTAAGACCGGGAGCAATTCCTCGGCTATCGAACACTGAGGTAAAGGTTCCCCGGGACTGAAGAGTTCAAGAACCCCCAAACCGGCCTTTCAAGACAAAGGCGAGAGAAAGGATGGAGATAAGAGACCGGTGGAGAAACAGACGGAGAGGAAGTGACAGACACAGAGAGAGATTGAGTGAGGCAGAGTGCTCACCGCGAAAGTTGCGGCCTCCGCGTCCCATACCGTAGCGCGAGGGACCCCCGAAGCGGTCCCCGCGGTCGTAGGGGCCGGGTCGTGCTGTGCCCAGGGGTCGCATCATCTTGGGCACACCCATGCCCACGGCTGAGCGAATTTCCTGCAGGCTGCTCTTGAAGATCTCTATGTACCTAAGGGAGGCAAGCGGGGGAAACAGCACCCACAGACGGCCGCCCGTCAGTCACACTCCCCGTTGCATTCAGTCCCCTTTGCTCGCTTCTACTAGGCGGCGCGCTTGGCGGCGGCAGGTCCCGCTTTGTGCCGTTGCAATGGCTCAGACCGTTCTTCAGCTGCACAGAGTGCTCACGGGGCGGTTGATGCGTCCCCGGAAACGCGGCTGGGTCCAAAGCATGGAGGCAGGAAGCTTCTGGAGGCGACGTGACGTTACCAGGGGTAAAGTCAGAAGTGTGGAGGGACACGGCCCCAACAATGACCAAAACCAAGAGTCGCCACTGGACGCAAAGGAGAGCAGACTTGGCGCCAAGTCAGCTCTATTTTTTGTCCAATGGTGTCTTTTGGTTTTGATCATTGTTGGGGGCGTGTCCCTCCACGCTTCTGGCTTCACCTTTGGGGGCGCCCTGTTGCCTCTAGAGGTTTCATGGTCTAAAGCTACTTTGATTTTCTAGACGGCCGTGCCAAGGAAAAATTGCAAAGCCCACTAATGGTACTCGAGAGTACCACTAGCGGGCTGAAACAGTAGAACTACTCCCAGTAATGTGACTAGCCCGGGTCATAATACTCTTCATATTCGGGAGTTGGCCCGTCTAAATAAAGAAATAAAACTTTCTTACAAAGCTATTCCTCACATTCCATTCTATTCCTCACAGTCTGTTCTAACAAGCCACTTGTAGAGTTATGCACAAACTATTTATTCACATTACTTCCAATTTAGTTGATGACGGGCTTACCCACCAAGTTCAAAGAAACCAAATCCGAGAGAATTTCTAAGAATGGAGGAAAAGGAAAAGGGGTAGTGTATCGTTTTGTTTTTAAGAAGAAATATTGACAATGAATTTACTTGAAAACAACTACATTAAATTCATATTGCACTGCCCATGCTAGCAAGATACAGCTGGGTATCGCTATCATTGCACCAGTCTGTCGTGACGGCAAAAACTCCGTAAAGTGCAGAGGGGAAGGGGGAAGTAATTTGAATTTTTTTTTTGTCACAATTTTTGCTACATTGTGTCAAGTGGTTAAAATGGGAGTCTCCCAGGTAATACGGGAGACTTGGCAGATTAGGAGGGAACCTTTTTCAGGTGCCTGGCCTCCAGCATGCGCTCGCCGTCTTCTGCCATGCTTTAGCACGTGTGCATGATCCACACGCTGGAGGCGAGACAACCGAAAGATCTCCCTGCAGTTTTCATTGTGCCAGCAACTCTAGATCTAAGTGAGGTTGGGCTTCACTGGGACACCACGAGACATGCCATTTCCCTTGCTCAGGCTGCTGACCAACTGTGACTGCTACACTTTGATTTGTCCTTGGCTAAAGCACAATGTTTTAGTCCATTCAATTTACATTTTTGGGTTAGATATATTTTTACTCTAGTTAATGCGTATGGCATCCCTGACAGAGCAGAATTCACCAAGATGCAGTACATTCCTGCAATTATATTTTTCGGCGCAATTTAGGGGTCCCCCCAGGTTTTGTGGGATAGGAGTGTCACAGCTGTTTTGAACAGCAAAGGGCGAAGACTGCGCATCTAGATACCGAGAGTTTAAACCTTGTTTGAAAGTTAGAAAACTCCACGGCAAAGGTTGTAGGACGCTCATGGACCCAACTGCATCGCGAGTAGTCTGTGCAACTGGCTACGGCAGGCCACCGTCAACTCTAACATTTTTGTTTTTGCAGAGACAGATGTCGGACACAATAACAATACAAACTTACCAGACCCAGTCTGGACAATGCACACAAGCAAAGCGCAGCCATAAACTACAAGATATTTATGCTCTAGAAAGATGTGGGCTCCAATCGAATTGAGCAATCAAATACATGGTAGTTATTAGATATGTAAGAACATTGAAACAAGATTCTGCAAACTGGGGAATGCAAAGCTTTGCTTACATAAAGGTAGAGCATACAAAGTAAACCCGCTTATCTTTGGTGAGCTCGAAATAGTCACTGCCCTGTCATTAAATACTGATGAAGTAGAGTTATCTTGCCTAGATGCAAGCAACTGCAACACATTACACAATACATAACTCAGTTGAAAGTACAACATGCAAGAAATGTTAGAATAGAAGCATCCAAACAGCTACTTTCTTTGGTGTATGACAATTACAGGACCAAGACAAATTATACAGTAAAATTAACTATATGGATTTACTCTGTGAAATAGGTAATCACTGCTGTCACATAATTGCCCATTATTGCAAATAAAAAGTTGCACATCTGCTTAGACTGAGAAAGTTAAACAGATTGACTTATACCGCCATACCTAAGAGGACGACAGATTTTAATTACTACACTGCCTGGTGCAACACAATCAGCTTCATGAAAGTTTTTGTAGCTTGCCTTTGTACCGTGGAACGTCTGAATGACTCATCTTATGGAAATTCTTTTTTCCTTCATTTTAACCATATCTTTCCATATAAAAAAATGCTTTTGAGTCATATCTGAACGATTGATTTTTTTTACACATGAAACGAAGCATCAAGGGTTGTGCCAAGAACAGCACGAAGCCAACGTTACACTTACTTTGTCAAAGAAGTTTTGTACGGAAATTCAGAGAAGCACTTCTTTGCTGCATGCACGCTGCTTGCGATCGCCGTCGGGCAAGGCAAGAGACATCGCCGGGCTCCTCCCCCCAAAAAAACTTTAGCCGAAGATGATTCATAGCCGAGCCCGATCCGTCCCACAAGTCCAGCGCAGCATTGCAGAAGGCGAAGATGCGAGAATGTGGCACTTCCTTCCGGTGGCACAACAGTATGTGCAACTGGTATGCTGTCCAAAACTGACAGATCTGTGTCCTTTGCACTGCTGCGTGCAACTCGCGGCAAGGGGAGCCCCCCTCCCGGACGGTGCAAGCAGCGCCCACCAGCAGGGCGCGCCAGAGGGGCGGCAACACACCGCTCCCTCTGCCCGCGCACGCACAACAAGAGAGGAAGAGAGAAATGGAGGCCCAAACCAGTCGACCGCCTGTTTGGCACTCTGCTCCCACCTGTGCCCAATTTTTTCCTTGTGTTTCCCCATCGCCTTTTCAGCTATATCCCGTGTGGCAAACTGCACAAACGCTTCCCCCGTGCTCCTCCCCTGGTAGTCGGTAGGAAGTGTAATCCCATTGGGGACAATCTCCAACCCTTCAATCAGAGGCCAGCCCAACAGAGGGGGAAAAAAACACATCAGGTCCCGCTCACTGCACAATCAAACAAGAGGTCACACTGCACACCTCGCTCGCTCGCTTCTCGCACCCTGCCCAAGACTGCCATGCATGAACTAGGCTTTCTCCTCGTGCGCCTTTTAAGCTTGCCATCTGCTTAACCCTGCAATCCACTCTCGGTCCCTGACAAGCCTTGCTTGGGACGTCAACGGGCACTCTCCGACAGCTCTCTCTACACCTCGCTAAGCAAGAAGAGTGGGCAACACCGCCGCTGATAGCGCGATTAAGCCTGACGCCCGTGTCCCGCTACACAGCCTGAGCTACAGCTCTCGTCTCAGCATTAAAAACCGGCAACGCGCTCCCGGTACCGAGAAAGGCCTTCTTCGGTCCAACCAAACCTGCCCTCGCTAAGTCCCTGCCTGTCCTGTCCATCACACGGGGCTTCGGCAACGAGAGGCCAGTGCGTTTAGGACGCCTAGGGGAGCGCGGCTACAAGTCTCGTCCCAGAAGGAAGCAAGGGCCCGGACGGCTTACCCGAGAAGAACTGTGCAATTTCCTCCTTGGAGCAGCCAAAGGGCAAGCCCCTCAATCTAACGCAGCCGTCGTTGAGGGAGTCCTGTTGGTGTGCTCCACTGCGCTTCACCACCCAATCCATTTCACTCCGTTTCGACTTAAACACTGCACAGAGCAAGTCCCCCCCCTCACTGGTTACTCCCACAGAGAAACACTACCCCCACAAAGCTTACACCCAAAGCTCAAGAAAGCACGCAAAAGCTGCAACAGTACTAAAACATGGCACCTGCAAGCTCTCCCTGTCCTACTGAAAGGCTGCAAGAGCCGACTTACCAGGTACCCGGTCTCAAAGAGGAGAAACGTTGGGCAAGGGTCAGATGTCCCCCCACTCCGACCCGTGCCCAGTGTTTGCCGCTCGAACCGGGTCCCTTGTCTCGACTGCCCCGAAAGCGGGGTCAAACGTACACGAATGAGTCCCCAAAGCGCACGGGGTTAAGATTCCAGGCTGAGCCCATGGCAATGCGGCTGAGGCAAAAAGATGCAGTTCGATCCCTCCCGCTAGTCCCAGTCAGCCTCCAAGTGTGGGCCGAGAGTAGAACCCTCCCCGGTCCAAGACGCGCTAGCGAAGTGTGCAGATCCGACTCACCCTCAATGTACCTGTGGCCGATGTGCTCGTTGTGGCGCTGCAGGCCCACCTCCACGTCCTGCTCACTCTCAAGCTCAATGTAGGCCTCGCCGCTCGGCCTGCCCTCTCGAGAGAGCGTCATGTGGACGCCGCTTATGCCTCCCTTGATGTTCACCTCTGCAACACACGTACAGGCAATCCTCGAGTCTATTCTCCTTCGACGTTGCACGCAGACTCATTGGAAATGTGCTGAGGCAGAAATCCTTTAGCCTAAATCGATAGGGGGATGCCATTTCTTGGCTGGTGTTCCCTCTCTTCCCAATTATCAGCCCTTAGGCACTGTAGCACCCAACAATTCTGGTTATGTTACTGAGGTGGCATAAGTTGTAGCTCTATAGCCAAAGAACTCATAAAAACGGATATGCTACAATGGAAAAGATTGACTAAAGTACTTGTAGCACTGAATTCAATTTAAAACAGCCTACACTCAAACACCCAAGCTTTACAAAAACTGCTTCCGACAGCTCAGGCAAGCATTGAGAACATGCTCCGATCAATGATAGCACTTTTCTACACGGCAGATGTCACTCCTGCTCTTTACCCTAGACTCGAAGAAATTTGGCAAGGGCTTCATGCACATACAAACAGCTTCAGAAAGCACAGTTTCATGGTCAGTGTTTGCTATTAAGGTCCATAAGCAGCATGCAAATGAACTCAAATCGGCCCAATATGAATGCCGATACCCCAGAGCCTTATCAGACGCCCAAAATACTAATTGAATTCAATCCTTCCAAAGCAGACCCAGCACACAAAATTGCTCCAGATTCACGAGACCACCATGTTACGACATAACCGCCAGGCGGAAAGAACAAAGCAAAAACACCCACATCGCTCCACCCTCGTTTTATTATCATTCACGTAACGGCCCCCACGAGGCTGGTGTCCTTGCCCTTCTTTCCAGGACACAAACCTCGGGGAATATGACACTTGGGCTATAGATGACCTGCTCTGACACCACAACAGCCGCCATCGTGGCGACCTTTTCACCGACAGCGTACCTTCTGCAGCCGACATTTCATCTTCCCGAATTTGTTTTTCTCAGCAAGAACAACTAGACCGTTTCACATTAAGTTAGACCGCAGCCAATGTTACGACCCAATGAGGACAATCACAGTGCTTGTCTTTGTGCGTGCCCTATCGCCTGCTAAACCAATTGCGCCACGCCTACCGTGCACAGCTGTTTTAGATGGTGACAGCAAACGCACCAAGACATGCACTTTTGGCGCTGCTTGATTGCCTCCACCGGGTTGTAACATTGGCTGTGGTCGAACTTGATGTGAAACGGAGTAGAGGGAATGACCACCAGCAATGGTTTGATGACGTCACGTGCAAGCCATGCATAACGTGAAGATGCCACAAAGAAAGGGACACCCTACCTTTACTGGTGAAAAAGTTCAAAATCTCCTCCTTGGTCGTGGACCACGGAAGGCCCCGGATACGGAGCACGAACCCCTCGTCGTCCACTGGCGTAGCCATGCTACTCTGCAAGAGGTCCAGGGTACGTATGATTGCACACTGTGCGAAGCTAACTGCTCCGCCAAATTCGACGAAGACGCGACTGCACATACAACAGCCTTCTCTCGATACGAGAGCTCGAGCAGATGCGAGGTGACTGCTCGAAGGCCGAGCGATGGTCTTCAATCATGCGCAAGTCCGACTTTGGTAAGACACACAGGAATGGATCGGGAGATCTCAATGCGCGCGCACAAACGCAATAAAAAAAAAGGGGGGGGGGGGGGGGGGGAGCGCGATAGGCAACGAATATTACATTTATTCCGTGAGACGAGTATTGCAAGGCGATCCGGCGACTACACGGCCCCGGGCAACCATTCTTCAAAGATTACGACCTCGTAAGCTGCCACGCCAAAATCCCGTAAAATTGACTCCGATGCCGGAGTCGGCAGGCCGCCACTTTGCGAAGCTATGATACTTACTCCAGAGAGTTTAGAAAGTTTCAAGATATTTTGAAACAACCAAAACAGTAAGAAAAAAAAAAAAGTCAAGCACGACCGGTCCGTGCGGACACTGTAGGCTATTGAACGCACCGTGGCAAAATCGTGTAGGCCACCCTCGCCACCCTGCCGGTAGACCCACGCTTCGCCATTTGCAACCCCGGGACCAATGAACAAAGAGTCTGTCGCGCCTTCCTCGTAATCGTACGCTTCCCCGAAATAAGGACGGGTATAACTCGGCGCCTCGCTCGAATCTATCGCGGGGTTTCGCGGAAGATACGCGCTGCATCAGCGATCGCTTCATCGCAAGTTTGTAACATTTAATCCACCCTGCGCCGCACACCTTGTGGATCTAGGCCTAGCAACGAACGCTGACCTAGCTCTCGCTGTGATCGAGTGCCGCTGGGACGCAGATTTATCGCTTACGCTTTAGAACGCAAATCGACCGCTTCCGAGACGAACGAAGCGTTTGCCGGCTTAATGCCGGCTTAATGCGGGCTTATAATCAAGAAGAAATCTTACTTACACTGGAATAATGGCGGCACCGTCAAGAAGAAACAACAGCGACTACCGCGAAAAGCGAAAACCAGGCGGAGCTGGGGATGATCACGTGAAATCACGTTCAACGAGAGAAGACGCGGCTGATGACGTTTGAAGTGGGTGACGTCATATATGTAACGGGTAGCCGTGAGCGTGAGCACGATTGCGTCTTGAAAGTTTTTTACGTTCTGCAAAAGCTAACCGCCGCTACGGTTCTGCTATCACAGCTACTACCGATATCGGTTTAACGTAGAATGTTAGCATTTCGCTCAAAATAAGCCGACTGATTTTACTGTGGCAGTAAGGCCGTAAAGATGTGAAGAAACCAGAGGGAGACGGAAAATTGTTTCCGTTGTTCGACGTTGACTTTGAACGCCGTGGGTGCTCCACAGCTTGACGTAGTTGCTAGCGCGTGATTTAATATCTAAAAATTAAAAGTAAAGACGTTGAAAACGACAAAGGTGTCCTACTCTGTGAATGAGAGATTTCTACGCTGCCTAGCTCCTCCAAAGATCGTTCCGGCGTGGTCTAGTGGCTAGGATACCTGGCTCTCACCCAGGAGGCCCGGGTTCGATTCCCGGCGTCGGAAGTGTTTGGTCTCATGGTGTAACGGTTAGCACTCTGGACTCTGAATCCAGCGATCCGAGTTCAAATCTCGGTGAGACCTCTTTTTTTTTTTTTTTCCTTATTGGATCTATTCTTGATTTGAGGGTCACTCTTTCGGGGTTTTGTTGGCATCTGAAAATATTACTCGTACCTTATTTCACACTTTCTTTTACCCTTCAGTTAAATAATATTTCTTTTCGACCTTCTTTTTTACATAGTTCTGTTTGACGTTTCAGGGGGGATTTCTTGTATACATAATTAAGATTCCATGGCTTCGGAATTCTTTTTCCGTTACATTCAAAAAGTGTTTTTCGGATATTTTTTTCCTTTTTTTTTTAATGAAGATTTGGGTTTATCAGGCTTCATTATTTTATATTCCACATTTTCCTAAATGTAGAGATCCATTTTACTGCATCAAAAGTTTCAGTATTAGAAATATAATAGCGGGACACAAACACACAGTAAATGCCAAATTCAAGCTGAATTTGGCATTGGCGCACTTGCCCCACAACAAATCTTGCAAAAAAAAAAAAAAAAAGAAAAGTATTGCGTTGCTTCAATTAGGGTTCATACTTTCAAATAACTAAACTATATAACTAAACACCGGAGACACGGCAAAACCGGAAACACGAAAAAAAAAAAAAAAAAGACGGAAAAAACAACAAGAGTCAACAAACACCTGACCGTAGTCGCTGGGAATGCAAGGGAGGGCTTCAGCTTACCCTCCCCTTTCTTATGAAATCTACTGGTTCATAGCGACCACAGCCCCTCCTCCCTCTATGAAGCACAAATTGTATGCTGCAAACTGGAAAACGGATCATTTGGTGTGGTCGTGACCTAGAAGTACCTGAACGAACCTCTGCATTTCGCGTTTTCAACATTATCTTACGCATTAATTTCCCAGCGGTCTCTTTCAACATTGTTTCTTCAAATTAGAACGTGTAAAATAAAAACGCCATTATTATTACAATTTTTTTTAAAATTTTACTGCAGTTTAAAGGTTTAGCGTGACCATACTGCCGCGTGCATGACCGACAAGGAATTCTTTTCCGTACATCTAGAATATTCGTGTTTATTCTTACCCTGAGTGCAAAAGATAAGAAGGCCAGAATAACATTGCTTAGTCAGTCTCTCCCTTGTTCACTCCCGAACTTTCTTGTTCGAGAGTCCGAGTGTTGAGTAAGGAACTGACCGTGGCCGTGCCGACTTACAATTACTAAACAAACGTCAAGCATATTGTTAGAGCCCTGCATATCCGCAGTAAACTGGCGGATTAGGATAAAGATGAATCAGATTTGGCGGATTGCGGATCGAATGCGGATAGCAGGGTCTGAAGATGCGGATCACAATTCAGCGAGTTTGTTAGGTGCAGAAAACACCATAGCACGTCGTATCTCTACGCCACTTTTTTTAGATTGCGGGATATTTGATAAAGGTAGAAAATGACTGTCTGTCGACCTATCTTTTTTACTTTGTGGCCCTCCCCTCACTTTCTTAAAGGCCGACGAGCAGAGGCGACATTCTGCAAGGCAGAACATCCTCCTCACCCTGGGGGAGAAGGAAACAGGCAACGGTGTACATGGTAGAAGGGGGAGAGGAGGAAGCCCGGGAAAAGTGGAAAGCGCGAACTGGTCGTCGGTCTATAAGCAGCGATTCTGGAACAGATACCAACAACGATGTGAGGAATCCGGCCGCAACCAGTCGCTCCACCTGTCGGCCGAAACTGGCATGCAATGCATGGTGGCACGATTTCTCCGAAGCCGCATGTGGGCAAGATGAAGCAATGCTTCTTTTTACAAGTTTAGAATGCGAGGAGTCGAGGGAGGAGACCCTTCTTCAATCGTGGGCTATACGACCAAGGGATACGACTACAAAACTTGAAAGAATAAAACAGAGAGGACGAGGACGGGAACAGGACATCTTTCAACTAGCAACAACATAGAAGAATGGCACAACGAAAAAACCGCCCCCCAAGGGTCCCACCGTTCTCAAAGAGGAAAAGGAGATACTAGTTATAAAGGAAAGGGAATACAATAAATATAAAAGTTAAAAAGCGCATCCTTAATCTAGTTATATCTGATTACTTAGAATTCGATCTTTGTCATTGTCAGTGATAATGCAGAATTATTATTGTTTGCGGTCCAAAAGGAAAATATACTATAAATATAAGAGTTTAAAAAGCTGTAGCGTCACGACGAGGTGTCAATAATCTAGCCATCTCTGGTGTTACGACCTCTGTCTTTGTCAATGATAATGAAGGTGCAGAAATGTTGTTTCTCCGGTGTTTCGGTTGAGGGCTTCATCGACCTCATAGATAATTATTTACAGTCCACTTTGGTAGAATACGAACGAAATATTTAGAGACAGAAGAAGGGAGTTTGTATAGGCTCTTGCCTTGCACTTGTCCTTAGTGAAATACTTCTTCTTTTTGTTGACAGGGCTATCAACGATCAGGTGAAAAAGTCCTTCCAGGGTTGCCTAGTTTTTAGGTATGTTGACGATTACTTGGTCATTTATCCAGACCCTGATCCAGACGCTGCGTCTGCTGACAGCATCTTTGAAGTTTTCAAAGACTGTGCGGCAGTGCTAACTTTTACGCGGGAAAATCCTTCAGTTGAAGGGTTACAATTTCTGGATTTACGATTGCATCCTCATTCCTCAGGTGTTTGTTGGGCCTTCCAGCAGAGGTCGGAAAAGCCAGTTCTCCCTTTCACCAGTGCTCACTCCAAGTCTGTTAAGCATGGCATAGTAAGGTCACTTTTCGCAGGTCCTCATTCTCCAAGTCGTACACGCATTTCTCCAAAAGTAGCCTCAAGTTGCAGCAGCAGAGGTTAGAAAAAGCAGGCTATCCTGCTGACCTACTTCGCTCCACCCTTGAGAGGTTCATAATCAAACCACAACTTCCGCAAGTTGTTTCAAAAAAGAAAGGACGTTTCGCTGTGATTCCCTACATGCACAATTCCGCGCACCGTTTAAGGTCTATCGCGCCCAAGGTTGACACGAGTGTGGTTTTTCCTATGAAACATGCCAAAAAGTTTGTAGAATGCGAAGAAAGAAAGGTTTATTCAATTCCACTAGGCTGTGGCAGTCAGTACATTGGACAGACTGGGAGATGTGTCAACCATCGACTCAGAGAACACAACGTGGAAGCATCAAAGGCTTCAAATGAGTCGTATCACCCCATTGTCGTTCACAGCAACACTTGCGATGACTGTACTCCTCATTTTTCTGATACTAAAATACTGGGCGGGCACAACAACAGATTTGGGAGAGAAATCATTGAATCATTTGCCATGGGGACTGTAAACAACATTTCTGCACCTTCATTATCATTGACAAAGACAGAGGTCGAATTCTTAACACCAGAGATGGCTAGATTATCAACACCTCGTCGTGACGCTACAGCTTTTTAAACTCTTATATTTATAATATATTTTCCTATTGGACCGCTAACAAGAATAAATTTGCATTATCACTGACAATGACAAAGATCGAATTCTAGTAATCAGATATAACTAGATTAATGATGCGTTTTTTAACTTTTATATTTAGTGTATTCCCTTTCCTTTATAACTAGTATCTCCTTTCTCTCTTTGAGAACGGTGGGACCCTTGGGGGGCGGTTTTTTCGTTGTGCCATTCTATGTTGTTGCTAGTTGAAAGATGTCCTGTTCCCGTCCTCGTCCTCTCTGTTTTATTCTTTCAAGTTTTGTGTCTACTAACCAACACGCTCGTTTTCAATTGTGACAGACACGACTGCCTGTGAATTCTAACCGAAGGTCTAGAAATTGTAAAAAGCGACCATCCCGAAGTTAGTGCGTGAATCTAAGCTCCTAGGAGCACCATGCGAAAACATCCCCCTTTAGGGAAATTTTAGAGGCCTACACAATTAAAAAAGAAGGAACAGGGCAATGTCTAAGTCAAACATCGGTCATTCTACGTAGCAAAGAGATATGTTATCGACACGTGGTGAATTGGCCATGATGGTGCGGAATGCTGTTGTTTACTTCGGGGTTTCTTTTTAATGAAAACTTCAGCTGAGAGTAAGCGCTTGTCCTGTGCATACCCTTCTACTTTGTCTTGGTTTTTTGAGTGCTGTGTTGAATCCATTAAGCATGAACACACTATAGCCCGCATCACCACTAGAGACTTTTTAGTGTTGTGTCGCTTACCCGCACTCTCGGTTTTTTTTTCAACCATCACCACCCTAATTTAGTTAACATAAGTCCACGGGTCCTTGCCATCGCGCAGATCGCGGTTAAGCAAAAACCAATATGACTAACTTTTTGACAATTTCCAGCCACACGTGGCGGTGGAAGTGAGCCTTTAAATAAACATTGTACATGATAAAATCGAGTCAATGTCACCACTGCAAGATATGACCATTAAGCAGTGTTGGGAAGTACTTTAAGTACATTGTACTTAAAGTACTGCTTGAGTGTTTAGGAAACTTGTACTTTACTTGAAGTACATTCACTAAGTATGTACTTGTACTTTACTTAAATTTTTTTTTTCTGGTACTCAGATGTTTTTCTGGTACTTACATTCCCCAAATTTGGTTTTGTTAAATTTGTATCACGAAATGATGGCTTTGCCAACTCCGAAGAAACACTGGGAGGGATACTCTACTCTCACAAGAAACGTGAGCAGACGACGCGTCGCTCCATTTGTTCTGGGGGCGGCTTTCCCATAGCTTTTTGAACTCTCGCTACTTCTCGATCAGTCAGCGCGAGAGAGGAGGTTTACAATATTAGGAGAGCAAAATTAATAATAATGTAGCATCTGAGACTGTGGTGGGGAAAAATTAAATTTTCAAGTCTAAGTAAAAGACAACAAAGGAGAACGTCACAATGTTTTGAGACTGTCTTTTACTTCTATTTGAAAGTTCCTTAATTTTTTCGCACTCCAATCGATCGGGTGTCACATTGTGATTAATTATCACCAGCTTGCTTGCACGCTCACTGTTTTTTTTTTTCTTTTTACATTAAGGAGAGGACATTCCTCCAACTAGGGGGCTGACGTCAGGCTCTCTCCTAGCGCATTTAACCCCCTTGTGTGCAATAATCTAGTGTAAGGGGCACCGAATTCAGAAGAGGGACTTCTGAATTTTGCTCCATTTCTAAAGATAGCTACTCTGTGGCAAGTTGACTTTATCAAATATTCGCCGCTGTTTTTTGAAAATAGGTCATGCACCCTAGTACCCCTGGGCAATGCATACCAGTTAAAAAATTACTGTATAGGGAATGAAAGCTTGTGTTAAAATACTCGTACTTTACTTTGAAAGTACATTGTATTTATAGTACTTTACTTTAACTACGTTCTATTCTGTGTACTTAATACTCACGTCACGTCACGTCTCATTTCCATCACGCCTCATTTACTTTGTACTTTACTTGAAGCACCTTTTAGATGTACTTTACCCAACACTGCCATTAAGATAAATTAAGTTGCGGAAAGTTACAAGCTGAAATAGAGATTATCACGAGAAAACTTGCACCCGCCTTGCGAGCGTAGTCCATGTCCATCGACGGAACAGCGGCTAGTTCGGTGCGCGCTCTATAGTCACGAAATGTTCCCAGCACACTTGAGAGGATGCCGCCGGGGAAAAATCTTTTCGGTTTACGGGCGCAACCCATGTGCCGCCGTAGATTTTGGTCATTTGGAAAGCGATAGTGTTTGAAGACATTGCAGCCGCAGTTGCCTTGTCGGATCCCGTGCGCGATACAGATGTCCTTCAATAGGGAGTTTTAGTAGACCGTGTTTCCCCCACCGCTAGCCCTCCGCTACGAAGAATCCGCCACTGCGCCTGCGCGCCGATGGCCTTGGCTGTAGAGTTCCGGGTAGCGGAGGGGCTTAGCGAAGGGGGAAATCCGGTCTACTAAAACCTTTAGCAAGCCGTTGCCGTGCTCCGCGTACCGCACTACCGGAGCCTTTGAAGCACGCTTTTAAGCGCGCGCTCAGGTGGCTCCGTGACCGCGGGGCGCCTTGCTTCAAAGGCTCCCGTAGTGCGATACGCGGAGCACGACAACGGTTTGCTAAAGGTCCCTATTATTCCGCGCTTTCGGTTGTTCTTACTGCAGCCTATTACCGAATAATGATGTCCCGATGACCAAGGGATTTTCGTCACTGGTTCCGCTGGTTCTAATTACATCTGGAAGTAAAATAAAATAGAGGAAACCGCAAAGAAAACAACCGAACTTGGGAAAAGCGCACGCGTCCAAAGCGTTCATCCGGGTCTTTCGCTCGTTCCTAGCCACTCAACAGCTTCGTTCGATTTACTTGCACTTCCTGCACCGGCACAGAAAATTGTAGGGCCGTCTACTTCCGGTCGTATCTGAATACACATACCGGAATTACACTGCCCTACACTTTTCTTCACCGGTGCAGGAGGTGCAGATAAGTCGAACGGTCGAACCAAGCTAGTGTGCGAAGGAGAGCATTGACCGCCTTTTCCCCTTTTCGTTCCAACGAAATGGCCGTACGTACAGGTTGCCGCTCGTCTCACAGCATTTTTGCCGTTTTCTTGCTGCTGTCGCTCGTCACCTACCGTGCCTCCACCTGTATCTCTCCTCCGAACAGCGTGGGCCTTCGCGGTCTCGGTTTGTGTGCCGCCACCGCGTCCGACGCGTCCTACGCGAGGTGCTTGAACGGGCCCGGTGCTGCCGTTAGGCTTAAAGGACTTACGACCCCGCGATGGAGACACTCTGCTGCCTGCTTGTTGTTCTGCCTCAGCACCGAGTGGCTGGTCGACGCGACGGTTCTTCTCTCCGGCGACGTCGCTTCAAACCCAGGACCTCAGCACCCCACCTGCACCCGTTGTACCAAGCGTGTTCTGGATTGCCAGGCCGCGCTGTGCTGTGATGCATGTGACCGCTGGTCCCACCGTGCATGCGTGTATGTCTCTCTGCCGGAGTACAGGAAGTTGAGCTCCAGCAACGATTTGTGGTATTGCCTGTTGCTCCCTGCCCCCTTTCGCGGACGACTTGTTTGACCTTCCCGTGGCCTCCACGATACAGCCTCCTACGGTACCTACGCCTGTTGCAACCGGGAGATCGTCCGGCGGAGGGAGGAAAGCGACAACGTTCTGGTACGGCAACTGCCGAAGCATTCGAAACAAGGTGGTAGACCTCCAGGCACACGTGTCTTCGTTGCCCTCAGGTTCTGTTGTGTTGCTCACGGAGACTTGGCTCGACGTAGGTGTAGCAGACAGCGAACTTTTCGACACGAATGCTTACACCGTGTTCCGGAAAGACAGGCGTGGCAGGGGGGGAGGTGTCCTATTGGCTTTCCCGGCGTCGGCACGCGTTTTTCGTCGCACGGACCTTGAGCACCACTATCTCGAAGCACTCTTCGTGGAGCTCTGCCTGCCTCACAGCACAGTCCTAGTGGGCTGTGTCTACTGCCCGCCGTCGATACGGGAGGAGTCATACAGGCTCCTGGAGGTATCGTTACGGGCCGCTTCTCTCAGGAACTATGAGAACATACTGGTATTCGGCGACTTCAACTCGCACATTGACTGGTTCACACACGAGGAGCCTGTTCCCCGCGATCGTTCGGATGACTTCTTACTCGACATTGCGTCATCAGCTGGCCTCACGCAGGCGTGCACTGGATCGACGGACTCAACTCGCGACGGAACTTCCAGCTTTCTAGACCTTCTCTTCGTGGTAGACCCGACCTGAATAGTTTCCTGTGAGACTTCTGAGGGACTGCCCGGTAGCGATCACCTGGCGATCGAGGTGACGTACGCCGCTGTGCTGCCACGTAGGGGGCACCATGCACGCACACTAAGGAAGTTAGACCAGACCGACCACGGCCACCTAGCACGCCTGGCACACCTCGCACCTTGGTGCATGACGACGACTGGCAATGACCCCCTTGGTAATTTCGATCTGTGGTGCGACCTGGCGGGAGCAATTCAGAAGGAGTGCGTGCCCTTCCGCACCCGCTCCTCGGGACGAAATTATTGCCCATGGATCACCCCCGACATAATGAAGGCAGCGAGAATAAAGAAGGGACTCTTCAGGAAGGCCTCCCGCTCCAACTGTCCCGTGGCTTTACGCGCAGCAAAAGACCACCAGCGCGCTCTAAAGGCTGCCATACATGTCGCACACCAGCGCTACACCTCCACGATAGCACAAAAAGCAAAGGACGACCCTAAGGTCTTCTGGTCGTACGTAAGTCGCCTCAGAAGGCCTTGCCGACGTCCCAGCTTCAGCGCCAACGGAAGAATGATCGATGCCCCCGGTGAGATTGCTGCACTCTTCGCAGACCACTTCTCGTCTGTCTACAACACCGACGGACAGCGGCTGTCTGCGCATTCCGCTGCTTTCGCACCATCATCATCTGGCACCGACGCATCGAGCCTGGAGGAGATCACTTTCTCAACCGAAGCACTGAGCATTGCGGTGTCCAAGATCAAGCATTCGCAATGTCCTGGCCCAGACGGTGTGGAACCTGCCTTTTTCAAGATGATCACGCAACACACTTTGCCCTCGCTCGCCCGTGTGCTTCAGAGACTTTTCGACGTGGGAGCTGTTCCTGCTTCCTGGCAACACGCCTTGGTTACCCCTATCCACAAGGGAAAAGGAAAGCCTACAGACGACGTCACGCATTATCGACCGGTTTCAATAACATCGATCATCTGCCGCACATTCGAACGCGTGGTGAACGGCCAACTTCTCGACTTCCTCGAGGGCACTGGCTACCTATCGCAGTCACAGCATGGTTTCAGACACAACCGTAGCTGTGAGACGGCCCTGGCGACCCTGAGCTATTTCGTAAGCAACTGCATCGACAATCGCACAGAGACAGATCTCGTTCAGCTTGATCTCAGCAACGCGTTGGACACCCTCGACATCGGTCTCCTGCTGCGCAAGGTGTCGGGCGCCGGCATCCAAGGCTTCCTGTTGAAGTGGCTGTCGAACTTTCTGAGCGGAAGAAGCCAACAAGTCGTTTACCGAGGTGCGCGCTCGGCTGCGATGAACGTTCCCTCCGGTGTGCCACAAGGGTCGGTCCTGGGTCCTACAGTATTTTTAATCTACGTCAATGACATGCCCCGGGACGACAGGTTCCCCCTCGTCCAGTACGCGGACGACACGTCGATATTGGCCCCACTTACTTCCCCCGACACCTGCCTCCTCCTCCAAGACTACATCAACAACATTAAGGGCTGGGCGACTGACAATTGCCTGCGGCTTAGCCCCGCGAAAAGTGCCGTGATGCGCTAAGGGGTATTCACACGAGGGAGAAATCCCAGGGATTTCTCCCCGGCACGCGCATCCCAGGACGAAAACGTCAGGCTTTGCGATGTGCAAAGGCCTCGCGTTTTCATCTCGTGATACGCGCGTGTCGGGGAGAAATCCCCGGGATTTCTCCCTCGTGTGAATACCCCTTAAAACCCTGCTACCATCTGCTCGGTGTGCCACTAGCCACATGCGACTCTCTCACCATCTTAGGGGTCACATTTACGAGAACAATGGATTTTTCTGTCCACATAGCCAGTGTCGTGGCCAAGGCTCGACGATCCATGGGGTTTGTGTCTCGGGTGTCCAGGCCATGTGGACCCTCGGCCTTCCGCACCTTGTATACATCGATCGTGCTGCCGTCATTGGAATATTGTGGCTCAGTGTGGTCCCCGTCTCAGCGGCATCTCGTGGACCGCATTGAGAGCGTGCAGAGACGCGGTTCCCGGATTCTTTGCGCACGCGCTTCGGGCTCCACGGACGCAGATTATTCAACCAGGCTTAAACTTGCGGGGTGGCGGCCACTTGAGCAACGTCGGCGAATGGCTCGCGTGCGCCTGGTTTGCCCCGCACGCTGGACGGCTCACTGACCGGGTCGTACCTATCAACGGCAGTGCGTGTGAATAGACGTACTGGCCAGCCTGAGCCACTGCATGCCAGGACTGTAAGACATGGTCTGTCCGCGATCCCTGCAGGCGTAAGTGAGCTTCTCTCTGTTCCGCTGAGGGAGCGCAAGCCTCTTCCGCGGGGCAGGGAGGAATCCCATGAGCTATGCAAACGATACGGCCAGCATCTGTTCACAAGTTGATGGCCCGTAAGAGGTTCGCCCAAGGGTCTTCGCGCGTGCTCCGTGTCACCCTGGGGCGGGGCGTGGCGGGGGCCGCGGTTGCGGGCTCGGCTGCGCGGGGTGCACCGCACACAGCGGTGCGCTCGCGTGTTTGGGCTTGTGGCTGGGGCCTCCGCCGTGGTTTGCGTGGGGGTGGGGTGGGGCACAGCGAGGTTTCATATCTTCCCCTCTGGGTTATGATTATTCGTTGTTTTTATACATGTATATATGTTATCTTGTTTACGACTACTGTTTATGTTTACACCTACTCAGCGGCGGGCTAGCAGGCGCACATGCGTAAGGGTACAAACCTTTCTGTCTAGCCTTGCACGCCGCTGAGTGGGCAAACTTTCTCGTGCAAATAAAAATTATTATTATTATTACTATTATTATTATTGCCCTCTTTCAATAAAACCGTGCCCAAACAATGGCCGCCTCGGCAAAGGCCGGTTCTCACATGCAGCGAAGCCTGTAGCGCTGCTCACGTTTTGTCAGCTACTTATCTTCTGCCATGAGCAACGGCTTTGGCGGTGCGATACAAAGCTGGTGAACGCTCCCGTCAACACGTGCTTAGCGCGAGGTCAGCACTATGCTTGTAGCGCTCCGCTGCATGTGTGAAGAGGCCTTTACTGTGCACTACCCTGGCCTTAGGGATGCCGCGAACTTTTTTCGAACCGAAGTTTCGATGATCGAATCAAGCGGTTCAAAAGGTTCGATGGATTTCGAATTTTCTTATTTTCTATTAGGGATGCCGCGAACTTTTTTCGATCGAAGTTTCGATGATCGAATCAAGCGGTTCGAAAGGTTCGAAAGATTTCGATTTTTCGAATTGTCTATATCGTAAAATTCGACGGAAGTCGAATTTTCGAACTTGTTAAGCTAAGAAGTTCGACGCTTTTCGAACCGTCGAACATATTACGTTAAAAAGTTCGATCTTTTTCGAACTTTCGAACTTATTGCGCTGCAAAGTTCGATGCTTCTCGAACTTCCGAACTTGACTGACCAAAAAATTCGATGAATTTCGAACTTTCGAACTTATTTATCAAGAGAATCGAAAAGTTTCGAACTTTCGAATCCTGAAAAGTCAGAAGGTCGACGAACTTCGAACTTTTAGGGTAAAAGTTCGACGTTCGTCGAACTTCGAAAGACCGGCGGACGGTTTCATTTGAATTCAAGTATTTGTACTCATTTGAATTCAAGTACATTCGAATTTTTTTTTATCTCGAACTTTTACACGCGGTGCTGCGTTCCTTCGAAAAACAATGCCGTTTATTTCATTGTTCTGGCATGCTTAGTTTTAAAGAAATAAATTCCCGAAGGGGCGAGGAAGGACGTACGACGGGTTTTTGACGATTATCGTTTGTGCCAGATTTGCAGCGCGCTGTAGCCGAAGCTATTTATGGTAGAGATGTTATACTTTTAAGAATGATCTATGTATAGCCTAGGTAAGGGCCGTCTTAAGATGTGATTATTGTTATTCAATGTGAGTTTATAAGAAATGTCCAAACATGTATCTACATTCAATTATGCCCTAAACTTGATATTTATTTTCGTCGAAGTTGTTTGAGGTATCGCATTTAAATTAACACCACAGACAGTACATTTCATTGCCGTCTGCAGAATACAAAATAATGTATTTACTCTTTTTTCACGTTAAGGAATAAATTAACTCATGGCAGAAGATTTCTAATAGCGTTCAAGTTCAGCACGTCATTAAAACAAAACATTTTTTTTCCGCTTCACGTTCCTGGGACGTGTTTTTTTTAGCCTGTAGACATTTTGGTAAACGAAACTTGTTTCGAAGTTCTGAACCTCTGAATATGCAAGAATACAACACTTCCGGCGAATTCTTGATAGTCTTTTTTTTTCTCCAGCTTTTTATCCCCGCGTTGATTCATCTTTTTTTTTTTTATTATTGGCACAGGTATTTAGGTCTAAAAGACATAGCTCTGAACTTCCGAACCACTAAGCATGTGACGAGTAGTGCCTTCTGACACTCCGAAACAGTCCGAAATATCTGGAGGGGGGGGGGTCTGAAGCCCCCTTCTGTGTGAGGTAATTCACCTCTCGTATCGGTTTGGCCGACACGAGGGAAGAGGAAGAAGTAAATAAAGGGCTTTTTGCGTGCCTGACCATGTTGAAAGCTTGTCCCACATCGAACATGGTGTCAGAAGTGGGATCGGAATACTACCTGTTTTAACCCGTCAGCTCGCGAAGCAACCGGCTCCTCTTCAGACGCCGAAGCGACCGCTAAAGCAGCTGCTACGGGCGATATCTCGGGTCAAGCTCAAGGTACGAAATCGGACACCAGGGGTGCTATGTTGCGCTTTTTGGACTCCCAGGAGACTTGGAAGAGGGAAGTGACGTCAACGACACAGCAAACGCAGATTGGATGTTGACAGAAGAAAACGAAATCAACACCCAATCTGCGTTTGCTGTGTCGTTGACGTCACTTCCCTCTCCCTAGTCTCCTGGGAGTGCAAAAAGCGCAACATAGCACCCCAGGAGTGCTATGTTGCGCTTTTTGCACTCCCAGGAGACTTGGGAGAGGGAAGTGACGTTAACGACACAGCAAACGCAGATTGGATGTTGACAGAAGAAAACGAAATCAACACCCAATCTGCGTTTGCTGTGTCGTTGACGTCACTTCCCTCTCCCTAGTCTCCTGGGAGTGCAAAAAGCGCAACATAGCACCCCAGGAGTGCTATGTTGCGCTTTTTGCACTCCCAGGAGACTTGGGAGAGGGAAGTGACGTTAACGACACAGCAAACGCAGATTGGATGTTGACAGAAGAAAACGAAATCAACACCCAATCTGCGTTTGCTGTGTCGTTGACGTCACTTCCCTCTCCCTAGTCTCCTGGGAGTGCAAAAAGCGCAACATAGCCCCCCTGGTACGCCATGGCATCGTTCCAGATAGATCCGCCTGAGCCTTTTTCCTACGCCACTCCTAATGAATGGCCCTCATGGAAGAAACGTTTTCTTCGGTACCGCACAGCCTTTGGATTGCAAGATGCAGCTGAAGAAAGACAAGTTGACACGCTCGTCTATTTGATGGGCACTCAAGCAGAAGATATCTTCAACACTTTCAAGCTAAGTACAGAAAACGCCAAGAAGTTCGATGTGCTAGCCAACTACGAAGCCTACTTTTTTCCAAAACGCAACATAATCTATGAAAGAGCACGATTCAACACCTGAACTCAAGGGGAGAGTGAATCAGTGGAGGAAGTTTCAACGGCCCTGCACACGTTAGCCGACACGTGCAACTTCGGCGAACTCAGAGAAGAACTAATCAGAGACCGCTTGGTAGAAGGCCTGCAGGACAAGAAAGTTTCAGAAAAACTACAGTTGGACTCTTCGTTAGACTTGATGAAGGCGCTCATGATCGCCCGTCAGCATGAAACAGTCCGAATACAACAGAAAGAGCTACGTCCCACAGAAAGCCCAGAGACAGTACACCAGGTTCGCACTAGCAGATCATTTACAGTGCCACAAAAGGCTGCGGTCGTTTGGGATAGGACTTTGTCAAAACGTCACCAGCATGACGCCAAAAATCCAGAACGATCCTGCACCTGGTGCGGACACGCAACACACTCTCGGGCAAGTTGTCCAGCAAAAGACGCGGTGTGCAGAGGTTGTGGAAAAAGAGGGCACTTTATGACAGTTTGTCGGTCGACGTCTTCTCTCAGAAATGTCACCGAGCAAGAAGGATTTTTCTCAAAAGGACATTTGATGACGGCCTCAGGTCCAGCTACCCAAACAAGAAACGACGGTCAAGAGCCAGGATTCCTCGGTACAACGTCAAACACCCAAACTTTAAAGTGGGAACTAATGATACTGGTTGAGAACCACCCAGTACTATTCAAGGTAGACACCGGGGCAGACGAAACAGTAGTCCCCGAAGACCTTTTTAGGAGTCTCTTCAAAGACCTTACTCTAAACCCGCCGAGGCGCCAGCTTCAGGGGCCCGACGGAAGACGACTTCACGTCTTGGGCGTCGTAAACCTGAACCTCTCATTCAAAAACTACACGAACGAAGAGGAAGTTTACGTCCTCCGGGGCCTCAAAACACCGCTTCTTGGAAGGCCAGCTATAGAAAAGCTCAAGGTTCTCCCAGAGATTTGCCAGGTGCGGAGCCTCTGCCCCGAGGTGGAGTTTCCCTCTCTTTTTGAAGGGCTCGGCACTATGAAAGGAGACTACGAGATAAAGCTAGCACCTGATGCAACGGCCTTTGCCCTGACATCGCCTCGCAGGGTGCCCCTGCCTCTTTTCAACAAGACAAAGATGGAGCTGGAGAGGATGCAACAACTCGGAGTAATTTCACCAGTGACAAAACCAGTGGCGTGGTGTGCACCGATGGTAGTGGTTCCTAAGCCCTCAGGAGCCATACGTATCTGCGTTGACTTTACGCAACTGAACAAGTACGTCCAGAGGGAATGGCATCCGATTCCATCTGTAGAACACACTTTGGGAATGCTCCAGAAAGCAACCGTTTTCTCGAAGATTGACGCCAACTCAGGGTTTTGGCAAATACCTTTAAGCGAGGACAGTAAAACCCTGACGACCTTTATAACACCTTTTGGCAGGTTCTGTTTTAACAGGCTGCCGTTTGGAATTTCTTCGGCGCCAGAACAATTTCAAAGGAGGATGGCCGATGTTCTTTTAGGACTAGAAGGAGTTGCATGCCATATGGACGACGTCCTAATCTGGGGGTCCACACAAGATCAACACGATGGTCGTCTAAGAACAGTACTGGAGCGCCTCACTCAAGCTGGGATCACGCTAAACAAAGAGAAATGTCTCTTCAGCGTTACGAAGATTTCCTTTTTAGGACACCTGATCGAGAACAATCTGGTTCGTCCGGATCCAGCAAAGCTGTCTGCTATTCTGCAGATGCCAAGTCCCACATCAAAAAAGGAGTTACGCCGCATCATGGGAATGGCTACGTATCTTGCACGTTTTGTCCCCAATGGTGCACAGGTCTTGGAACCACTGTCATCGATGTTAAGCACAAAACATGAATTTGTGTGGAACCAACCCCAACAGCTTGCATTTGACCAGTGGAAAGCTATGTTTTCTTCAGACCCAGTTTTGGGTATCTACGATCCCATGAAAGAAACCGTTGTAAGTGCAGACGCATCAGCATACGGACTAGGTGCTGTCTTGCGCCAGAAGGAGGGACAACGGTTCAAGGTAATTGCCTACGCGTCAAGGCTTATGACAGAGACCGAACGTCGATATGCACAAATAGAAAAAGAAGGCTTATCACTCGTGTGGGCCAGTGAAAAGTTTCGAGACTACCTCGTAGGAAGAGTCTTCACTCTCGAAACTGATCAGAAGCCTCTCATCTCACTTTTTGGGTCCAAAGCACTCGATGACTTGACACCAAGGTTACAAAGAATGCGCATGCGACTCATGCGTTTCACGTATGCCATTGTCTATGTCCCGGGCAAGGATCTAACGGCAGCCGACGCTCTGCCAAGGTCTCCTTTCGACCTCGAAAATGAGATCGATGGCTACATCAAACACATCGTCTCCTCTATGCCGCTGACATCATACACTGTTCAGCAGGTCGCCAGTGAACAACAGAAAGACGGAGTATTCGCGCGGCTTCGTCAACTCATTCTAGCAGGGTGGCCAAGAAGAAGAGATCTCGAGCAGGAGCTCAAACCCTATTGGGAAGATAAAGACAGCATCTCTCTCGTTGACGACGTAATAGTTCGTACCTCTAGAGTGAGAATCCCTGAGAAAATGCGCGACACCGTCCTTCGCCAACTTCATGAAGGTCATTTCGGCATAGACAAATGCAAAGGACGAGCAATTGATTCTGTTTGGTGGCCTGGAATTGACTCTGATATTGAGCGGCTCATCAAAAACTGTCACATATGCCTCAAACAGAGTGTCAACCGCAAAATGCCTCTTCTGTAAACAGAATTCCCACAGCGTCCCTGGGAAAGAATAGCGATGGATTTGTTCTTCTGGGACGGAGCCTGGTGGCTAATCATAACTGACTATTTTTCACGGTACCCAGAACTGGTCCGCCTTGGTGGTCTCTCATCGGGAACTGTGATCACCCATTGCAAGTCTATTTTTGCGAGGCATGGGATACCGGACGTGGTGGTACCCGACAACGGACCCCAGTTCGCTAATCGCGAATTTGATGAATTCGCAAAGGATTATGGTTTTCACCACATCACTTCCAGTCCAAGGTACCCTCAAAGCAATGGAATGGCAGGAGCCGCGGTCAAAATAATAAAGTCGTCTCTGAAGAAAACAGAAGACCCGTACAAGACCCTACTCGCTTATAGAACGAGTCCATTGAAAAATGGATACAGTCCGGCAGAACTTCTGATGGGCAGGAGGTTACGAACAAATCTCCCAGTCTCGTCTAGCCGCCTCGTTCCCTGCCTTCCAGATCTCAACAACGCAAGAAAATTTGAAAAGTCTCAGCGACGAAAACAAAAAGAAGACTTCGACCGCCGGCATGGCGTCCGAGACTTAGTCGACTTGGACGAGGGAACTGACGTGTGGGTAGTCGACCTGCAACGACAAGGAGTCGTCCAAAGCAGTGCAAATGAACCCAGATCATACTGGATCGACATTGACGCCGGAGACTCTATCCGCAGAAACAGAACACACCTGATTCCCTTACCCAGTCAGGCTTCTGGATCAGAACTACAGGTACCCGAGAATGTGCAAGAAGACGGTGCTGATTCACCAGAGGCTGGGCCTCATTGCGCCGATGGCGGCCACGCTCACACAAAAAGTGGAAGATGTGTTCGAGCACCAAAGAGGTATCAAGAACAATGAACGATGCAGGTGTGACTTAGAGGGAGAAAGGTGTGAGTGTTTGTTGTGAGACTTAGGAGGGGAGATGTGTGATTGGTTGTTGGTGTGAGACTTAGTAGGGGAGATGTGTGAGGTAATTCACCTCTCGTATCGGTTTGGCCGACACGAGGGAAAAGGAAGAAGTAAATAAAGGGCTTTTTGCGTGCCTGACTCCATGTTGAAAGCTTGCCCTTTTCCCACATCAAACACCTTCCATCCCCCCCCCCCCCCCCCCCCGCTGCCCTCTTTTCCCCCGTTTTTCCTCTTCCGACGCCACTTGTATGATAGAACGCTCCTCGACCTCGAGTTGTGTCGGCTTTTTGCGAGGCGATTCCTTACTCTATGTCAGCGTCACTCGGGCGGCGTTCGATCTACCAGCGTGCAAGGGGTGGGGAGGTAGTTTGCCAGGTCGCTTCAAGGTTTTTCTGAGCCTCTATGGTCACACGTCACTCTGCACTGGCAAATATTCCAGCACATCCGGGACACTCGTCGTCTCATTTAATTGCCTGACCATCTTCGCCGTTTGTGAAAACCAGTGAGTCGTGAAAACGTTATTTGAAACTGAAACTGTGGAGGAACTTGGAAACCGGACTTCGAACTTTGAAAACTTGGACTAGAAACATATTCAAAATCTTCAAACTTATTTTTTTTAAAGTTAGCGTTAAAAGAGAATCGAAACCTTCGACCTTTTCGAACTTTATGCAGAAAGAAATCCGAAATCTTCGAATTGTTCGAACTTCATGTCTATAAAATTCCGAAGCGTTCGAGGTTTTCGAATTTTATTTCCAAAGAATTTCGAAATCTTCGAATTTATCGAACCTGAAGTAAAAAAATATTAGAACGATTCGAATTCGAAATTTTAGAAACCGTGAAAGCTTCGAACTTTTCGATTTCGAAACTTTACTGTGATCGAAAGTTGCGAATTTTTCGAATTCGAACCTTGGTCGGTACGAAAATATCGTCGAAATCGAACCTCAGTTCGCTTCGCAAATATCGAAACATTTCGAAAGCGAACCTAGGGTGGTTCGCGACATCCCTATTTTCTATATCGTAAAATTCGCCGGAACTCGAATTTTCGAACTTGTTAAGCTATAAAGATTGACGCTTTCGAACCGTCGAACTTATGACGCGAAAAAATGTGATCCTTTTCGAACTTTCGACCTTATTACGCTGCAAAATGTGACGCTTGTCGAACTTCCAAACTTGACTGACCAAAAAATCGATGATTTTCGAACTTTCGAACTTCTTGCACTAAAAAGCTCGAAGCTTTTCGAATTTTAGTTTCCTATGCTAAGGAAATCGATAATTTTCGAACTTTCGAACTTATTTAACAAGAAAATTCGAAAAGTTTCGAACTTTAAACCTCTTGACAGCCAGAAGTTCGACGAGCTTCGAACTTTTAGGCTAAATTTCGACGTTCGTCGAACTTCGAAAAACCGGCGGACGGTTTCATTTGAATTCAAGTAGTGAGGTACATTCGTAATCTTTTTTCTTGAACTTTCGCATGCTGTGCTGCGTTCCTTACGAAAGACAATGCCGTTTATTTCAATGTTCTGGCATGCTTTGTTTTAAAGAAATAAATTCCCGAAGGGGCGAAGGACGACAGCTTTTTGACGATTGTCGTTTGTGCCAGGTTTGAAGCGTGCTGTAGATGAAGCTATTTATGGTAGAGATGTTATACTTTTAAGAATGATCTATGTATAGCCTAGGTAAGTGTCCTCTTAAGATGTGATTATTGTTATTCAAGGTGAGTTTCGAAGAAATGTCGAAACATGTATCTACATGCAATTATGCCCTAAACTTGGTATTTATTTTCATCTAAGTTGTTTGAGGTATTGCGTTTAAATTAACACCACAGACAGTACATATCATTGCCATCTGCAGAATACAAAATAATGTATTTATTGCTTTTTGACGGTAAGGAAAAAATTAACTCATGGGAGAAGATTTCTAATATTGTTCAGGTTCAGCACGTCATCAAAAGGAAACTTTTATTTTTTTGCTCTTTACGTTCCTGGGACGTGTTTCTTTTAACCTGTACACATTTTGGTAGGAGAAACTTGTTTCGAAGTTCTGAACCTCTGAATATGCAAGAATACAGCACTTCCGGTGAATTCTTGATAGGTTTTTTTTTTCCAGCTTCTTAGTTCCCGCAAATATTGATGTTTTTTTTTTTACCATTGGCACAGTTATTTAAATCGAAAAGACATACCTGTGAACTTCCGAACCACTAAGCATGTGACGAGTAGTGCCTTCTGACAACGAGTTTCAAACAATGACCATCTATGCGATCTTTTATGCAGTGAAGAGCGACAGTAGCTATACATATGGATAAATAATTTCAAATTAAAAAAAGCTCGACCACGCCCTCTATCCCCGTATTGTTTTCTTTAACAGTCCGAAATATTTGGAAGGGGGTGGAGGCCAGCACATTCGGGACACTCGTCGTCTCATTTAATTGCCTGACCAACTTCGCAAAGTCTAGATATCATACCCTAACTTTTCTAAACCTGATTTCGTAAAAGCCAGTGAGTCGTGAAAACGTTATTTGAAACTAAAACTGTGGAAGAACTTGAAAACCGGACTTCAAACTTTGAAAACTTCGACTTTAAAGAAATTTAAAATATTCAAAGTTTTTTTTTTCGAATTTAGCGTTAAAAAAAAATCGAAATCTTCGAACTTTTCGAACTTCATGCAGAAAGAAATTCGAAATCTTCGAATTGTTCGAACTTCATGTCCATAAATATTCGAAGCGTTCGAGGTTTTCGATTTTATTTCCAAATAATTTCAAAATCTTCCACTTTTTCGAACTTCAGATCCCAAGAAATTCAAATTTTTCGAATATCTCAAATTTCAAGTTAGGAAAGTTAAAAATCTTCGAATTGATCGAACCTCAAGTAAATAAATATTCGAAATATTCGAACCCAAAATTTTAGAAACCGTGAAAGCTTCGAACTTTTCGAAATCGAAACTCCACTGTGATCGAAAGTTGCGAATTTTTTAAATTCGAACCTCGGTCGGTACGAAAATATCCAAATTTTTCGGAATCAAACCTCAGTTCGCTTCGCAAATGTCGAAACCTTCCGAAATCGAACCTAGGGTGATTCGCGACATCCCTAATCCTTATCACGCTTGCAAATGCCCGCGACGCGAGCTGCATGAATCTCAGTCAAAAGGTAGCGGCACAGGCGTCCTGTTCACTAGTTCGAGAACGTACAGCACGATGGCGCTACGGGCTCGAGAGTTCGCTCTAATTTTCAAGCCTTGTATGCGTCCCGCTGGTGCTGCACTGCAACCCCACGAAACCTGAGGCCCGTGACTAAGAGTTATCATAATAGTGCTAGTGTCTATGCGACTTCCGGGAGGCGAGTTGAATCAGGCAGCAACGAGTTTACTTTTGTCACTTAATTTTGGGTCGTACCGTATAGAATGTATTTTTAATAACATTGTATAAGTGTAATATATTTAGTTATAGCATTTTTCTTTACCACTGAACGATGTTCCACTTCGCTATATTTCATGGCCCAAACCTTTGTTCCATGGCAGGTATGTAAAAATGAGCGACGATTCTAAGCAAAATAACAACCAAAAGCAATGTACAGTGCTAATCACACTTGTCTATAACGCGCGAGCGTGCGGCTTTCTCCGGGGAGCGCTAGACTGGTGGCATTCGCGGAAACTAAGCTAGTCACGTGGCGCAACATGGAACGGCCAGCTCGAGGGGTGTCCACCCGACTCTATCAGCTGGCGGCGAACGCGGAAGGCTGCTCGCACGCTATTTACAAACATCATTGCTCGAACAATAAACACACTAAAGCATGAAAACGTATGTCGTCATCAAAAAGCAAAAATATATCATAAAGCACTTTACTTTTATCGCTTATCAAGCTGATAGAGTGGGCGGGACACCCCTCGAGCGGGCCGTTCCATGTTGCGCCACGTGACTAGCTTAGTTTCCGCGAATGCCACCAGTCCAGCGCTCCCCGGAGAAAGCCGCACGCTCGCGCGTTATAGACAAGTGTGATTAGCACTGTACATAGAATGTGTTCAAGGTTCGTCAGCATTCCGGTCGTGCTTCTATACTGCTAATATGCCCGTCCTGTCACTATATGAAAATGACTCCGTCGTGCATCTTTACGAGCGGTTTAAACATTCGAAACGTAAAGAATAAAGTACGCTGGCTATGAAAGGTGTGTCTTTTTATTCCTTATGTCGGGCAGCTTTTATCGGGCACCTGTTCCCTGGCTTCTCTCTATTTTCAAGAATATCGGGCATGCGGGTGACGTTGAACGCAGAACAAGCATCTTCGCACATATTCATGAGCAGAAAGAATAAAGCCATGGGTGTACCAACCGGGGGGGGGGGGGGCAAGGCATGTGTCTTGCCTCCCCCCGCTGAAACAGCCGTTATTGGGCAGGCACTTCCCGGCGGCGCCCGAGGGATACGAAGGGTACCGTCCCCCGGCCCGGGGGGGGGGGGGGGAGTTAATCTGGTTTGCCCCGCCCCCTCCCATTCAAAAACAAGTTGCTACGGAACTGAATAAAGCAATCAAATTTATTGCAAATCGAACTTTATTACGTGACTTTCAATTAATTTTGATCGTATGCATGCAGAAGAAGTTACTTATCCAGTGTTACTGCGTAGTTTTTTACGTTTCTCTTGGTTTTGCCATGTCCTTCGTTCGTTTGGTCCGTATATCCCCCCTGCTGGAAAGCGCCGACGCCGTGTTGGTGCTAACAGTGTTCGACAGTGAACATAAATACATGTACGAAGCCGTTTTAGCACCGTTTTTTTATGCCACGAATTTAAAATAAAAACACCGTAATTGAGCAATTATTCCGTCTGCGTAACCGAGAAATGTTCCAATCTACCTGTTACGGACGAATTATTCGTGATATTTTTCCTTATAATCAAGCGCAGGGAGAAAAAGCACTCGTTTTTTTGCCATAGAAATGCATTCCGGAAGTCAATTTCCGACTGGCTCCTGTCTGCTTCAATTTCCCACAGCTCACTAGAGCCTTGTAGCTCTAAAGTTTACCGCTTCGGGCGCCACGGTTTGATCTCCTCCCTATTGGAACTATTGCTAAATTATCCACACATCAATGAGAATGCAGGGATTAGTGTTCCACGCGCCGCACGTGCTTGCCTCAGCAGAGATAACTATTATAAAGCAAATGCCTAAAACAGATGGCATCTTGCACGCGCGTTCCTCAACGCTTTATTTTGGTTATTTAGTTCGAATATTTTATACGGGGAAGGCGTGCGCGTGTGGCGCGAGGAACACCAATCCCTGCATTCTCCTTGATGCTTAGGTAATTTAGCAATATGTTTATAGTTAAATCAAACTTTTTCTTGTTGCCCCAGAAATCTTTTTTGTACATTTATCAGTGATATTGCCACGCGCGTTGCCCAGCGAGCGCGTGGCTGATTGCTTACCGCGCTTGGCTCTCGCGCGGAGGTTCTCGCGCGGAGGCTCTCGCACGGAGGCTCTCGCACGGAGGCTCTCGCATGAAGGCTCTCGCACGAAGGCTCTCGCACGAAGGCTCTCGCACGAAGGCCCTCGCGCGGAGGCTCTCGCGCGGAGGCTCTCGCGCGGAGGCTCTCGCATGAAGGCTCTCGCACGAAGGCTCTCGTGCGGAGGCTCTCGCGTGGAGGCTCTCGCATCAAGGCTCTCGCACGAAGGCTCTCGCGCGGAGGCTCTCGCATGAAGGCTCTCGCACGAAAGCTCTCGCGTGGAGGCTCTCGAGCGGAGGCTCTTGCATGAAGGCTCTCCCACGAAGGCTCTCGTGCGGAGGCTCTCGCGTGGAGGCTCTCGCATGAAGGCTCTCGCACGAAGGCTCTCGTGCGGAGGCTCTCGCGCGGAGGCTCTCGCATGAAGGCTCTCGCACGAAGGCTCTCGTGCAGAGGCTCTCGCGCGGAGGCTCTCGCATGAAGGCTCTCGCACGAAGGCTCTCGCACGAAGGCTCTCGTGCCGAGGCTCTCGTGCGGAGGCTCTCGCATGAAGGCTCTCGCACGAAGGCTCTCGTGCGGAGGCTCTCGCGCGGAGGCTCTCGCATGAAGGCTCTCGCACGAAGGCTCTCGTGCGGAGGCTCTCGCGTGGAGGCTCTTGCATGAAGGCTCTCGCACGAAGGCTCTCGTGCGGAGGCTCTCGCGCGGAGGCTCTCGCATGAAGGCTCTCGCACGAAGGCTCTCGTGCGGAGGCTCTCGCGTGGAGGCTCTCGCATGAAGGCTCTCGCACGAAGGCTCTCGTGCGGAGGCTCTCGCGCGGAGGCTCTCGCATGAAGGCTCTCGTGCGGAGGCTCTCGCGCGGAGGCTCTCGCATAAAGGCTCTCGCACGAAGGCTCTCGTGCGGAGGCTCTCGCGCGGAGGCTCTCGCATGAAGGCTCTCGCACGAAGGCTCTCGTGCGGAGGCTCTCGCGCGGAGGCTCTCGCATGAAGGCTCTCGCACGAAGGCTCTCGTGCGGAGGCTCTCGCGCGGAGGCTCTCGCATGAAGGCTCTCGCACGAAGGCTCTCGTGCGGAGGCTCTCGCGCGGAGGCTCTCGCATGAAGGCTCTCGCACGAAGGCTCTCGTGCGGAGGCTCTCGCGCGAAGGCTCTCGCATGAAGGATCTCGCACGAAGGCTCTCGCACGAAGGCTCTCGTGCGGAGGCTCTCGCATGAAGGCTCTCGCACGAAGGCTCTCGCGTGGAGGCTCTCGCATGAAGGCTCTCGCACGAAGGCTCTCGCGTGGAGGCTCTCGCATGAAGGCTCTCGCACGAAGGCTCTCGCGCGGAGGCTCTCGCATGAAGGCTCTCGCACGAAGGCTCTCGCGTGGAGGCTCTCGCAAGAAGGCTCTCGCACGAAGGCTCTCGCGCGGAGGCTCTCGCATAAAGGCTCTCGCACGAAGGCTCTCGTGCGGAGGCTCTCGCATGAAGGCTCTCGCACGAAGGCTCTCGCGCGGAGGATCTCGCATGAAGGCTCTCGCACGAAGGCTCTCGCGCGGAGGCTCTCGCATGAAGGCTCTCGCACGAAGGCTCTCGCGTGGAGGCTCTCGCAAGAAGGCTCTCGCACGAAGGCTCTCGCGCGGAGGCTCTCGCATAAAGGCTCTCGCACGAAGGCTCTCGTGCGGAGGCTCTCGCATGAAGGCTCTCGCACGAAGGCTCTCGTGCAGAGGCTCTCGCATGAAGGCTCTTGCATGAAGGCTCTCGCACGAAGGCTCTCGTGCGGAGGCTCTCGCGCGGAGGCTCTCGCATGAAGGCTCTCGCACGAAGGCTCTCGTGCGGAGGCTCTCGCGTGGAGGCTCTCGCATGAAGGCTCTCACACGAAGGCTCTCGCGTGGAGGCTCTCGCATGAAGGCTCTCGCACGAAGGCTCTCGTGCGGAGGCTCTCGCGTGGAGGCTCTCGCATGAAGGCTCTCGCACGAAGGCTCTCGCGCGGAGGCTCTCGCGCGGAGGCTATCGCGCGGAGGCTCTCGCATGAAGGCTCTCGCACAAAGGCTCTCGCGCGGAGGTTCTCGCGCGGAGGCTCTCGCACGGAGGCTCTCGCGCGGAGGCTCTCGCATGAAGGCTCTCGCACGAAGGCTCTCGCGCGGAGGCTCTCGCGCGGAGGCTCTTGCATGGAGGCTCTCGCGCGGAGGCTCTCGCGCGGAGGCTCTCGCGCGGCGGCTCTCGCATTATGGCTCTCGCACGAAGGCTCTCGCGCGGAGGCTCTCGCGCGGAGGCTCTTGCATGAAGGCTCTCGCGCGGAGGCTCTCGCACGAAGGCTCTCGTGCGGAGGCTCTCGCACGGAGGCTCTTGCATGAAGGCTCTCGCGCGGAGGCTCTCGCACGAAGGCTCTCGTGCGGAGGCTCTCGCGCGGAGGCTCTCGCGCGGAGGCTCTTGCATGAAGGCTCTCGCGCGGAGGCTCTCGCACGAAGGCTCTCGCGCGGAGGCTCTCGCGCGGAGGCTCTTGCATGAAGGCTCTCGCGCGGAGGCTCTCGCACGAAGGCTCTCGTGCGGAGGCTCTCGCGCGGAGGCTCTTGCATGAAGGCTCTCGCGCGGAGGCTCTCGCACGAAGGCTCTCGTGCGGAGGCTCTCGCACGGAGGCTCTTGCATGAAGGCTCTCGCACGAAGGCTCTCGCGCTGAGGCTCTCGCGCGGAGGCTCTCGCATGAAGGATCTCGCACGAAGGCTCTCGCGCGGAGGCTCTCGCGCGGAGGCTCTCGCGCGGAGGCTCTCGCACGGAGGCTCTCGCGCGGAGGCTCTCGCATGAAGGCTCTCGCACGAAGGCTCTCGCACGAAGGCTCTCGCGCGGAGGCTCTCGCGCGGAGGCTCTCGCATGGAGGCTCTCGCGCGGAGGCTCTCGCACGGAGGCTCTCGCGCGGAGGCTCTCGCATGAAGGCTCTCGCGCGGAGGCTCTCGCGCGGAGGCTCTAGCATGAAGGCTCTCGCACGAAGGCTCTTGCGCGGAGGCTCTCGCGCGGAGGCTCTCGCGCGGAGGCTCTTGCATGAAGGCTCTCGCACGAAGGCTCTCGCGGGGAGGCTCTCGCGCGGAGGCTCTCGCACGGAGGCTCTCGCGCGGAGGCTCTTGCGCGGAGGCTCTCGCGGGGAGGCTCTTGCATGAAGGCTCTCGCACGAAGGCTCTCGCGCGGAGGCTCTCGCATGAAGGCTCTCGCACGAAGGCTCTTGCGCGGAGGCTCTCGCACGGAGGCTCTCGCGCGGAGGCTCTCGCATGAAGGCTCTCGCGCGGAGGCTCTCGGACGAAGGCTCTTGCGCGGAGGCTCTCGCGCGGAGGCTCTTGCATGAAGGCTCTCGCACGAAGGCTCTCGCGCGGAGGCTCTCGCGCGGAGGGCTCTCGCGCGGAGGCTCTCGCATGAAGGCTCTCGCGCGGAGGCTCTCGCGCGGAGGCTCTCGCACGGAGGCTCTCGCATGAAGGCTTTCGCGCGGAGGCTCTCGCGCGGAGGCTCTCGCATGAAGGCTCTCGCACGAAGGCTCTTGCGCGGAGGCTCTCGCGCGGAGGCTCTCGGGCGGAGGCTCTCGCATGGAGGCTCTCGCGCGAAGGCTCTTGCGCGGAGGCTCTCGCGCGGAGGCTCTCGCACGGAGGCTTTCGCATGAAGGCTCTCGCGCGGAGGCTCTCGCGCGGAGGCTCTCGCGCGGAGGCTCTCGCATGAAGGCTCTCGCACGAAGGCTCTTGCGCGGAGGCTCTCGCGCGGAGGCTCTCGGGCGGAGGCTCCCGCATGGAGGCTCTCGCGCGGAGGCTCTCGCGCGGAGGCTCTCGCGCGGAGGCTCTCGCATGAAGGCTCTCGCACGAAGGCTCTTGCGCGGAGGCTCTCGCACGGAGGCTTTCGCATGAAGGCTCTCGAGCGGAGGCTCTCGCGCGGAGGCTCTCGCGCGGAGGCTCTCGCGCGGAGGCTCTCGCATGAAGGCTCTCGCGCGGAGGCTCTCGCGCGGAGGCTCTCGCGCGGAGGCTCTCGCATGAAGGCTCTCGCGCGGAGGCTCTCGCGCGGAGGCTCTCGCGCGGAGGCTCTCGCACGGAGGCTCTCGCATGAAGGCTCTCGCGCGGAGGCTCTCGCGCGGAGGCTCTCGCATGAAGGCTCTCGCGCGGAGGCTCTCGCGCGGAGGCTCTCGCGCAGAGGCTCTCGCGCGGAGGCTCTCGCGCGGAGGCTCTCGCGCGGAGGCTCTCGCGCGGAGGCTCTCGCACGGAGGCTCTCGCATGAAGGCTCTCGCACGAAGGCTCTCGCGCGGAGGCTCTCGCGTGGAGGCTCTCGCGCGGAGGCTCTCGCGCGGAGGCTCTCGCATGAAGGCTCTCGCATGAAGGCTCTCGCGCGGAGGCTCTCGCGCGGAGGCTCTCGCACGGAGGCTCTCGCACGGAGGCTCTCGCATGAAGGCTCTCGCGCGGAGGCTCTCGCATGAAGGCTCTCGCACGAAGGCTCTCGCGCGGAGGCTCTCGCACGGAGGCTCTCGCGCGGAGGCTCTCGCATGAAGGCTCTCGCACGAAGGCTCTCGCGCGGAGGCTCTCGCGCGGAGGCTCTCGCATGAAGGCTCTCGCACGAAGGCTCTCGCGCGGAGGCTCTCGCGCGGAGGCTCTCGCACGGAGGCTCTCGCATGAAGGCTTTCGCGCGGAGGCTCTCGCGCGGAGGCTCTCGCATGAAGGCTCTCGCACGAAGGCTCTTGCGCGGAGGCTCTCGCGCGGAGGCTCTCGGGCGGAGGCTCTCGCATGGAGGCTCTCGCGCGAAGGCTCTTGCGCGGAGGCTCTCGCGCGGAGGCTCTCGCACGGAGGCTTTCGCATGAAGGCTCTCGCGCGGAGGCTCTCGCGCGGAGGCTCTCGCGCGGAGGCTCTCGCATGAAGGCTCTCGCACGAAGGCTCTTGCGCGGAGGCTCTCGCGCGGAGGCTCTCGGGCGGAGGCTCTCGCATGGAGGCTCTCGCGCGGAGGCTCTCGCGCGGAGGCTCTCGCGCGGAGGCTCTCGCATGAAGGCTCTCGCACGAAGGCTCTTGCGCGGAGGCTCTCGCACGGAGGCTTTCGCATGAAGGCTCTCGAGCGGAGGCTCTCGCGCGGAGGCTCTCGCGCGGAGGCTCTCGCGCGGAGGCTCTCGCATGAAGGCTCTCGCGCGGAGGCTCTCGCGCGGAGGCTCTCGCGCGGAGGCTCTCGCATGAAGGCTCTCGCGCGGAGGCTCTCGCGCGGAGGCTCTCGCGCGGAGGCTCTCGCACGGAGGCTCTCGCATGAAGGCTCTCGCGCGGAGGCTCTCGCGCGGAGGCTCTCGCGCGGAGGCTCTCGCATGAAGGCTCTCGCGCGGAGGCTCTCGCGCGGAGGCTCTCGCGCAGAGGCTCTCGCGCGGAGGCTCTCGCGCGGAGGCTCTCGCGCGGAGGCTCTCGCGCGGAGGCTCTCGCGCGGAGGCTCTCGCACGGAGGCTCTCGCATGAAGGCTCTCGCACGAAGGCTCTCGCGCGGAGGCTCTCGCGTGGAGGCTCTCGCGCGGAGGCTCTCGCGCGGAGGCTCTCGCATGAAGGCTCTCGCATGAAGGCTCTCGCGCGGAGGCTCTCGCGCGGAGGCTCTCGCACGGAGGCTCTCGCACGGAGGCTCTCGCATGAAGGCTCTCGCGCGGAGGCTCTCGCATGAAGGCTCTCGCACGAAGGCTCTCGCGCGGAGGCTCTCGCACGGAGGCTCTCGCGCGGAGGCTCTCGCATGAAGGCTCTCGCACGAAGGCTCTCGCGCGGAGGCTCTCGCGCGGAGGCTCTCGCATGAAGGCTCTCGCACGAAGGCTCTCGCGCGGACGCTCTCGCACGGAGGCTCTCGCGCGGAGGCTCTCGCATGAAGGCTCTCGCGCGGAGGCTCTCGCACGGAGGCTCTCGCGCGGAGGCTCTCGCACGGAGGCTCTCGCGCGGAGGCTCTCGCGCGGAGGCTCTCGCATGAAGGCTCTCGCACGAAGGCTCTTGCGCGGAGGCTCTCGCACGGAGGCTTTCGCATGAAGGCTCTCGCGCGGAGGCTCTCGCGCGGAGGCTCTCGCGCGGAGGCTCTCGCATGAAGGCTCTCGCACGAAGGCTCTCGCGCGGAGGCTCTCGCGCGGGGGCTCTCGCACGGAGGCTCTCGCATGAAGGCTCTCGCACGAAGGCTCTTGCGCGGAGGCTCTCGCGCGGAGGCTCTCGCACGGAGGCTTTCGCATGAAGGCTCTCGCGCGGAGGCTCTCGCGCGGAGGCTCTCGCGCGGAGGCTCTCGCATGAAGGCTCTCGCACGAAGGCTCTTGCGCGGAGGCTCTCGCGCGGAGGCTCTCGCACGGAGGCTTTCGCATGAAGGCTCTCGCGCGGAGGCTCTCGCGCGGAGGCTCTCGCGCGGAGGCTCTCGCATGAAGGCTCTCGCACGAAGGCTCTTGCGCGGAGGCTCTCGCGCGGAGGCTGTCGGGCGGAGGCTCTCGCATGGAGGCTGTCGCGCGGAGGCTCTCGCGCGGAGGCTCTCGCATGAAGGCTCTCGCACGGCGGCTCTCGCATGAAGGCTCTCGCACGAAGGCTCTTGCGCGGAGGCTCTCGCGCGGAGGCTCTCGCACGGAGGCTTTCGCATGAAGGCTCTCGCGCGGAGGCTCTCGCGCGGAGGCTCTCGCATGAAGGCTCTCGCACGAAGGCTCTTGCGCGGAGGCTCTCGCGCGGAGGCTCTCGCACGGAGGCTTTCGCATGAAGGCTCTCGCGCGGAGGCTCTCGCGCGGAGGCTCTCGCATGAAGGCTCTCGCACGAAGGCTCTTGCGCGGAGGCTCTCGCGCGGAGGCTCTCGGGCGGAGGATCTCGCATGGAGGCTCTCGCGCGGAGGCTCTCGCGCGGAGGCTCTCGCATGAAGGCTCTCGCACGAAGGCTCTTGCGCGGAGGCTCTCGCACGGAGGCTTTCGCATGAAGGCTCTCGCGCGGAGGCTCTCGCGCGGAGGCTCTCGCATGAAGGCTCTCGCACGAAGGCTCTTGCGCGGAGGCTCTCGCGCGGAGGCTCTGGGGCGGAGGCTCTCGCATGGAGGCTCTCGCGCGGAGGCTCTCGCGCGGAGGCTCTCGCGCGGAGGCTCTCGCATGAAGGCTCTCGCACGAAGGCTCTTGCGCGGAGGCTCTCGCACGGAGGCTTTCGCATGAAGGCTCTCGCGCGGAGGCTCTCGCGCGGAGGCTCTCGCGCGGAGGCTCTCGCATGAAGGCTCTCGCACGAAGGCTCTCGCGCGGAGGCTCTCGCGCGGAGGCTCTCGCACGGCGGCTCTCGCATGAAGGCTCTCGCACGAAGGCTCTTGCGCGGAGGCTCTCGCGCGGAGGCTCTCGCACGGAGGCTTTCGCATGAAGGCTCTCGCGCGGAGGCTCTCGCGCGGAGGCTCTCGCGCGGAGGCTCTCGCGCGGAGGCTCTCGCATAAAGGCTCTCGCACGAAGGCTCTTGCGCGGAGGCTCTCGCGCGGAGGCTCTCGAACGGAGGCTTTCGCATGAAGGCTCTCGCGCGGAGGCTCTCGCGCGGAGGCTCTCGCATGAAGGCTCTCGCACGAAGGCTCTTGCGCGGAGGCTCTCGCGCGGAGGCTCTCGGGCGGAGGCTCTCGCATGGAGGCTCTCGCGCGGAGGCTCTCGCGCGGAGGCTCTCGCGCGGAGGCTCTCGCATGAAGGCTCTCGCACGAAGGCTCTTGCGCGGAGGCTCTCGCACGGAGGCTTTCGCATGAAGGCTCTCGCGCGGAGGCTCTCGCGCGGAGGCTCTCGCGCGGAGGCTCTCGCATGAAGGCTCTCGCACGAAGGCTCTTGCGCGGAGGCTCTCGCGCGGAGGCTCTCGGGTGGAGGCTCTCGCATGGAGGCTCTCGCGCGGAGGCTCTCGCGCGGAGGCTCTCGCGCGGAGGCTCTCGCATGAAGGCTCTCGCACGAAGGCTCTTGCGCGGAGGCTCTCGCACGGAGGCTTTCGCATGAAGGCTCTCGCGCGGAGGCTTTCGCGCGGAGGCTCTCGCATGAAGGCTCTCGCACGAAGGCTCTCGCGCGGAGGGTCTCGCGCGGAGGCTCTCGCACGGAGGCTCTCGCGCGGAGGCTCTCGCATGAAGGCTCTCGCGCGGAGGCTCTCGCGCGGAGGCTCTCGCGCGGAGGCTCTCGCACGGAGGCTCTCGCATGAAGGCTCTCGCGCGGAGGCTCTCGCGCGGAGGCTCTCGCGCGGAGGCTCTCGCATGAAGGCTCTCGCACGAAGGCTCTTGCGCGGAGGCTCTCGCGCGGAGGCTCTCGGGCGGAGGGGGCCGAAGCACCCGCCGAGAAGAGACGACACGCAGCCTGGTTGTGAGGGTGGACGATGACTGACTGGAGCGGCGTGCGCTCTACGGCGTTTATTGGGCGAGGTGAACAATGTTGCCCACCGAGGCTGGCGGCCAACGGCGGGTGGACGGGAGAGGGCACTACATGCTTGTCACATCCCTCCCCCCCCGTTTGTTTTTCCTAAAACAAATATATAAAAAAACACACACACGGCCGACACCAACTCGGCGTCTGCTCGTACCAAGTCCTGGCTGGTCGACGGCGAAGATCACCCAGGCGAGTAGCGGTCAGGTGGCCTTCGCTGCCGCATACTCCGCCTGGGCACTGGAGTCGATGGGCCAGGTGGGGCAACGCCGGGCGCTGCCTGTACCGGTCGCGCTCCACCCGGTGGAGCTGCAGGGACCGGATTGGGGAGTGGCACCGGTCCAACTGGTGCCACAGGAGTGGCGACGCTTGTCGCCTCCGGGGTGGATGGCGCTCCGCCGGCCGCTACTGGTGGTGTTGGGCCCCCTGCAGGCTGGTCCTCTGAAGCGACGACCGAGGGTGGAAGCCAGGTCCCGAGGCAAGGCCTGACATGGTCGGCGTGCCGGTGCCAGGTGGTCCCGTCGGGCATGCGGACGAGCAGCGATGAGGCACTCGCTGGTGAAACCACACGCCCGGCAGACCAGGGTGGGCCAGGACGGAAGTTCCTGGCGTACACCGACGCTCCCGGCTCCGGCAAACGCCCGGGACGGCACCCTCGGTCAGCAGCCAGCTTCTGCTTCAGCTGCTTCAGGAGCGCCGAGGACCGGAGGTCTGGGTGCAAGACGTCCAAGGGGGTCTTGACCATCCGGCCCAGCAGAAGCTCGCAGGGGGCACGGCCAGTGACCTCATGGGGTGTGGTCCTGTACTGGAACAGTGCCCGGGCCACCTGCGTTCGGAAATCCCCGGGCTGGCTCTTCTTGAGCTTGTCCTTGATGGTCTGGACCACTCGCTCGGCCGCACCATTGGAAGCGGGGTGGTACGGCGGAACCAGCATCCGGCGGATTCCATTCCTCTGCAGCCAGTCCAGGTACTCGGCGCTGGCGAAAGCGGGACCATTATCAGACACGATAATGTCCGGCAATCCCTGCGCCGCAAAGACCTGCCGCAGAGCCGCAATGGTCGTGCTTGCCGAGGGACTGGTGACTGGCAGTGCCTCCACCCACTTGGAGAAGGCGTCCACTACCACCAGGAAGTAGTGGCCCTTGAAGGGTCCCGCATAGTCCACGTGCAAGCGGGACCACGGCCTCTGTGGGAACGGCCAGGGGGTGATCTCCACGTGGCGCGAGGCTCGCTGGTTCTCCTGGCAGACCTGGCAGCCTTGCACCTGGTGCACGATGTCCTGGTCCAAGCCAGGCCACCAAACGTGCGACCGTGCCACCATCTTGGTCTTTTCGATGCCAGGATGCCCCGCGTGCAGCAGCTGCAGCACCTTGGCCCGCAGACTTTGTGGAATCACCACCCTGGAACCCCACAGGAGGCAGCCTTGCTCCAAGCTCAGCTCGGCGGTCTTGTGGCTGTAGGCCTGGTGACGCAGCTCCTCCCCTCGGGCAACTGCCTTGACCACCTGAGACAGGACCGGGTCCCGGCTGGTCGCCTGCGCCACCGCAGTCCTGGTCAGCACCCCCGGGTAGGCCTGCTCCAGCAGGAACACGTCAGCTGGCTCTGGAACGGCAGCAGGCACCTCCGGCAGGGGCAGGCGGCTCAGGGCGTCTGCAGGTCCCAGGTCCTTCCCAGGGCGGTAGACCAGCTTGTACCTGTAGGCTGCCAGCGTCAAGGCCCAGCGTACCACACGAGGCGAGGCTTGCACTGGGACCGCCTTGTCAGGTCCCAGCAGCCCCAGCAGCGGCTTGTGGTCCGTGACTGCCTCGAACTGCCGGCCCCACAGGTACTGATGGAAGCGCTGGACCCCGAAGATGAGGGCCAAGCCTTCCTTGTCGAGCTGGCTGTAGCGTTGCTCCGCCGCATGTAGTCGACGAGAAGCAAACGCCACAGGGCGTTCCTGACCATCCTGACCCCGGTGCGACAGGACGGCTCCTACCCCGTACGGCGACGCATCCACGGTGAGGACTACAGGCTTGGCCGGATCGAAGTGCGCCAGCACTGGAGCCTTAACAACGAGCTCCTTGCTGCGCTGGAAGGCCAAGTCCTGCTCCTTCTTCCAGGCCCACTGCTGCCCGTCACGAAGCAGGCGATGCAGCGGCTCCAGATGCGTCGACAGGTTGGGCAGGAACCTCCTGTAGAAGTTGATGAGGCCGAGGTAGCTCTGAAGCTCCTTCTTGCTCTTGGGCTTCGGCGCCTTGAGCACGGCCTCAATCTTGCGAGGTGCCGGGGCCAGGCCAGCCTGGGAGATGATGTGTCCCAGGTACTCCACGCTGGGGGTCAGGAACACGCACTTGTCCAGCCTCAGCTTGAGACCGGCGTCCTGTAGTAGTGCCAGGACTTTGCGCAGGTTCTGCAGGTGGTCCCCGTCGTCGGTACCGGTAACCAGGATGTCGTCCAAGTACACCGCCACGTGCCTCATGCCCCTGAAGAGGTTGTCCATCTCTCTCTGGAAGATGGCTGGGGCTGAGGTCACGCCGAACGGTAGGCGCGTGTACTGGAAGAGTCCCATGGTAGTCGAAATGGTGACGTACTTCCGGGCGGCATCCTGGAGCACCAGCTGCTGGTAGGCATCTCGAAGGTCGAGCTTGGTGAACTTCTGTCCCCCGGACAGAGCCGACCAGAGATCTTCTACCCGAGGTAGCGGGTACTTCTCGACGGTAGCGACGGGGTTGATGGTGACCTTGAAGTCCCCGCAGATCCTGACGCGGCCGTCTCGCTTGAGGACTGGGACAATTGGTGCAGCCCACTCGGAAGTCTTGACGGGCACCAGGATACCCTCTCGCTGCAGCCGTTGCAGCTCCTGGGTGACCCCGTCCTTCAGGGCAAACGGCAGCGGACGCGGCTTGAAGAATCGAGGCCGGGTTCCCTTGGGTATGTGGATGCCGACCGTCGTGCCGGCGAAGGTGCCCACCCCCGGCTGGAACAGGGACTGGAAGTCGGTCAGGAGGCTCGGGACGTCTTGCACCACGTGCAGCGCAGCTTCTTGGTACTCCGGCAGCCGAACACCCAGCGAGTGAATCCAGTTTCGGCCCAGCAGCGTCGGCGACGACCCCTTGGTTAAGTAAAGGGGAAGGATTGCCTCCCTGTCGCCAAGGCGAACGCTGACTTGGGCCCGACCCTGGACCTGGGAAAGCTGCCCGGAGTAGCTGCGCAGCATGACGTCAGACGCCTCGATGGACACGCCGGGGAAGGTCCGCTTGAACAGCTTCCCGGGCATGACCGACACGCTGGCCCCTGTGTCCAGCTCCATGGTGATGGGGTGGCCGCAGATTTCGACGGACACCAAGTATGGTGGCACAGACGATGAAATTCCCCTGGTGTGCCACACGTCGAAAATCTGCGGGTCCTCGGCCACGACGTGGACCCTGGCTGAAGACGGACCCGGGCCTGGTGCCGCTCGTCCCCGCCGCGTTCTCTTGCGACGACCACCCTGGCCGCGGGCTTGGCTGGAACCCGGGCTTGAACCAGGCTGCTGCTGCTGGCCGCCGCTCGTCCTCCTCCCTCGGCAGACACGTGCGAGGTGCCCAGTTCTCCCGCACGTGAAGCATTGTGCTTGGACGAACTGGCACTGTGAGGGGGAGTGGGCAGCACCGCAGCGGCTGCAGGCACCGCTCCTTGCCGCCATCTTGTTCACCGCCGCTTCCGTCGACGGTGAGCCGGCCGCACGCGCTATCTCGCTGGCGTCTTTCGCTGCTGCTTCCATCGCCAGCGCTGCCTTCACCGCGTCGTCCAGCGAGGGGTCGGGGAGCTCCAGGAGTCTCGTCTGCATGGCGGAGTTGTTGATGCCGCAGACGAACCGGTCCCGGAGTAGCGAGTCCAACTGGTCGCCGAAGGCGCAGGTGCTCGCTAACCCTCGTAGCGCAGCGACGAACTGCCCGAGGGTCTCCCCGTCCTGGCGGCTCCGGTTGTTAAAGCGGAACCGCTCCATAAGCTTGGACGGCGCCGGGCTGAAGTGCGAGCGCAGCGTGGCGAGCAGCTCACCCAGCGTTTTAACGTGCGGCGTGGCCGGCTTGAGGAGGTCGAGCAGGAGGCTGAAGACTCGGGTCCCGCAGCTGGCCAGGAAGATGTCCCGTTGTTTCGCCTCGGGCGTGTCGTTCGCCCGGAAGAACACATGGACCTGTTCTTCGTAGACCGGCCAGGCGGACCCATCTCCCTCGAACGGCTCGAGCCTCCCGTAGAGCGGCATGGCGACAGGAGCGGGCGGCGGTGTTGCGACTCTCTCGGCGGCGTGGGCCGAACCGTGCACGTTGGTGGCCTCCAGTGCCACGGTTCCTCGTCGCCAGTGTCACGATCTTTCTGGAACGTGGACGAAGGGGGCCGAAGCACCCGCCGAGAAGAGACGACACGCAGCCTGGTTGTGAGGGTGGACGATGACTGACTGGAGCGGCGTGCGCTCTACGGCGTTTATTGGGCGAGGTGAACAATGTTGCCCACCGAGGCTGGCGGCCAACGGCGGGTGGACGGGAGAGGGCACTACATGCTTGTCACAGCTCTCGCATGGAGGCTCTCGCGCGGAGGCTCTCGCGCGGAGGCTCTCGCGCGGAGGCTCTCGCATGAAGGCTCTCGCACGAAGGCTCTCGTGCGGAGGCTCTCGCGTGGAGGCTCTTGCATGAAGGCTCTCGCACGAAGGCTCTCGTGCGGAGGCTCTCGCGCGGAGGCTCTCGCATGAAGGCTCTCGCACGAAGGCTCTCGTGCGGAGGCTCTCGCGTGGAGGCTCTCGCATGAAGGCTCTCGCACGAAGGCTCTCGTGCGGAGGCTCTCGCGCGGAGGCTCTCGCATGAAGGCTCTCGTGCGGAGGCTCTCGCGCGGAGGCTCTCGCATGAAGGCTCTCGCACGAAGGCTCTCGTGCGGAGGCTCTCGCGCGGAGGCTCTCGCATGAAGGCTCTCGCACGAAGGCTCTCGTGCGGAGGCTCTCGCGCGGAGGCTCTCGCATGAAGGCTCTCGCACGAAGGCTCTCGTGCGGAGGCTCTCGCGCGGAGGCTCTCGCATGAAGGCTCTCGCACGAAGGCTCTCGTGCGGAGGCTCTCGCGCGGAGGCTCTCGCATGAAGGCTCTCGCACGAAGGCTCTCGTGCGGAGGCTCTCGCGCGAAGGCTCTCGCATGAAGGATCTCGCACGAAGGCTCTCGCACGAAGGCTCTCGTGCGGAGGCTCTCGCATGAAGGCTCTCGCACGAAGGCTCTCGCGTGGAGGCTCTCGCATGAAGGCTCTCGCACGAAGGCTCTCGCGTGGAGGCTCTCGCATGAAGGCTCTCGCACGAAGGCTCTCGCGCGGAGGCTCTCGCATGAAGGCTCTCGCACGAAGGCTCTCGCGTGGAGGCTCTCGCAAGAAGGCTCTCGCACGAAGGCTCTCGCGCGGAGGCTCTCGCATAAAGGCTCTCGCACGAAGGCTCTCGTGCGGAGGCTCTCGCAAGAAGGCTCTCGCACGAAGGCTCTCGCGCGGAGGCTCTCGCATAAAGGCTCTCGCACGAAGGCTCTCGTGCGGAGGCTCTCGCATGAAGGCTCTCGCACGAAGGCTCTCGCGCGGAGGATCTCGCATGAAGGCTCTCGCACGAAGGCTCTCGCGCGGAGGCTCTCGCATGAAGGCTCTCGCACGAAGGCTCTCGCATGGAGGCTCTCACAAGAAGGCTCTCGCACGAAGGCTCTCGCGCGGAGGCTCTCGCATAAAGGCTCTCGCACGAAGGCTCTCGTGCGGAGGCTCTCGCATGAAGGCTCTCGCACGAAGGCTCTCGTGCAGAGGCTCTCGCACGAAGGCTCTCGTGCGGAGGCTCTCGCGCGGAGGCTCTCGCATGAAGGCTCTCGCACGAAGGCTCTCGTGCGGAGGCTCTCGCGTGGAGGCTCTCGCATGAAGGCTCTCACACGAAGGCTCTCGCGTGGAGGCTCTCGCATGAAGGCTCTCGCACGAAGGCTCTCGTGCGGAGGCTCTCGCGTGGAGGCTCTCGCATGAAGGCTCTCGCACGAAGGCTCTCGCGCGGAGGCTCTCGCGCGGAGGCTATCGCGCGGAGGCTCTCGCATGAAGGCTCTCGCACAAAGGCTCTCGCGCGGAGGTTCTCGCGCGGAGGCTCTCGCACGGAGGCTCTCGCGCGGAGGCTCTCGCATGAAGGCTCTCGCACGAAGGCTCTCGCGCGGAGGCTCTCGCGCGGAGGCTCTTGCATGGAGGCTCTCGCGCGGAGGCTCTCGCGCGGCGGCTCTCGCATTATGGCTCTCGCACGAAGGCTCTCGCGCGGAGGCTCTCGCGCGGAGGCTCTTGCATGAAGGCTCTCGCGCGGAGGCTCTCGCACGAAGGCTCTCGTGCGGAGGCTCTCGCACGGAGGCTCTTGCATGAAGGCTCTCGCGCGGAGGCTCTCGCACGAAGGCTCTCGTGCGGAGGCTCTCGCGCGGAGGCTCTCGCGCGGAGGCTCTTGCATGAAGGCTCTCGCGCGGAGGCTCTCGCACGAAGGCTCTCGCGCGGAGGCTCTCGCGCGGAGGCTCTTGCATGAAGGCTCTCGCGCGGAGGCTCTCGCACGAAGGCTCTCGTGCGGAGGCTCTCGCGCGGAGGCTCTTGCATGAAGGCTCTCGCGCGGAGGCTCTCGCACGAAGGCTCTCGTGCGGAGGCTCTCGCACGGAGGCTCTTGCATGAAGGCTCTCGCACGAAGGCTCTCGCGCTGAGGCTCTCGCGCGGAGGCTCTCGCATGAAGGATCTCGCACGAAGGCTCTCGCGCGGAGGCTCTCGCGCGGAGGCTCTCGCACGGAGGCTCTCGCGCGGAGGCTCTCGCATGAAGGCTCTCGCACGAAGGCTCTCGCACGAAGGCTCTCGCGCGGAGGCTCTCGCGCGGAGGCTCTCGCATGGAGGCTCTCGCGCGGAGGCTCTCGCACGGAGGCTCTCGCGCGGAGGCTCTCGCATGAAGGCTCTCGCGCGGAGGCTCTCGCGCGGAGGCTCTCGCATGAAGGCTCTCGCACGAAGGCTCTTGCGCGGAGGCTCTCGCGCGGAGGCTCTCGCGCGGAGGCTCTTGCATGAAGGCTCTCGCACGAAGGCTCTCGCGGGGAGGCTCTCGCGCGGAGGCTCTCGCACGGAGGCTCTCGCGCGGAGGCTCTTGCGCGGAGGCTCTCGCGGGGAGGCTCTTGCATGAAGGCTCTCGCACGAAGGCTCTCGCGCGGAGGCTCTCGCATGAAGGCTCTCGCACGAAGGCTCTTGCGCGGAGGCTCTCGCACGGAGGCTCTCGCGCGGAGGCTCTCGCATGAAGGCTCTCGCGCGGAGGCTCTCGGACGAAGGCTCTTGCGCGGAGGCTCTCGCGCGGAGGCTCTTGCATGAAGGCTCTCGCACGAAGGCTCTCGCGCGGAGGCTCTCGCGCGGAGGGCTCTCGCGCGGAGGCTCTCGCATGAAGGCTCTCGCGCGGAGGCTCTCGCGCGGAGGCTCTCGCACGGAGGCTCTCGCATGAAGGCTTTCGCGCGGAGGCTCTCGCGCAGAGGCTCTCGCATGAAGGCTCTCGCACGAAGGCTCTTGCGCGGAGGCTCTCGCGCGGAGGCTCTCGCACGGAGGCTTTCGCATGAAGGCTCTCGCGCGGAGGCTCTCGCGCGGAGGCTCTCGCGCGGAGGCTCTCGCATGAAGGCTCTCGCACGAAGGCTCTTGCGCGGAGGCTCTCGCGCGGAGGCTCTCGGGCGGAGGATCTCGCATGGAGGCTCTCGCGCGGAGGCTCTCGCGCGGAGGCTCTCGCATGAAGGCTCTCGCACGAAGGCTCTTGCGCGGAGGCTCTCGCACGGAGGCTTTCGCATGAAGGCTCTCGCGCGGAGGCTCTCGCGCGGAGGCTCTCGCATGAAGGCTCTCGCACGAAGGCTCTTGCGCGGAGGCTCTCGCGCGGAGGCTCTGGGGCGGAGGCTCTCGCATGGAGGCTCTCGCGCGGAGGCTCTCGCGCGGAGGCTGTCGCGCGGAGGCTCTCGCATGAAGGCTCTCGCACGAAGGCTCTTGCGCGGAGGCTCTCGCACGGAGGCTTTCGCATGAAGGCTCTCGCGCGGAGGCTCTCGCGCGGAGGCTCTCGCGCGGAGGCTCTCGCATGAAGGCTCTCGCACGAAGGCTCTCGCGCGGAGGCTCTCGCGCGGAGGCTCTCGCACGGCGGCTCTCGCATGAAGGCTCTCGCACGAAGGCTCTTGCGCGGAGGCTCTCGCGCGGAGGCTCTCGCACGGAGGCTTTCGCATGAAGGCTCTCGCGCGGAGGCTCTCGCGCGGAGGCTCTCGCGCGGAGGCTCTCGCATAAAGGCTCTCGCACGAAGGCTCTTGCGCGGAGGCTCTCGCGCGGAGGCTCTCGAACGGAGGCTTTCGCATGAAGGCTCTCGCGCGGAGGCTCTCGCGCGGAGGCTCTCGCGCGGAGGCTCTCGCATGAAGGCTCTCGCACGAAGGCTCTTGCGCGGAGGCTCTCGCGCGGAGGCTCTCGGGCGGAGGCTCTCGCATGGAGGCTCTCGCGCGGAGGCTCTCGCGCGGAGGCTCTCGCGCGGAGGCTCTCGCATGAAGGCTCTCGCACGAAGGCTCTTGCGCGGAGGCTCTCGCACGGAGGCTTTCGCATGAAGGCTCTCGCGCGGAGGCTCTCGCGCGGAGGCTCTCGCGCGGAGGCTCTCGCATGAAGGCTCTCGCACGAAGGCTCTTGCGCGGAGGCTCTCGCGCGGAGGCTCTCGGGTGGAGGCTCTCGCATGGAGGCTCTCGCGCGGAGGCTCTCGCGCGGAGGCTCTCGCGCGGAGGCTCTCGCATGAAGGCTCTCGCACGAAGGCTCTTGCGCGGAGGCTCTCGCACGGAGGCTTTCGCATGAAGGCTCTCGCGCGGAGGCTCTCGCGCGGAGGCTCTCGCGCGGAGGCTTTCGCGCGGAGGCTCTCGCATGAAGGCTCTCGCACGAAGGCTCTCGCGCGGAGGGTCTCGCGCGGAGGCTCTCGCACGGAGGCTCTCGCGCGGAGGCTCTCGCATGAAGGCTCTCGCGCGGAGGCTCTCGCGCGGAGGCTCTCGCGCGGAGGCTCTCGCACGGAGGCTCTCGCATGAAGGCTCTCGCGCGGAGGCTCTCGCGCGGATGCTCTCGCGCGGAGGCTCTCGCGCGGAGGCTCTCGCATGAAGGCTCTCGCACGAAGGCTCTTGCGCGGAGGCTCTCGCGCGGAGGCTCTCGGGCGGAGGCTCTCGCATGGAGGCTCTCGCGCGGAGGCTCTCGCGCGGAGGCTCTCGCGCGGAGGCTCTCGCATGAAGGCTCTCGCACGAAGGCTCTTGCGCGGAGGCTCTCGCACGGAGGCTTTCGCATGAAGGCTCTCGAGCGGAGGCTCTCGCACGAAGGCTCTCGTGCGGAGGCTCTCGCACGGAGGCTCTTGCATGAAGGCTCTCGCGCGGAGGCTCTCGCACGAAGGCTCTCGTGCGGAGGCTCTCGCGCGGAGGCTCTCGCGCGGAGGCTCTTGCATGAAGGCTCTCGCGCGGAGGCTCTCGCACGAAGGCTCTCGCGCGGAGGCTCTCGCGCGGAGGCTCTTGCATGAAGGCTCTCGCGCGGAGGCTCTCGCACGAAGGCTCTCGTGCGGAGGCTCTCGCACGGAGGCTCTTGCATGAAGGCTCTCGCACGAAGGCTCTCGCGCTGAGGCTCTCGCGCGGAGGCTCTCGCATGAAGGATCTCGCACGAAGGCTCTCGCGCGGAGGCTCTCGCGCGGAGGCTCTCGCACGGAGGCTCTCGCGCGGAGGCTCTCGCATGAAGGCTCTCGCACGAAGGCTCTCGCACGAAGGCTCTCGCGCGGAGGCTCTCGCGCGGAGGCTCTCGCATGGAGGCTCTCGCGCGGAGGCTCTCGCACGGAGGCTCTCGCGCGGAGGCTCTCGCATGAAGGCTCTCGCGCGGAGGCTCTCGCGCGGAGGCTCTCGCATGAAGGCTCTCGCACGAAGGCTCTTGCGCGGAGGCTCTCGCGCGGAGGCTCTCGCGCGGAGGCTCTTGCATGAAGGCTCTCGCACGAAGGCTCTCGCGGGGAGGCTCTCGCGCGGAGGCTCTCGCACGGAGGCTCTCGCGCGGAGGCTCTTGCGCGGAGGCTCTCGCGGGGAGGCTCTTGCATGAAGGCTCTCGCACGAAGGCTCTCGCGCGGAGGCTCTCGCATGAAGGCTCTCGCACGAAGGCTCTTGCGCGGAGGCTCTCGCACGGAGGCTCTCGCGCGGAGGCTCTCGCATGAAGGCTCTCGCGCGGAGGCTCTCGGACGAAGGCTCTTGCGCGGAGGCTCTCGCGCGGAGGCTCTTGCATGAAGGCTCTCGCACGAAGGCTCTCGCGCGGAGGCTCTCGCGCGGAGGGCTCTCGCGCGGAGGCTCTCGCATGAAGGCTCTCGCGCGGAGGCTCTCGCGCGGAGGCTCTCGCACGGAGGCTCTCGCATGAAGGCTTTCGCGCGGAGGCTCTCGCGCGGAGGCTCTCGCATGAAGGCTCTCGCACGAAGGCTCTTGCGCGGAGGCTCTCGCGCGGAGGCTCTCGCACGGAGGCTTTCGCATGAAGGCTCTCGCGCGGAGGCTCTCGCGCGGAGGCTCTCGCGCGGAGGCTCTCGCATGAAGGCTCTCGCACGAAGGCTCTTGCGCGGAGGCTCTCGCGCGGAGGCTCTCGGGCGGAGGATCTCGCATGGAGGCTCTCGCGCGGAGGCTCTCGCGCGGAGGCTCTCGCATGAAGGCTCTCGCACGAAGGCTCTTGCGCGGAGGCTCTCGCACGGAGGCTTTCGCATGAAGGCTCTCGCGCGGAGGCTCTCGCGCGGAGGCTCTCGCATGAAGGCTCTCGCACGAAGGCTCTTGCGCGGAGGCTCTCGCGCGGAGGCTCTGGGGCGGAGGCTCTCGCATGGAGGCTCTCGCGCGGAGGCTCTCGCGCGGAGGCTGTCGCGCGGAGGCTCTCGCATGAAGGCTCTCGCACGAAGGCTCTTGCGCGGAGGCTCTCGCACGGAGGCTTTCGCATGAAGGCTCTCGCGCGGAGGCTCTCGCGCGGAGGCTCTCGCGCGGAGGCTCTCGCATGAAGGCTCTCGCACGAAGGCTCTCGCGCGGAGGCTCTCGCGCGGAGGCTCTCGCACGGCGGCTCTCGCATGAAGGCTCTCGCACGAAGGCTCTTGCGCGGAGGCTCTCGCGCGGAGGCTCTCGCACGGAGGCTTTCGCATGAAGGCTCTCGCGCGGAGGCTCTCGCGCGGAGGCTCTCGCGCGGAGGCTCTCGCATAAAGGCTCTCGCACGAAGGCTCTTGCGCGGAGGCTCTCGCGCGGAGGCTCTCGAACGGAGGCTTTCGCATGAAGGCTCTCGCGCGGAGGCTCTCGCGCGGAGGCTCTCGCGCGGAGGCTCTCGCATGAAGGCTCTCGCACGAAGGCTCTTGCGCGGAGGCTCTCGCGCGGAGGCTCTCGGGCGGAGGCTCTCGCATGGAGGCTCTCGCGCGGAGGCTCTCGCGCGGAGGCTCTCGCGCGGAGGCTCTCGCATGAAGGCTCTCGCACGAAGGCTCTTGCGCGGAGGCTCTCGCACGGAGGCTTTCGCATGAAGGCTCTCGCGCGGAGGCTCTCGCGCGGAGGCTCTCGCGCGGAGGCTCTCGCATGAAGGCTCTCGCACGAAGGCTCTTGCGCGGAGGCTCTCGCGCGGAGGCTCTCGGGTGGAGGCTCTCGCATGGAGGCTCTCGCGCGGAGGCTCTCGCGCGGAGGCTCTCGCGCGGAGGCTCTCGCATGAAGGCTCTCGCACGAAGGCTCTTGCGCGGAGGCTCTCGCACGGAGGCTTTCGCATGAAGGCTCTCGCGCGGAGGCTCTCGCGCGGAGGCTCTCGCGCGGAGGCTTTCGCGCGGAGGCTCTCGCATGAAGGCTCTCGCACGAAGGCTCTCGCGCGGAGGGTCTCGCGCGGAGGCTCTCGCACGGAGGCTCTCGCGCGGAGGCTCTCGCATGAAGGCTCTCGCGCGGAGGCTCTCGCGCGGAGGCTCTCGCGCGGAGGCTCTCGCACGGAGGCTCTCGCATGAAGGCTCTCGCGCGGAGGCTCTCGCGCGGATGCTCTCGCGCGGAGGCTCTCGCGCGGAGGCTCTCGCATGAAGGCTCTCGCACGAAGGCTCTTGCGCGGAGGCTCTCGCGCGGAGGCTCTCGGGCGGAGGCTCTCGCATGGAGGCTCTCGCGCGGAGGCTCTCGCGCGGAGGCTCTCGCGCGGAGGCTCTCGCATGAAGGCTCTCGCACGAAGGCTCTTGCGCGGAGGCTCTCGCACGGAGGCTTTCGCATGAAGGCTCTCGAGCGGAGGCTCTCGCGCGGAGGCTCTCGCGCGGAGGCTCTCGCGCAGAGGCTCTCGCATGAAGGCTCTCGCGCGGAGGCTCTCGCGCGGAGGCTCTCGCGCGGAGGCTCTCGCATGAAGGCTCTCGCGCGGAGGCTCTCGCGCGGAGGCTCTCGCGCGGAGGCTCTCGCACGGAGGCTCTCGCGCGGAGGCTCTCGCATGAAGGCTCTCGCGCGGAGGCTCTCGCACGGAGGCTCTCGCGCGGAGGCTCTCGCACGGAGGCTCTCGCGCGGAGGCTCTCGCGCGGAGGCTCTCGCATGAAGGCTCTCGCACGAAGGCTCTTGCGCGGAGGCTCTCGCACGGAGGCTTTCGCATGAAGGCTCTCGCGCGGAGGCTCTCGCGCGGAGGCTCTCGCGCGGGGGCTCTCGCACGGAGGCTCTCGCATGAAGGCTCTCGCACGAAGGCTCTTGCGCGGAGGCTCTCGCGCGGAGGCTCTCGCACGGAGGCTTTCGCATGAAGGCTCTCGCGCGGAGGCTCTCGCGCGGAGGCTCTCGCGCGGAGGCTCTCGCATGAAGGCTCTCGCACGAAGGCTCTTGCGCGGAGGCTCTCGCGCGGAGGCTCTCGCACGGAGGCTTTCGCATGAAGGCTCTCGCGCGGAGGCTCTCGCGCGGAGGCTCTCGCGCGGAGGCTCTCGCGCGGAGGCTCTCGCATGAAGGCTCTCGCACGAAGGCTCTTGCGCGGAGGCTCTCGCGCGGAGGCTGTCGGGCGGAGGCTCTCGCATGGAGGCTCTCGCGCGGAGGCTCTCGCGCGGAGGCTCTCGCGCGGAGGCTCTCGCATGAAGGCTCTCGCACGGCGGCTCTCGCATGAAGGCTCTCGCACGAAGGCTCTTGCGCGGAGGCTCTCGCGCGGAGGCTCTCGCACGGAGGCTTTCGCATGAAGGCTCTCGCGCGGAGGCTCTCGCGCGGAGGCTCTCGCATGAAGGCTCTCGCACGAAGGCTCTTGCGCGGAGGCTCTCGCGCGGAGGCTCTCGTGCGGAGGCTCTCGCATGAAGGCTCTCGCACGAAGGCTCTCGCGCGGAGGCTCTCGCGCGGAGGCTCTTGCATGAAGGCTCTCGCGCGGAGGCTCTCGCATGAAGGCTCTCGCGCGGAGGCTGTCGCGCGGCGGCTCTCGCATTATGGCTCTCGCACGAAGGCTCTCGCGCGGAGGCTCTCGCGCGGAGGCTCTTGCATGAAGGCTCTCGCGCGGAGGCTCTCGCACGAAGGCTCTCGTGCGGAGGCTCTCGCACGGAGGCTCTTGCATGAAGGCTCTCGCGCGGAGGCTCTCGCACGAAGGCTCTCGTGCGGAGGCTCTCGCGCGGAGGCTCTCGCGCGGAGGCTCTTGCATGAAGGCTCTCGCGCGGAGGCTCTCGCACGAAGGCTCTCGCGCGGAGGCTCTCGCGCGGAGGCTCTTGCATGAAGGCTCTCGCGCGGAGGCTCTCGCACGAAGGCTCTCGTGCGGAGGCTCTCGCGCGGAGGCTCTTGCATGAAGGCTCTCGCGCGGAGGCTCTCGCACGAAGGCTCTCGTGCGGAGGCTCTCGCACGGAGGCTCTTGCATGAAGGCTCTCGCACGAAGGCTCTCGCGCGGAGGCTCTCGCGCGGAGGCTCTCGCATGAAGGATCTCGCACGAAGGCTCTCGCGCGGAGGCTCTCGCGCGGAGGCTCTCGCGCGGAGGCTCTCGCACGAAGGCTCTCGCGCGGAGGCTCTCGCATGAAGGCTCTCGCACGAAGGCTCTTGCGCGGAGGCTCTCGCGCGGAGGCTCTTGCATGAAGGCTCTCGCACGAAGGCTCTCGCGGGGAGGCTCTCGCGCGGAGGCTCTCGCACGGAGGCTCTCGCGCGGAGGCTCTTGCGCGGAGGCTCTCGCGCGGAGGCTCTTGCATGAAGGCTCTCGCACGAAGGCTCTCGCGCGGAGGCTCTCGCATGAAGGCTCTCGCACGAAGGCTCTTGCGCGGAGGCTCTCGCACGGAGGCTCTCGCGCGGAGGCTCTCGCATGAAGGCTCTCGCGCGGAGGCTCTCGGACGAAGGCTCTTGCGCGGAGGCTCTCGCGCGGAGGCTCTTGCATGAAGGCTATCGCACGAAGGCTCTCGCGCGGAGGCTCTCGCGCGGAGGGCTCTCGCGCGCAGGCTCTCGCATGAAGGCTCTCGCGCGGTGGCTCTCGCGCGGAGGCTCTCGCGCGGAGGCTTTTGCACGGAGGCTCTCGCATGAAGGCTTTCGCGCGGAGGCTCTAGCGCGGAGGCTCTCGCATGAAGGCTCTCGCACGAAGGCTCTTGCGCGGAGGCTCTCGCGCGGAGGCTCTCGGGCGGAGGCTCTCGCATGGAGGCTCTCGCGCGAAGGCTCTTGCGCGGAGGCTCTCGCGCGGAGGCTCTCGCACGGAGGCTTTCGCATGAAGGCTCTCGCGCGGAGGCTCTCGCGCGGAGGCTCTCGCGCGGAGACTCTCGCATGAAGGCTCTCGCACGAAGGCTCTTGCGCGGAGGCTCTCGCGCGGAGGCTCTCGGGCGGAGGATCTCGCATGGAGGCTCTCGCGCGGAGGCTCTCGCGCGGAGGCTCTCGCATGAAGGCTCTCGCACGAAGGCTCTTGCGCGGAGGCTCTCGCACGGAGGCTTTCGCATGAAGGCTCTCGCGCGGAGGCTCTCGCGCGGAGGCTCTCGCATGAAGGCTCTCGCACGAAGGCTCTTGCGCGGAGGCTCTCGCGCGGAGGCTCTGGGGCGGAGGCTCTCGCATGGAGGCTCTCGCGCGGAGGCTCTCGCGCGGAGGCTGTCGCGCGGAGGCTCTCGCATGAAGGCTCTCGCACGAAGGCTCTTGCGCGGAGGCTCTCGCACGGAGGCTTTCGCATGAAGGCTCTCGCGCGGAGGCTCTCGCGCGGAGGCTCTCGCGCGGAGGCTCTCGCATGAAGGCTCTCGCACGAAGGCTCTCGCGCGGAGGCTCTCGCGCGGAGGCTCTCGCACGGCGGCTCTCGCATGAAGGCTCTCGCACGAAGGCTCTTGCGCGGAGGCTCTCGCGCGGAGGCTCTCGCACGGAGGCTTTCGCATGAAGGCTCTCGCGCGGAGGCTCTCGCGCGGAGGCTCTCGCGCGGAGGCTCTCGCGCGGAGGCTCTCGCATAAAGGCTCTCGCACGAAGGCTCTTGCGCGGAGGCTCTCGCGCGGAGGCTCTCGAACGGAGGCTTTCGCATGAAGGCTCTCGCGCGGAGGCTCTCGCGCGGAGGCTCTCGCGCGGAGGCTCTCGCATGAAGGCTCTCGCACGAAGGCTCTTGCGCGGAGGCTCTCGCGCGGAGGCTCTCGGGCGGAGGCTCTCGCATGGAGGCTCTCGCGCGGAGGCTCTCGCGCGGAGGCTCTCGCGCGGAGGCTCTCGCATGAAGGCTCTCGCACGAAGGCTCTTGCGCGGAGGCTCTCGCACGGAGGCTTTCGCATGAAGGCTCTCGCGCGGAGGCTCTCGCGCGGAGGCTCTCGCATGAAGGCTCTCGCACGAAGGCTCTTGCGCGGAGGCTCTCGCGCGGAGGCTCTCGGGTGGAGGCTCTCGCATGGAGGCTCTCGCGCGGAGGCTCTCGCGCGGAGGCTCTCGCGCGGAGGCTCTCGCATGAAGGCTCTCGCACGAAGGCTCTTGCGCGGAGGCTCTCGCACGGAGGCTTTCGCATGAAGGCTCTCGCGCGGAGGCTCTCGCGCGGAGGCTCTCGCGCGGAGGCTTTCGCGCGGAGGCTCTCGCATGAAGGCTCTCGCACGAAGGCTCTCGCGCGGAGGGTCTCGCGCGGAGGCTCTCGCACGGAGGCTCTCGCGCGGAGGCTCTCGCATGAAGGCTCTCGCGCGGAGGCTCTCGCGCGGAGGCTCTCGCGCGGAGGCTCTCGCACGGAGGCTCTCGCATGAAGGCTCTCGCGCGGAGGCTCTCGCGCGGAGGCTCTCGCGCGGAGGCTCTCGCGCGGAGGCTCTCGCATGAAGGCTCTCGCACGAAGGCTCTTGCGCGGAGGCTCTCGCGCGGAGGCTCTCGGGCGGAGGCTCTCGCATGGAGGCTCTCGCGCGGAGGCTCTCGCGCGGAGGCTCTCGCGCGGAGGCTCTCGCATGAAGGCTCTCGCACGAAGGCTCTTGCGCGGAGGCTCTCGCACGGAGGCTTTCGCATGAAGGCTCTCGAGCGGAGGCTCTCGCGCGGAGGCTCTCGCGCGGAGGCTCTCGCGCAGAGGCTCTCGCATGAAGGCTCTCGCGCGGAGGCTCTCGCGCGGAGGCTCTCGCGCGGAGGCTCTCGCACGGAGGCTCTCGCGCGGAGGCTCTCGCATGAAGGCTCTCGCGCGGAGGCTCTCGCACGGAGGCTCTCGCGCGGAGGCTCTCGCACGGAGGCTCTCGCGCGGAGGCTCTCGCGCGGAGGCTCTCGCATGAAGGCTCTCGCACGAAGGCTCTTGCGCGGAGGCTCTCGCACGGAGGCTTTCGCATGAAGGCTCTCGCGCGGAGGCTCTCGCGCGGAGGCTCTCGCGCGGAGGCTCTCGCATGAAGGCTCTCGCACGAAGGCTCTCGCGCGGAGGCTCTCGCGCGGGGGCTCTCGCACGGAGGCTCTCGCATGAAGGCTCTCGCACGAAGGCTCTTGCGCGGAGGCTCTCGCGCGGAGGCTCTCGCACGGAGGCTTTCGCATGAAGGCTCTCGCGCGGAGGCTCTCGCGCGGAGGCTCTCGCGCGGAGGCTCTCGCATGAAGGCTCTCGCACGAAGGCTCTTGCGCGGAGGCTCTCGCGCGGAGGCTCTCGCACGGAGGCTTTCGCATGAAGGCTCTCGCGCGGAGGCTCTCGCGCGGAGGCTCTCGCGCGGAGGCTCTCGCATGAAGGCTCTCGCACGAAGGCTCTTGCGCGGAGGCTCTCGCGCGGAGGCTGTCGGGCGGAGGCTCTCGCATGGAGGCTCTCGCGCGGAGGCTCTCGCGCGGAGGCTCTCGCGCGGAGGCTCTCGCATGAAGGCTCTCGCACGGCGGCTCTCGCATGAAGGCTCTCGCACGAAGGCTCTTGCGCGGAGGCTCTCGCGCGGAGGCTCTCGCACGGAGGCTTTCGCATGAAGGCTCTCGCGCGGAGGCTCTCGCGCGGAGGCTCTCGCATGAAGGCTCTCGCACGAAGGCTCTTGCGCGGAGGCTCTCGCGCGGAGGCTCTCGTGCGGAGGCTCTCGCATGAAGGCTCTCGCACGAAGGCTCTCGCGCGGAGGCTCTCGCGCGGAGGCTCTTGCATGAAGGCTCTCGCGCGGAGGCTCTCGCATGAAGGCTCTCGCGCGGAGGCTGTCGCGCGGCGGCTCTCGCATTATGGCTCTCGCACGAAGGCTCTCGCGCGGAGGCTCTCGCGCGGAGGCTCTTGCATGAAGGCTCTCGCGCGGAGGCTCTCGCACGAAGGCTCTCGTGCGGAGGCTCTCGCACGGAGGCTCTTGCATGAAGGCTCTCGCGCGGAGGCTCTCGCACGAAGGCTCTCGTGCGGAGGCTCTCGCGCGGAGGCTCTCGCGCGGAGGCTCTTGCATGAAGGCTCTCGCGCGGAGGCTCTCGCACGAAGGCTCTCGCGCGGAGGCTCTCGCGCGGAGGCTCTTGCATGAAGGCTCTCGCGCGGAGGCTCTCGCACGAAGGCTCTCGTGCGGTGGCTCTCGCGCGGAGGCTCTTGCATGAAGGCTCTCGCGCGGAGGCTCTCGCACGAAGGCTCTCGTGCGGAGGCTCTCGCACGGAGGCTCTTGCATGAAGGCTCTCGCACGAAGGCTCTCGCGCGGAGGCTCTCGCGCGGAGGCTCTCGCATGAAGGATCTCGCACGAAGGCTCTCGCGCGGAGGCTCTCGCGCGGAGGCTCTCGCGCGGAGGCTCTCGCACGGAGGCTCTCGCGCGGAGGCTCTCGCATGAAGGCTCTCGCACGAAGGCTCTCGCACGAAGGCTCTCGCGCGGAGGCTCTCGCGCGGAGGCTCTCGCATGGAGGCTCTCGCGCGGAGGCTCTCGCACGGAGGCTCTCGCGCGGAGGCTCTCGCATGAAGGCTCTCGCGCGGAGGCTCTCGCGCGGAGGCTCTCGCATGAAGGCTCTCGCACGAAGGCTCTTGCGCGGAGGCTCTCGCGCGGAGGCTCTTGCATGAAGGCTCTCGCACGAAGGCTCTCGCGGGGAGGCTCTCGCGCGGAGGCTCTCGCACGGAGGCTCTCGCGCGGAGGCTCTTGCGCGGAGGCTCTCGCGCGGAGGCTCTTGCATGAAGGCTCTCGCACGAAGGCTCTCGCGTGGAGGCTCTCGCATGAAGGCTCTCGCACGAAGGCTCTTGCGCGGAGGCTCTCGCACGGAGGCTCTCGCGCGGAGGCTCTCGCATGAAGGCTCTCGCGCGGAGGCTCTCGGACGAAGGCTCTTGCGCGGAGGCTCTCGCGCGGAGGCTCTTGCATGAAGGCTATCGCACGAAGGCTCTCGCGCGGAGGCTCTCGCGCGGAGGGCTCTCGCGCGGAGGCTCTCGCATGAAGGCTCTCGCGCGGTGGCTCTCGCGCGGAGGCTCTCGCGCGGAGGCTTTTGCACGGAGGCTCTCGCATGAAGGCTTTCGCGCGGAGGCTCTAGCGCGGAGGCTCTCGCATGAAGGCTCTCGCACGAAGGCTCTTGCGCGGAGGCTCTCGCGCGGAGGCTCTCGGGCGGAGGCTCTCGCATGGAGGCTCTCGCGCGAAGGCTCTGGCGCGGAGGCTCTCGCGCGGAGGCTCTCGCACGGAGGCTTTCGCATGAAGGCTCTCGCGCGGAGGCTCTCGCGCGGAGGCTCTCGCGCGGAGGCTCTCGCATGAAGGCTCTCGCACGAAGGCTCTTGCGCGGAGGCTCTCGCGCGGAGGCTCTCGGGCGGAGGCTCTCGCATGGAGGCTCTCGCGCGGAGGCTCTCGCGCGGAGGCTCTCGCGCGGAGGCTCTCGCATGAAGGCTCTCGCACGAAGGCTCTTGCGCGGAGGCTCTCGCACGGAGGCTTTCGCATGAAGGCTCTCGAGCCGAGGCTCTCGCGCGGAGGCTCTCGCGCGGAGGCTCTCGCGCGGAGGCTCTCGCATGAAGGCTCTCGCGCGGAGGCTCTCGCGCGGACGCTCTCGCGCGGAGGCTCTCGCATGAAGGCTCTCGCGCGGGGGCTCTCGCGCGGAGGCTCTCGCGCGGAGGCTCTCGCACGGAGGCTCTCGCATGAAGGCTCTCGCGCGGAGGCTCTCGCGCGGAGGCTCTCGCGCGGAGGCTCTCGCATGAAGGCTCTCGCGCGGAGGCTCTCGCGCGGAGGCTCTCGCGCAGAGGCTCTCGCACGGAGGCTCTCGCATGAAGGCTCTCGCGCGGAGGCTCTCGCGCGGAGGCTCTCGCACGGAGGCTCTCGCATGAAGGCTCTCGCGCGGAGGCTCTCGCGCGGAGGCTCTCGCGCGGAGGCTCTCGCATGAAGGCTCTCGCGCGGAGGCTCTCGCGCGGAGGCTCTCGCGCAGAGGCTCTCGCACGGAGGCTCTCGCGCGGAGGCTCTCGCGCGGAGGCTCTCGCGCGGAGGCTCTCGCGCGGAGGCTCTCGCACGGAGGCTCTCGCATGAAGGCTCTCGCACGAAGGCTCTCGCGCGGAGGCTCTCGCGTGGAGGCTCTCGCGCGGAGGCTCTCGCGCGGAGGCTCTCGCATGAAGGCTCTCGCATGAAGGCTCTCGCGCGGAGGCTCTCGCACGGAGGCTCTCGCACGGAGGCTCTCGCATGAAGGCTCTCGCGCGGAGGCTCTCGCATGAAGGCTCTCGCACGAAGGCTCTCGCGCGGAGGCTCTCGCACGGAGGCTCTCGCGCGGAGGCTCTCGCATGAAGGCTCTCGCACGAAGGCTCTCGCGCGGAGGCTCTCGCGCGGAGGCTCTCGCATGAAGGCTCTCGCACGAAGGCTCTCGCGCGGACGCTCTCGCACGGAGGCTCTCGCGCGGAGGCTCTCGCATGAAGGCTCTCGCGCGGAGGCTCTCGCACGGAGGCTCTCGCGCGGAGGCTCTCGCACGGAGGCTCTCGCGCGGAGGCTCTCGCGCAGAGGCTCTCGCATGAAGGCTCTCGCACGAAGGCTCTTGCGCGGAGGCTCTCGCACGGAGGCTTTCGCATGAAGGCTCTCGCGCGGAGGCTCTCGCGCGGAGGCTATCGCGCGGAGGCTCTCGCATGAAGGCTCTCGCACGAAGGCTCTCGCACGAAGGCTCTCGCGCGGAGGCTCTCGCGCGGGGGCTCTCGCACGGAGGCTCTCGCATGAAGGCTCTCGCACGAAGGCTCTTGCGCGGAGGCTCTCGCGCGGAGGCTCTCGCACGGAGGCTTTCGCATGAAGGCTCTCGCGCGGAGGCTCTCGCGCGGAGGCTCTCGCGCGGAGGCTCTCGCATGAAGGCTCTCGCACGAAGGCTCTTGCGCGGAGGCTCTCGCGCGGAGGCTCTCGCACGGAGGCTTTCGCATGAAGGCTCTCGCGCGGAGGCTCTCGCGTGGAGGCTCTCGCGCGGAGGCTCTCGCATGAAGGCTTTCGCACGAAGGCTCTTGCGCGGAGGCTCTCGCGCGGAGGCTGTCGGGCGGAGGCTCTCGCATGGAGGCTTTCGCGCGGAGGCTCTCGCGCGGAGGCTCTCGCGCGGAGGCTCTCGCATGAAGGCTCTCGCACGGCGGCTCTCGCATGAAGGCTCTCGCACGAAGGCTCTTGCGCGGAGGCTCTCGCGCGGAGGCTCTCGCTCGGAGGCTTTCGCATGAAGGCTCTCGCGCGGAGGCTCTCGCGCGGAGGCTCTCGCATGAAGGCTCTCGCACGAAGGCTCTTGCGCGGAGGCTCTCGCGCGGAGGCTCTCGCACGGAGGCTTTCGCATGAAGGCTCTCGCGCGGAGGCTCTCGCGCAGAGGCTCTCGCGCGGAGGCTCTCGCATGAAGGCTCTCGCACGAAGGCTCTTGCGCGGAGGCTCTCGCGCGGAGGCTCTCGGGCGGAGGCTCTCGCATGGAGGCTCTCGCGCGAAGGCTCTTGCGCGGAGGCTCTCGCGCGGAGGCTCTCGCACGGAGGCTTTCGCATGAAGGCTCTCGCGCGGAGGCTCTCGCGCGGAGGCTCTCGCATGAAGGCTCTCGCACGAAGGCTCTTGCGCGGAGGCTCTCGCGCGGAGGCTCTCGGGCGGAGGCTCTCGCATGGAGGCTCTCGCGCGGAGGCTCTCGCGCGGAGGCTCTCGCGCGGAGGCTCTCGCATGAAGGCTCTCGCACGAAGGCTCTTGCGCGGAGGCTCTCGCACGGAGGCTTTCGCATGAAGGCTCTCGAGCGGAGGCTCTCGCGCGGAGGCTCTCGCGCGGAGGCTCTCGCGCGGAGGCTCTCGCATGAAGGCTCTCGCGCGGAGGCTCTCGCGCGGAGGCTCTCGCATGAAGGCTCTCGCGCGGAGGCTCTCGCGCGGAGGCTCTCGCGCGGAGGCTCTCGCACGGAGGCTCTCGCATGAAGGCTCTCGCGCGGAGGCTCTCGCGCGGAGGCTCTCGCGCGGAGGCTCTCGCATGAAGGCTCTCGCGCGGAGGCTCTCGCGCGGAGGCTCTCGCGCAGAGGCTCTCGCACGGAGGCTCTCGCGCGGAGGCTCTCGCGCGGAGGCTCTCGCGCGGAGGCTCTCGCGCGGAGGCTCTCGCACGGAGGCTCTCGCATGAAGGCTCTCGCACGAAGGCTCTCGCGCGGAGGCTCTCGCGTGGAGGCTCTCGCGCGGAGGCTCTCGCGCGGAGGCTCTCGCATGAAGGCTCTCGCATGAAGGCTCTCGCGCGGAGGCTCTCGCACGGAGGCTCTCGCACGGAGGCTCTCGCATGAAGGCTCTCGCGCGGAGGCTCTCGCATGAAGGCTCTCGCACGAAGGCTCTCGCGCGGAGGCTCTCGCACGGAGGCTCTCGCGCGGAGGCTCTCGCATGAAGGCTCTCGCACGAAGGCTCTCGCGCGGAGGCTCTCGCGCGGAGGCTCTCGCATGAAGGCTCTCGCACGAAGGCTCTCGCGCGGACGCTCTCGCACGGAGGCTCTCGCGCGGAGGCTCTCGCATGAAGGCTCTCGCGCGGAGGCTCTCGCACGGAGGCTCTCGCGCGGAGGCTCTCGCACGGAGGCTCTCGCGCGGAGGCTCTCGCGCGGAGGCTCTCGCATGAAGGCTCTCGCACGAAGGCTCTTGCGCGGAGGCTCTCGCACGGAGGCTTTCGCATGAAGGCTCTCGCGCGGAGGCTCTCGCGCGGAGGCTCTCGCGCGGAGGCTCTCGCATGAAGGCTCTCGCACGAAGGCTCTCGCACGAAGGCTCTCGCGCGGAGGCTCTCGCGCGGGGGCTCTCGCACGGAGGCTCTCGCATGAAGGCTCTCGCACGAAGGCTCTTGCGCGGAGGCTCTCGCGCGGAGGCTCTCGCACGGAGGCTTTCGCATGAAGGCTCTCGCGCGGAGGCTCTCGCGCGGAGGCTCTCGCGCGGAGGCTCTCGCATGAAGGCTCTCGCACGAAGGCTCTTGCGCGGAGGCTCTCGCGCGGAGGCTCTCGCACGGAGGCTTTCGCATGAAGGCTCTCGCGCGGAGGCTCTCGCGCGGAGGCTCTCGCATGAAGGCTTTCGCACGAAGGCTCTTGCGCGGAGGCTCTCGCGCGGAGGCTGTCGGGCGGAGGCTCTCGCATGGAGGCTCTCGCGCGGAGGCTCTCGCGCGGAGGCTCTCGCGCGGAGGCTCTCGCATGAAGGCTCTCGCACGGCGGCTCTCGCATGAAGGCTCTCGCACGAAGGCTCTTGCGCGGAGGCTCTCGCGCGGAGGCTCTCGCACGGAGGCTTTCGCATGAAGGCTCTCGCGCGGAGGCTCTCGCGCGGAGGCTCTCGCATGAAGGCTCTCGCACGAAGGCTCTTGCGCGGAGGCTCTCGCGCGGAGGCTCTCGCACGGAGGCTTTCGCATGAAGGCTCTCGCGCGGAGGCTCTCGCGCTGAGGCTCTCGCGCGGAGGCTCTCGCATGAAGGCTCTCGCACGAAGGCTCTTGCGCGGAGGCTCTCGCGCGGAGGCTCTCGGGCGGAGGATCTCGCATGGAGGCTCTCGCGCGGAGGCTCTCGCGCGGAGGCTCTCGCATGAAGGCTCTCGCACGAAGGCTCTTGCGCGGAGGCTCTCGCACGGAGGCTTTCGCATGAAGGCTCTCGCGCGGAGGCTCTCGCGCGGAGGCTCTCGCATGAAGGCTCTCGCACGAAGGCTCTTGCGCGGAGGCTCTCGCGCGGAGGCTCTCGGGCGGAGGCTCTCGCATGGAGTCTCTCGCGCGGAGGCTCTCGCGCGGAGGCTCTCGCGCGGAGGCTCTCGCACGGAGGCTTTCGCATGAAGGCTCTCGCGCGGAGGCTCTCGCGCAGAGGCTCTCGCGCGGAGGCTCTCGCATGAAGGCTCTCGCACGAAGGCTCTTGCGCGGAGGCTCTCGCGCGGAGGCTCTGGGGCGGAGGCTCTCGCATGGAGGCTCTCGCGCGGAGGCTCTCGCGCGGAGGCTCTCGCACGGAGGCTCTCGCATGAAGGCTCTCGCACGAAGGCTCTTGCGCGGAGGCTCTCGCACGGAGGCTTTCGCATGAAGGCTCTCGCGCGGAGGCTCTCGCGCGGAGGCTCTCGCGCGGAGGCTCTCGCATGAAGGCTCTCGCACGAAGGCTCTCGCGCGGAGGCTCTCGGGCGGAGGATCTCGCATGGAGGCTCTCGCGCGGAGGCTCTCGCGCGGAGGCTCTCGCGCGGAGGCTCTGGGGCGGAGGCTCTCGCATGGAGGCTCTCGCGCGGAGGCTCTCGCGCGGAGGCTCTCGCACGGAGGCTCTCGCATGAAGGCTCTCGCACGAAGGCTCTTGCGCGGAGGCTCTCGCACGGAGGCTTTCGCATGAAGGCTCTCGCGCGGAGGCTCTCGCGCGGAGGCTCTCGCATGAAGGCTCTCGCACGAAGGCTCTTGCGCGGAGGCTCTCGCGCGGAGGCTCTCGGGCGGAGGATCTCGCATGGAGGCTCTCGCGCGGAGGCTCTCGCGCGGAGGCTCTCGCATGAAGGCTCTCGCACGAAGGCTCTCGCGCGGAGGCTCTCGCGCGGAGGCTCTCGCACGGCGGCTCTCGCATGAAGGCTCTCGCACGAAGGCTCTTGCGCGGAGGCTCTCGCGCGGAGGCTCTCGCACGGAGGCTTTCGCATGAAGGCTCTCGCGCGGAGGCTCTCGCGCGGAGGCTCTCGCGCGGAGGCTCTCGCGCGGAGGCTCTCGCGCGGAGGCTCTCGCATAAAGGCTCTCGCACGAAGGCTCTCGCGCGGAGGCTCTCGCGCGGAGGCTCTCGCATGAAGGCTCTCGCACGAAGGCTCTCGCGCGGACGCTCTCGCACGGAGGCTCTCGCGCGGAGGCTCTCGCATGAAGGCTCTCGCACGAAGGCTCTTGCGCGGAGGCTCTCGCGCGGAGGCTCTCGCACGGAGGCTTTCGCATGAAGGCTCTCGCGCGGAGGCTCTCGCGCGGAGGCTCTCGCGTGGAGGCTCTCGCGCGGAGGCTCTCGCGCGGAGGCTCTCGCATAAAGGCTCTCGCACGAAGGCTCTCGCGCGGAGGCTCTCGCGCGGAGGCTCTCGCATGAAGGCTCTCGCACGAAGGCTCTCGCGCGGACGCTCTCGCACGGAGGCTCTCGCGCGGAGGCTCTCGCATGAAGGCTCTCGCGCGGAGGCTCTCGCACGGAGGCTCTCGCGCGGAGGCTCTCGCACGGAGGCTCTCGCGCGGAGGCTCTCGCGCGGAGGCTCTCGCATGAAGGCTCTCGCACGAAGGCTCTTGCGCGGAGGCTCTCGCACGGAGGCTTTCGCATGAAGGCTCTCGCGCGGAGGCTCTCGCGCGGAGGCTCTCGCGCGGAGGCTCTCGCATGAAGGCTCTCGCACGAAGGCTCTTGCGCGGAGGCTCTCGCGCGGAGGCTCACGCACGGAGGCTTTCGCATGAAGGCTCTCGCGCGGAGGCTCTCGCGCGGAGGCTCTCGCGCGGAGGCTCTCGCATGAAGGCTCTCGCACGAAGGCTCTTGCGCGGAGGCTCTCGCGCGGAGGCTCTCGCACGGAGGCTTTCGCATGAAGGCTCTCGCGCGGAGGCTCTCGCGCGGAGGCTCTCGCATGGAGGCTCTCGCGCGGAGGCTCTCGCGCGGAGGCTCTCGCGCGGAGGCTCTCGCATGAAGGCTCTCGCACGGCGGCTCTCGCATGAAGGCTCTCGCACGAAGGCTCTTGCGCGGAGGCTCTCGCGCGGAGGCTCTCGCACGGAGGCTTTCGCATGAAGGCTCTCGCGCGGAGGCTCTCGCGCGGAGGCTCTCGCATGAAGGCTCTCGCACGAAGGCTCTTGCGCGGAGGCTCTCGCGCGGAGGCTCTCGCACGGAGGCTTTCGCATGAAGGCTCTCGCGCGGAGGCTCTCGCGCGGAGGCTCTCGCGCGGAGGCTCTCGCATGAAGGCTCTCGCACGAAGGCTCTTGCGCGGAGGCTCTCGCGCGGAGGCTCTCGGGCGGAGGATCTCGCATGGAGGCTCTCGCGCGGAGGCTCTCGCGCGGAGGCTCTCGCGCGGAGGCTCTCGCATGAAGGCTCTCGCACGAAGGCTCTTGCGCGGAGGCTCTCGCACGGAGGCTTTCGCATGAAGGCTCTCGCGCGGAGGCTCTCGCGCGGAGGCTCTCGCATGAAGGCTCTCGCACGAAGGCTCTTGCGCGGAGGCTCTCGCGCGGAGGCTCTGGGGCGGAGGCTCTCGCATGGAGGCTCTCGCGCGGAGGCTCTCGCGCGGAGGCTCTCGCACGGAGGCTCTCGCATGAAGGCTCTCGCACGAAGGCTCTTGCGCGGAGGCTCTCGCACGGAGGCTTTCGCATGAAGGCTCTCGCGCGGAGGCTCTCGCGCGGAGGCTCTCGCGCGGAGGCTCTCGCATGAAGGCTCTCGCACGAAGGCTCTCGCGCGGAGTCTCTCGCGCCTGGAGGCTCTCGCACGGCGGCTCTCGCATGAAGGCTCTCGCACGAAGGCTCTTGCGCGGAGGCTCTCGCGCGGAGGCTCTCGCACGGAGGCTTTCGCATGAAGGCTCTCGCGCGGAGGCTCTCGCGCGGAGGCTCTCGCGCGGAGGCTCTCGCATAAAGGCTCTCGCACGAAGGCTCTTGCGCGGAGGCTCTCGCGCGGAGGCTCTCGAACGGAGGCTTTCGCATGAAGGCTCTCGCGCAGAGGCTCTCGCGCGGAGGCTCTCGCGCGGAGGCTCTCGCATGAAGGCTCTCGCACGAAGGCTCTTGCGCGGAGGCTCTCGCGCGGAGGCTCTCGGGCGGAGGCTCTCGCATGGAGGCTCTCGCGCGGAGGCTCTCGCGCGGAGGCTCTCGCGCGGAGGCTCTCGCATGAAGGCTCTCGCACGAAGGCTCTTGCGCGGAGGCTCTCGCACGGAGGCTTTCGCATGAAGGCTCTCGCGCGGAGGCTCTCGCGCGGTGGCTCTCGCATGAAGGCTCTCGCACGAAGGCTCTTGCGCGGAGGCTCTCGCGCGGAGGCTCTCGGGTGGAGGCTCTCGCATGGAGGCTCTCGCGCGGAGGCTCTCGCGCGGAGGCTCTCGCGCGGAGGCTCTCGCATGAAGGCTCTCGCACGAAGGCTCTTGCGCGGAGGCTCTCGCACGGAGGCTTTCGCATGAAGGCTCTCGCGCGGAGGCTCTCGCGCGGAGGCTCTCGCGCGGAGGCTTTCGCGCGGAGGCTCTCGCATGAAGGCTCTCGCACGAAGGCTCTCGCGCGGAGGGTCTCGCGCGGAGGCTCTCGCACGGAGGCTCTCGCGCGGAGGCTCTCGCATGAAGGCTCTCGCGCGGAGGCTCTCGCGCGGAGGCTCTCGCGCGGAGGCTCTCGCACGGAGGCTCTCGCATGAAGGCTCTCGCGCGGAGGCTCTCGCGCGGAGGCTCTCGCGCGGAGGCTCTCGCATGAAGGCTCTCGCGCGGAGGCTCTCGCGCGGAGGCTCTCGCGCAGAGGCTCTCGCACGGAGGCTCTCGCGCGGAGGCTCTCGCGCGGAGGCTCTCGCGCGGAGGCTCTCGCGCGGAGGCTCTCGCACGGAGGCTCTCGCATGAAGGCTCTCGCACGAAGGCTCTCGCGCGGAGGCTCTCACGCGGAGGCTCTCGCATGAAGGCTCTCGCACGAAGGCTCTCGCGCGGAGGCTCTCGCGCGGAGGCTCTCGCACGGAGGCTCTCGCACGGAGGCTCTCGCATGAAGGCTCTCGCGCGGAGGCTCTCGCATGAAGGCTCTCGCACGAAGGCTCTCGCGCGGAGGCTCTCGCACGGAGGCTCTCGCGCGGAGGCTCTCGCATGAAGGCTCTCGCGCGGAGGCTCTCGCGCGGAGGCTCTCGCATGAAGGCTCTCGCACGAAGGCTCTCGCGCGGACGCTCTCGCACGGAGGCTCTCGCGCGGAGGCTCTCGCATGAAGGCTCTCGCGCGGAGGCTCTCGCACGGAGGCTCTCGCGCGGAGGCTCTCGCACGGAGGCTCTCGCGCGGAGGCTCTCGCATGAAGGCTCTCGCGCGGAGGCTCTCACGCGGAGGCTCTCGCACGGAGGCTCTCGCATGAAGGCTCTCGCACGAAGGCTCTCGCGCGGAGGCTCTCGCGCGGAGGCTCTCGCACGGAGGCTCTCGCATGAAGGCTCTCGCACGAAGGCTCTCGCGCGGAGGCTCTCGCGCGGAGGCTCTCGCACGGAGGCTCTCGCATGAAGGCTCTCGCGCGGAGGCTCTCGCGCGGAGGCTCTCGCGCGGAGGCTCTCGCACGGAGGCTCTCGCATGAAGGCTCTCGCACGAAGGCTCTCGCGCGGAGGCTCTCGCACGGAGGCTCTCGCATGAAGGCTCTCGCACGAAGGCTCTCGCGCGGAGGCTCTCGCGCGGAGGCTCTCGCATGAAGGCTCTCGCGCGGAGGCTCTCGCGCGGAGGCTCTCGCGCGGAGGCTCTCGCATGAAGGCTCTCGCACGAAGGCTCTCGCGCGGAGGTTCTCGCGCGGAGGCTCTCGCACGGAGGCTCTCGCATGAAGGCTCTCGCATGAAGGCTCTCGCACGAAGGCTCTCGCGCGGAGGCTCTCGCGCGGAGGCTCTCGCGCGGAGGCTCTCGCGCGGAGGCTCTCGCACGGAGGCTCTCGCATGAAGGCTCTCGCACGAAGGCTCTCGCGCGGAGGCTCTCGCACGGAGGCTCTCGCATGAAGGCTCTCGCACGAAGGCTCTCGCGCGGAGGCTCTCGCGCGGAGGCTCTCACACGGAGGCTCTCGCACAAAGGCTCTCGCATGAAGGCTCTCGCACGAAGGCTCTCGCGCGGAGGCTCTCGCGCGGAGGCTCTCGCGCGGAGGCTCTCGCATGAAGGCTCTCGCACGAAGGCTCTCGCGCGGAGGCTCTCGCGCGGAGGCTCTCGCGCGGAGGCTCTCGCGCGGAGGCTCTCGCACGGAGGCTCTCGCACAAAGGCTCTCGCATGAAGGCTCTCGCACGAAGGCTCTCGCGCGGAGGCTCTCGCGCGGAGGCTCTCGCACGGAGGCTCTCGCATGAAGGCTCTCGCACGAAGGCTCTCGCGCGGAGGCTCTCGCGCGGAGGCTCTCGCACGGAGGCTCTCGCGCGGAGGCTCTCGCACGAAGGCTCTCGCGCGGAGGCTCTCGCGCGGAGGCTCTCGCACGGAGGCTCTCGCATGAAGGCTCTCGCACGAAGGCTCTCGCGCGGAGGCATTCGCGCGGAGGCTCTCGCACGGAGGCTCTCGCATGAAGGCTCTCGCACGAAGGCTCTCGCGCGGAGGCTCTCGCGCGGAGGCTCTCGCGCGGAGGCTCTCGCACGGAGGCTCCGTGTTCGATACCAGGGAGCGGACTCCTTTCTTATTTATTCTTTAATAAAAAACATATCAATCAATCAATCAGTTTATTTTTCCCTTGAAGGGGTACACAATCCTCCGAATGGCACCTTGGCGCACAAGGCAATCGTGGCACTTGACCGGGCACTAAGGTCCAACAGGGGGGGGGGCAAAGTCCAGCAGCAACAGCATTAAGGGTTAAACTTCGACAAGAGAAAAATACTTATACAAGATATAACGGATACACACACACATACACACAAGTGAAAATGGATGAACTCATAAAATTGTAATAAGGAATACTCGCGCACATTGATGTTGCTTATGTTAACATTGTCATAAAAATAAAGATTAAAAAGTAATATAAGACATCAAGTAAAAAATAAATAAATAAAAATAAGAACAGCACTTTCGGTATAAACCATAAAAGTGAAGAAGCTAGATTACACATTCATAAATTTCCGGCACATATAAAAGTAGCAATCTGGCATTGTCCACACAATAAAATCTAAAAATAAACGTATCACAATGTATACAAGGTGTGTAATAAAAGCGGATGCACAAACAATGCTGGCTAAAATATTAAAAAAAATGTATTTCAACATATCTAGAGAATTATCAACTCAATGGCAATCAAAAAGGACCGTAGATTTTTTTAAAATGTAGTTTGGTTTGCAGTAATTATGAAATTGTTGCCGACTGCATTTAGGAGCTGGGAAACCTAAAAATTAATTATTTGTTTTCCGTAGTTAGTCCTAATAGATGGTAGTCTGTATGTCCTTGTTGTCCTTAAATTATATTGAGACAAATTTGCAGGAATGAGGTCAAAGCCGTTTACTCCGTTTCTATGAATAAGCTGCCCGAGCTTATAATGGTAAAGTTTAGAAAGTGGAAGGATATTCAACCTGTCAAATAGGCTTTCGGCTTCACTACCGTGATTCGAGTTGGCCATTATTCTTAACGTACGTTTTTTTTAAACCTATAAGTCCATTACAGTTGGTTTTAACCGTTGTGTCTCAAACTAGTAAACAGTAGTAAAGTTTTTGATAGAAGAGGGTGTAGTATATTTGCGTTTTCAACCATGCCGGTAGGAGGTCTTTTGTCTTATAAATTATTCCTATTGTTCTAAAGAGGTCACTTTTTATATGCTCAGTTTGTGTTTTCCAGGATATTTGCAATCAGTTCTACGGTCCATAATGCAGTTGTTTATTGTTAAACATGGCAGTTTATTGATCTTTTTATTTTATGCCGTAAATAACATGTACTTTGTTTTTGCAGCATTTAGTTGCATTTTGTTTATGCCGAGCCACCTGTTTAAATCGCATTGGTAGTTATTAGCTTCTTGTTCTATTTCATCTACGGAGGTACCAGAAAAAGACTAGTATCATCAGCATACATGACTAAGTTTCAAGAAACTGAGATGTTTACAATGTAGTCTAAATAGATTATAAAAAGCAGAGGTCCTAATACTGATCCCAGAGGAACCCCGTATTTAACGGTCTTACGATCATAATGGATGTCATTGATTTGTACGAACTGCTCGCGATTTTGTAGGACACTCTTTATTAAATCCAATGCTTTACCCCTAATGCCATAGCGGGGAAGTTTTTTGTAGTAGGATGTCATGATTGATACTGGGTCAAATGCTTTTCGAAAATCTAAGTATATGCCCAGAGTAAGAAGTTTATTTTCAATGTAATTTAAAATTTTATCTTTTTTATGTAACAAGGCATCTTCTGTTGATTTACCCTTTTGAAATCCGTACTGAGCTGTGGATAGAGCTGAGAATTTTATTAAGAAAGCTTAAATTCGACTGATTATTAATTTTTCAAGAACCTTCGATAGTACGGGGAGCACAGAGATGGGACGGTAATTGCTAATATCCTTTTTATCGCCATTTTTATGAATGACAGTTACTCTCGCAGTTTTTAAGGTATGTGGGCAACTACCTGTTTCAAATATAAGATTCATGATATGTTGCAAGGGCTCACATATAATGTTAGGCAAGTATTCGATCGGTTCGGCTTTTATGTTATCATCCCCGCAAGCGCTTTTATTTTTTAGTGATTTTATAACAGCCTTAACCTTAAAAGAAGTGAAAGGATTCAGCATAATAGTATGTTCTAGGTGTGACGTGGTAATGTGATTGTAGTCCTACGCTTTGAACGTATTGTTGGACGCAGTGAATGGCTGTTTGGGCAATGTCACGAAGGTTTTATGGCTGTGACCCGAGACCCATATGCATATGTCATCTGAGTGTAGCGAAATTTCATTTGGAACAAAGAGCTTAGGCAGTGCATCCGGAAGGCCAGCCATGATGACATTGAAGAGCAGTGGTGATAGCACGCTTCCTTGTGGTAAACCGCGAGCGCACGAACGAGAAGTGCTGAGGGACGACCCGAGCTTTATCTTCAGACTTCGGTGGCTCAACAGGTTGCTGAGGAAGCCTTGGACGCGATCAGTAATTCCCATGGCTGTGAGAGATCGAAGAACTGCTGAGGGATCAATATTATCAAAAGCCTGTGTGACGTCAAAAAATACTGCCAGTGTTGACCTTCCTTGATTGGTATTGTGCTCGATGTCACTTACAATATCAAGAATGCTGTCTGTTGAGCAAAGTCGTGGCCGAAAGGCAGTCATGCAATGTGGGAATAACTTCTTTCTGTCGGTTCACCACATAAGCCTGGCATGCACCATCCTCTCCATAAGTTTACACAGGCACGATGTCAAAGATACTGGACGATACGAGGACAGGAGATCTGGATGTTTGGAAGGTTTCTTGATTGGTATCATCCATGCCGTAAGCCAGATGTCTGGTGTTTTGCTAGTGATCCATATTTCATTGAAAAATTCAAGATATATTTTATTTAGGTGGTTGGAAGGTTTTGTAGCATCTGATTGCTGATTTCATCAGGGCCAGGGGAACTCTTCCGCCTACATGCTCGCAGAGCCGCCTCAAGTTCTTTCGCGGTAAATGCCGTATCCAGAGCCGATGTTGAAGTGTCTGGTTGAATGTTGCTTGGTGGCTTGCTTTGAACTGCTGCGTACCTGTCAGCGAACTCTTCAGCAATATTGGCAATGTTGGTGCCACGCGAAAGGGCCAAGGATGCGTACGGTGCACGCGGTTTTCTTCTACCGGAAAGGCTGTCGATGATGTGGTATACCTTGGAAATGGGAGTGTTCATATCGGAGCTAGAGCACAGCTTTTCCCACTGCGCTCGGCTCAGCTTCTTTGCGTAACGGCGAATAAAAGCATTGATGCGACTAAATTCGGTTTTATATATGCCAGCTCCCGTGCGCATAAGAGATAGCTGCGAAATCCGCCGTGCAGCGCAGATATTTTGTAACGTGAGATCGGGTGCTGGGAAATGCTCTGGAAGCCGAATTGTTTTTGTTGCTGCCTTCTTGCTTTGAATTATTGTGTCCACGATACTTAGATTTGAGTCACCAAGGCCAGAGCGAAAAGTGTCCCAATTTGTGACATGAAATGTTCGTTGTCGGGAGGTCTGGTAACCTTTCATAGAAACAAAAATTGAGAAATAGTCGCTGCCCATCGTGTCAGGAGCTATTTGCCACGTTACTTGAAGTTCCGACAAATGTGCGGTCACATCTATGGCACTCAAAGAGGCAGGATATCTGAAAAAGGTAGGTGATCCGTCATTTGCGATTGCGAGCTCTTCAACTTCAAAGATTTCGGCCAGTAGTCGTCCTCGTTCATCAATTATTGCGTCTCCCCACAATTCATGATGAGCGTTCCAATCGCCAGATATAATGACTGGCGTTGGACAGCGTTTACAAAGTTCTTTTGCTCTAGCGTCTACCGCTACCTTTGCACGAGGCCGTACATAAACCCGATACGACGCCGAGATATTTTTCTCTAAGTTGCACTCTGGCCGCCGCTAGGTCTATCAACCCTGTGCACAAATAATCAACTGGTATATCTATGTGAGGCACTCCGTTACGCACATCGAGTGCTGCACTATACCATTGGGAAACGATGAGATCGATGGGTTTTTGTACACGTCGTACCCGGAAATTGTTCGCTGCAACGGTAAGCCCGCTTCACATAGTGCAAGATTTGGGATAGGCATTGTCTGTAGCAGTAACTTTAACTCGGAAAGACGGGGTTGGATTCCAGCGCAGTTCCACTGAAGCAGCAGTGGTACTTTTCTTGGCGGCTTTAGATTTCCTCCACTGCTCGTGGCCTCAAATAAGGCTTAGGTGGTGAAGAGAGTGACGAGCGTTTTCAGTATTGAGTGAGAGGTTTGAGCCCAGGGTGCAGCGATTGAGGCAAGTACATTGCAAGATAAATTGAATAGGAGCTTCATAATCGAGGTCCAGGTTGTCTCGACAGTCTCTGTTTCCATCTCTGGGCCCGTTTGCTCGAAGGGCTAACCGCGGCTAAAGTTAGCCGCAGTACCTAGAAGAGGGATTTTTTAATCACGTGACTGGTTCGATAGGGCAACGGATGCGGGGAAACATGGCGGTGCCCCGGTGAGTGAGCGCCGCTCGCTTTGGAACTAATATGTCGTTGTATCTGCAATATCGGGCGCGTTAGTCAGCAACGAATGGTACAGGAGGCCTTCGCTTTGCCTTACCTCACTGCTCGCAAAGCATGAGCAATGACCTCGCCGCATTTTTCTAGATTGTCTTTCGATTCTGGCCATTCCTAAGCCTAAATGAACGCGATAATTGTTGGCATGGCAACGTCTTCGGAAAGCGGATTGCCTTGACTTAAGGCCGGTTCAGACACTTGCGTTTGAGTGCGTTTGACTGCGTTGCGTCGAGAACCAAAAGCGAGGCACCGGCACATTTGTGCTTCGTATGAAGCGTGGAATCCAATTCAAGGAATCACCTTGGCACGCGCTATAAGCAGCAGGGATGTCCTGGTTTCTCGCTGCCGCAACGCAGTCAAACGCAGTCAAACGCAACTGTCTGAACCAGGCTTCAATCGGCCGGGTATTGATAGCACACAAAAGCAGACAGCGTCACAGTAAACCTTTTTCTGAATCACCCAAGCATCGAGGAGAACGCTGGAAGTGTATTTCTATGGCTCGCGCTCGCTGGCCTTCCCCTCATAAAATATTCCAAGTAAATAATCATAATAAGGCTTTGACGAACGCGCGTGCAAAACAAAAAATTTGTTTTAGACTTTTTGCTTTAGAACAATTACTACTGCAGACAGCACGTACAACGCGTGTAACTGCACTCGTAGCATGCACCTCGGTGCTTGGGCGTTCATTTAGGCTTAGGGATGGCCAGAATCGAAAGACTATCTTAAAAATGCGGCGAGGTCATTGCTCATGCTTTGCAAGTTAAGTGAGGTAAAGCAAAGCGAAAGCCTCCTGCACCATTCGTTGCTGACTAGCACGCCCGATATTGCAGCTACGACGCCATATTAGTTCTAAAGCGAGCGGCGCTCACTCACCGGGGCACCGCCATGTTTCCCCGCATCCCTACCGAGCCAGTCACGTGATTTCAAAATCCCTCTCCTAGGTACTGCGGCTAACTTTAGCCGCGGTTAGTGCTTCGAGCAAACGGGCCCTGATGTGTTTTTCTTTGCCTATCTTGGTTCCTGCTTTCGCTCACTCACCGTACGTGAAGGCTTTGAATTTGGTTTCGTTTTGGCAAAGATGACTGAAATGTTTGGTTCCTGGTCTGCCAGCGCAGCGGCATACGTTATTCCTGGACGTGGAGGTGGAGGTGTCTTCTGCACTTCGATCTCTTTGCTTGGCTTTACAATTAGTGGTGGGTCAGTTGGTTTTATGTTGGGTTGTGAATTCTTCTCTGCCAAGTTGCTCTGCTTCAGCTGCTGGAGTGCAGATTTTGCCGAAGAAAAGCTCAGATCGTGGTTTTTGGCATAGGTTAGAATGTCTTGTTCATGTTTCCACCTAGGGCATAATGGTGACGTTGCCTCATGCGAGCCGTTGCAGTTCAAGCACTTGGCGGGGCGATTCGAGCAATCGACCTTTTCTGTGCCTGTTATTATGTGCCACTCACCGCATCTACTGCATCCAGGAGGTCTCTTGCAGGCAATGGCGCGATGTCCGAAGCCACTGCAATTTTTGCACTGGATCGGCCGATCCTTGAAAACTGCCACTAAGTGTCAGACGTGGCCAAGGAGAACATGGGATGACAATTCGGTACCAGCGAAGTTAATCTTGACAGACTCGGAGGCGCCCAGTCTACGCAGTCTTGTTATGCGAACTGTGGATCTGATGTTCTCAGTGATCTCGGCGTCCGATAGGTTGATTTCGACATCTCGAATCACACCTACTGCCGCAGAGCGCGAGGAATGTTCGTAGGCGGTTACTTGTAGGCCGCAGATGGACGTGCAGTTGAGAAGCGTTCGCGTTGTCTGGCCGTTTCGTGTGTCTACGGCGATTAAATTGAGTCTGCAGTGTCATTGACGCGTACTTCGATGATGCACTCAGGACAAAGCTTTTCTAAAGCTTTAGAGATCTTGAGGCTTCCAAACGTAGTGATAATCTGATCAGGCTTGTTTGATGTAAAGATTACCGTCAACGACTCAGTGCTTCTTGAGGTTGTGCAATTTCCTGAGAGATGCACGGTAGATGAGGAGGTAGAGCTCCCCTGCTTTCCCTTTTTCGAGTTGATTTAACAGGGTGCCACTTGCCGGACGCATTATCCTCGGCGTCCATGTCGGCGATGTCACTAACGGATAACGGTGGGAAGAGTTCGTAACGGTTGCCTTCAGGGAGGGACGAAGGACCAGGAGGGCTATGTTGCGCTTTTTGCACTCCCAGGAGACTTGGAAGAGGGAAGTGACGTCAACGACACAGCAAATGCAGATGGGATGTTGACAGAAGAAAACGAAATCAACACCCAATCTGCGTTTGCCGTGTCGTTGACGTCACTTCCCTCTCCCTAGTCTCCTGGGAGTGCAAAAAGCGCAACATAGCCCCCCAGCATCGGTTGGGCAAGTTTGCTGACCAGGCGTGATGGCAGAAAGGGCTGCTGAGCTGTCGCTTGAAGGAATCATGCCCTCTCCGGCTTGCTGGGACATCATTGGGGCTGGAACGAGGGCCCTGAAAGGGCGCCCTCTTCGACTTCAAAGGAATGCGATCCAAAAGTAGGGTTTCAAGAAGCCGCGAAGGAACAGAGCGTCCGCTTACGACCACTTCTTCGTCTTTCTCCCATGTCGTAGAGTTGAGTGCGTGTTTACCTCAAAGTTTTCTTTCTCTTTCTGCACCACAGTCTCGGGTATTTAACGGCATAATTAGCTAAAAAAAATCTTGCTACGGCAAAAAAAAAAGAAACTGCAGCGTTGAGCTTTCATTTTCACTTCGTTCCCCTAGCTCAGAACATGGTTACCAACTCGCCCAACTTACTACTCCCCTAGCTCAGTGTTGTTCAGAGGTTAAAATGAAATACTACAAGTAACAAATTATAGACGAGAAACCAGCAAGTGACTATCTCCCTCTTTCAAACCGATCGCTAAGCTGCCTCAGCGGCGTCATTACATAGTTCGCTCGCTCTTTCGATTTCTTCTTTTTTTTTTTTTCGCTAATACGAACAGCTGGTGCCTCGTTAATGAGAACTAATGAAAAACAACTTAAAGGCAAAAAAAAAGAAGAAAAAAGGTGTTATAGATGTGTTGTAGAGCCTGCGATGTTTTAACAATATCGCGCAAACGCCGACCGACCTAAAGTCCCTTGATACTTCTTTTCCAAGTAACGACAACCAATACAAATGACAAAATGGCGCCATTCAGTTCAAACCTGCGCTGTGCGTCGCCAATCGCTTCCTAAGAACTGCACCGGCACGCAGTCGGCGCTTCGAAGAATTGTCGCTACTTGTAGGAAGCCCTTATCTAGGGACGTAAGACCGATAGGTAGTTCAGCGTCTTATTGCGACGCCACACAGCGAGTCAGCGAGGTTGGGCGTGTGCCTTCTGACACACGCGCGTATACGGAGAGAAAGTCGTCTGCTGCTTGCGCAGGAGGTGCGGTGACGTCAAAACGACGCCGAGCTCTGATTGGCTTTGATTGCAAGAATAGATGCCTTAAAGTCCGCCCACTATTTGTTTTCAATCAGCTCGGCGTTCTGATATCCTCGCAACCCCTGTGCAAGAAGCAGACGAACTTGCGCTCCGCGTAGTTTGGCTGACGTGCTGTTTCACGCCGCGATAAGGCGCTGATCTATACCGGCCGGTCGGCGTTCGCGCGATATTAGGGAGTTTTAGAATAACGTGCGCAATTTTAGCGCACGCTAGCGCTAAATTTAGCGCTTGTATTAGCGCACCCGACGCGAGAGAGGTTTAGAATAGCGTTTCTCCGTCGCGACGCAAAAGCCCAAGCATCTCGCGCCTGCGACGCCACCAAGACACAGTCACAATTTTTATTTCACCCACGAAATGCTGTAACTTAAGAAAAAAAAAGCTTTTTGGTCCAGAGTATTATTTTAGATTTGTTTAAACGTGATAATGCGACGCGAGCGGTTGACCGGTCGTGTCCGCTTGCGTCGCCTCGGCAAGAGAGGTCTCGTGTACTGACCTTCTCACATCGTACCTTCGCCGAGAAATGTTCGCGCGTCACAAGCACCAAGCTGTCGGTGATCGTTGGCAAACCGAGTACAATGCCGTCCCGTATTGAAAATCGCAGCCGCGAGGATGCCGCCGACGTCGCACTCACGACGTCGCCAAAGCAGCCGCTGACATATTCCTGGAAGCCGTCATTTTCTTTCAACTCTGCTCGTCTTGGCTTTAGCCAACTTCTCATCACGAATCCTCCTTGGAGACGCGCAAAGAATCTTTGCGTACGCACGCTATTTCCGAGAAATAGCGCACGCTAAAATTGCGCACGCCAAGCGCAAAACCTGGTTTGCGTTCGGAGCATGCGCAGTGGCGACGACGCTATTCTTTGCGCACGCAAAGCTTTAGCGTGCGCTATTCTAAAACTCCATATTAGGGGGTTTTAGAATAGCGCACGCTAAAGCTTTGCGCACGCAAAGAATAGCGTCGTCGCCACTGCGCATGCTCCGAACGCAAAGCAGGTTTTGCGCTTTGCGTGCGCAGTTTTAGCGTGCGCTATTTCTCGGAAATAGCGTGCGTACACAAAGAGCCTTTGCGCTTCTCCTAGGAGGATTCGTGATGAGAAGTTGGCTAAAGCCAAGACGAGCACAGTTAAAAAAAATGGCGGCTTCCAGGATTATGTCGGCGGCTGCTTTGGCGGCGTCGTGAGTTCGACATCGGCGGTATCCTCGCGACTGCAATTTTCAGTACGGGACGACATTGTACTCGGTTTGGCAGCGATCACCGACAACTTGATGCTTGCCACGCGCGAACATTTCACGGCGAAGAAACGATGTGCGAAGGTCAGTACACGAGACCTCTCTTGCCGAGGCGACACAAACGGACACGACCGCTCAACCGCTCGCGTCGCGTTCTCATGTTTAAACAAATTAAAATGATACTCTGGACCATAAAACTCGTTTTTTTTTCTAAAGTTACAGCATTTCGTGTGTGAAATAAAATTTTTTACTGTATCTTGGTGGCGTCGCAAGCGCGAGATGCTTGGGCTTTTGCGTCGCGGCGGAGAAACGCTATTCTAAAACTCTCTTGCGTCGCGTGCGCTAATACAAGCGCTAAATTTAGCGCTAGCGTGCGCTAAAATTGCGTACGTTATTCTAAAACTCCCTATTGTTAAAAGATCTGGAGGCTGTACATGGGTCATGGGGCTAAGTGAGAGGATTTAATTAACGAAGTAAGTAGGAGAAACTCGCGAGATAAGTCTGGGAACGTGAAAAGGGACATATGACATGAGCTCGGGGCGATGAATTGATTCGTGAAGGAATTTATACAAAACATATTAAATCTCGCTCACGTCTTCTTGAATGCAATGTAGGGCGGTAGACCGGTTACAAAATTCCACGCTATCACCTGCCCGCCGTTGCATGATCACGTGCTCTGAGCATGTATTGGACACGAAGGCTATGTGCGCGTTCGGCGAGGACTCGGATCCAATTGCACACTTCCTGCCCAAGAGAGATGGATGGATGCAAGTTGATGGCTATACCCTTTGTAGCGGGCGGCAGCTTGCGCCACCTAGCCTAAGTCTAAAAACACCAAGTAATGGCGACTGCCAATGTTGCTTGATGGATTTTTGAAAAGCGTTTATTCAGGATGAAAGTGAGTTCTTGTTTGAATGTGTTTTCTGGTAGCGCTTATTTTCAAACTTAGGAAAATAATACTTTGCGCAACATTTTAATTATCTTAAGTGGCACACATCGTGTGGTGATGGATTGGATTTTTTTTTATGCGCAGACATTTAAAATAAATCCCTATCGCTGAAAGACAAGAAAGGTTGACTTTGTTTTTAATGACAACGCGGCTTATATTTACCATCAAAACTGTTTAAATGAAGTCTAAGTTTAAGGCATAAGAAAATTGAGAAAGAATTACTTTTTATGCACGAAAGCTCTGGTCCTTTGTTAAAAAATCTAATAATACATCTGCAACATTAAAAAAAACATATAGAGACTATTTTTTTAGATATACATAGGTAGAAATTATTTAAAGCTTATTCAAATAAAATAAACCTTACTTATTAATTTTAAATTAAAATTTTTTTATTTCACACAAAAGTAATTACATTAGCTTAAACACATCAGTGTATTTGCCTTACAAAGTATGATGTCAAGAGGGCTTGAACGAAAGATTGCTGGAATGTGTTCAATCATGGCTTTGGATCCACGTTCCAATTTATATATGCTTACATTCCTTTTCAATTTCGCTTCACTTCGGAACGTTTTTCGAGAGTTTCGATGGATTCTGCCCATGAAAAGACGTCGCGCAATATTCTACAAACGCATGGCGACTGCGGAAATGTAATAAATGTCACGATACTTCATTCCTGAGGGGTTTTAGGAAGCCAACAATACACGAATAATCCAAGAAACGCGCCATTTTTAGCTTCGCCAGAAAAAATCCCTATTCTCTTTTCTTCTTACGAAAAAAACAAACAAACTAAAAAAAAAAGAAAAAAAAAGGTTCTTTCGCGTTTTTTGGCAGCGGCAATAAAGGTGAGCTGAAGGAACGAGCACAGTGAAACCAATATGTTCTTTCCGCTTCCTTTGTAGACAGAGCGGATATAGAACAAAATTTCTTTAGAAACGAATTGGGGCCCAGAGAGCACGCTGCCTGCTCTCTTTCCCGGCTTAGTGCCCATCGATTATCGGTCCAGCGTCTGTGCATAGAGCCGTCAGTCTCTTTTTTCCTCTCTAGTCATGCCAATCGCAGCAGGTCGCAACGAGGGTATACCGGAAACTTTGTCGGATATCACACGTACTAGACACAAAGAAGCAAGAAGCTGTCAAAGCAAACACGAATACCATTTGCAGTGGATAGGTGTTGTGGGTACATTTTACGTGACTCGAGTTTTGTTGGTTGGCCTGTTTGACCTCCGTGCAGGTAGACGTTTCAGTTGGGGCCATTTCCGTTGCAATTTCAAGTGTGACGTCGAGCTGCTCCTGACTTTAGACTTTTTTAATCGAATACCGCCTTGTGCGCATGTGCGTGCCGGTGTAATCTGGGTCCAATGGATCTGACCCATTTTAATAAATTGTAAGCGTAAGATTTTCATGCTACGGTTCTGTAACGTATATCGTGTAAGTGAGGTAAGGCGGTGAATTGTTTTGTTAAAATATTGAAAGAAAATATTTTCTTATTGTGAAGTTGCCAATAAAACAAAATCTTCCAGTGGCAGTTAAGCCGTTTTCGAGGCAAAGTGAAGAAGAAAAGGTTCTGTGGGCCATTAGGGCGTTTCATTTAACTAAAAAAAAAAGCAGAAATTAAAATTGTGTTGACCTGGCCGGTCGGATGCCAGCCATTGGCTGATGCCTGGCCAAAATTCGGTGCCATCCGGGGTGGCACACCGAGAATTCTGTTGAAATGCAGTCACCGAAAATTTTATTGAAACAAATAACTCGCCAAAATTCTATTGAAATGCAGTCTCCAAAAATTCGGTTGAAACACAGTCACCGAAAATTCTATTGAAATACAGTAGTCAAAAATTGTATTTAAACACAGTCGCCAAAGAGTCAATTGAAGCACATTCGCCAAAAATTCTATTTAAACACAGTTACCAAAAAATCTATTGAAACGCTGTCACCAAAACTTCTATTGAAACACAGTCACCAAATATTCACATGAAGCAAAGAAGCCAAAAATTTTATTAAATGCAGTCGCCAAACATTCCATTGAAAGACAGTTGGCAAATATTCAATTGAAACGGTGTCCAAAAATTCGATTGAAAATGCAGTCACAAATAATTCGATAGAAACGCTGTGGCCAATATTGTGTGAGGATTCTATATGAGAATATCAATTGTTTCAACAGAGACTAAACATGATGTATTGAGTGAATCCTTTATACTTTCAATTAACACTCGCTTACATTTTTGTAAGGGCCCTTACCAAAATGATCAATGAGTATCAATTGGATTTCTAATGTATTTCTATAGTCAATTGAAACTCGACGTCTGATGAGTGATCATAAGAAACTCAATATCGATTCTATTGCATTTACTCATTAGGAATGCAAATGACTGGGGTCATAAACTCAATATCGGTTCTATTGAATTCACTCATTAAGGAGGAAACTGAGTTGTCTAAGGATTCCATATAAATTATTTTGAATTTACTCATTAAAAAAATTCACTTCAGTTCGCTCATTATCAACTCAATATCTATAAATTTTAATTAACTCATTTGGTATGCAAACGAGTTTTATCATCAAGAACTCAATAGCGGTTATTTTAAATTTGCTCATTACATTTGCAAATGAGCTTCATTATAAAGAGCTCGATATTGATTATTTTAAGTTCACTCATTAAATACATAAATGAGTTTCGTAAATTTTTTTTCATTTTGAGCTTAGTCATTAGACATGCACTTGAGTTTTATTACTTCACATACATTTGTTTGTCTTCCTATTAGAGATTAAACGAGTTGTTGTCATTGAGTAGTCGACATCAGCTGGTTTACGCCCTTTTGCTGTTGAGAAACCCAGTATGGGGACAACTGACAATAACCATGAGTCTATTGAGCCTAATATATTAGCCAATTCATAAAAAAGGAAGCAATACAATATTTTAAAGCGAGCAACTACCATGCTTCATCTTGTTCTGAGTGGTGCTATGCAGAGAAACGATAAGATACCGGCTAGGAATCACTTTTGTGGATTTAGAGATTCCACCGAAGGATTATTGCTTGTACCAATGTTCTTTTTTATTAAGGGTTAAAGTCCAGTGACGTCGAAACATTGTTTATCATTTACCAGACTTCCGAGGAGGGAATAGCATACTGGGAACCTTAATAAATGCTGAGGTGGTCACCGGCCAAACGAATATCTTTCATATGCAGGGTACATAAGGCGGTAAAGTAGTTATGGGCACTGGCCCAGTATAGTTACGGGCACTGGTTCTATTTCTCATTACTCTGATTGACTGATGATTAGGGAAGTGTGGGTAGTGTGTTGTGAGTACTTTATGGGCTGTGTTCCAAATCTTACCCAAATGGATCCGAGTTACTCCGGCGGGTATTGTCACGTGACATCACAGATTGAAAAGCGCTGGACGCGGGCAGGTTTTGAGACGCCAAGGTACAAAGCCCCTACCCTGGAGTAAGATCGAGTAAATTTTGGAACACGACCATGATGTTTGTGTTCGTAGATAAATATTCCCAACAAGTTGCAGGATATTTTGTTTAAACGCAGTTGCAAAAGCTTCTATTGGAACTAAATTGCAAACACTATATTAAAACATTATTGCCAAAAATTCAATTGAAATGCCTTTGCTAAAACTTTCATTAAAACTCGGTGGCCAATATCCTATGACGGTTCAATGCAAATTCACGAGAAAAAAGCTATTGAGTTTTAATTGAGACTCATCGAGGTGTATTGAGTGAATCCTTTACACTTTTAATTGAGAGTCGTTTTAATTTTTTGTAAGGGTTGGTTGGTGTCGGACTCGATCGATCGGGCCTGTTGCTCGTTTGGCATTAGCCTCAAATAAACGCCGTGTGGATCATGTGTGCATCATGCGGTACGTTCTCTTTACCTCTTGAGCAGGTGACCTTTCTTCGTTTTAGTGGTGGAAACATCACGCAGCAACCTTGGGCATGCCACGCCAGCTCCGCGATAGGGCTACGCGTTTACGTTCATGACTTCTATGTCTGTTTTCGTGGTGCTCACGGTGTCGCGGTAGCTTTCGGCAGTTTATGCGACTGCCGAAGCGGGCACAAAAGCTACTACTCGGAGACCAAAAGCTGGTTCCAAGATTCTACGGCCAAAGACGAACAAGGCAGCGCAGCGACGGGCTTCTGCACCTCAAGTAGCAAACAAACTAGCTTACCTAAATCAAACCACAGAAGCGAAGCCAGTTAAGACCACGAGCCAATTATTTAAGCGGCGGATTTGAGTGGTACGGAAGTGAACATAATGTTTCTTTGCTGATTGTTTCGCTGTTACGCTTGGACCATGCAACGCCTAGAACGGCTCTCTCACCAGCGACGGGTGCCATCTTGCTTCTAAAGTCACCGACGTCATGTCAGCGTCACGTTGTGATTGGTTACTGTATCGTAGTTCGCGCGAAAGTGCTTGAGATAACTCAATCCATAAACGGTAAGCAAAAAAAAAAAAAAAAAAGAAGAAAAAGAGAGGAATAAACAACATTTTTTTATCGCTCGACTGAGATTGCGGTTGAAAACGTGCGGATCCGCTTCGCGGTTGCTGATCCGCTTCCTTTGTGGATGGCTCATTGAACCGGCAATCATCGGTGAAAAATCTCATGGAAAACTAAGCGTTCAAGTCTAAGAAGGGAAGGGTTTCGACAAAACCAAAACCAAAATTTCCCGAAATCGGAGTTTTTAGGTTTTATCTGATCTTGTATTGTTCACACCGGCAGGTGTTTGTTGGTGCACCTCAGTTTTACCCGACTTTGTATTTTTGACACAGACGAATGTTTATCAGTGTTCTTAGATTAACATCGAATAGTTTACAGCTTATGTATGTATAGGCTTCTGTACTTTGTGAGGGAAATTTCGGGAGTGGGGGTTCCAGCATGGGGTGTGCTATGGGAATGTTGGGAGAGGGGGTGCATAAAACACTGGTATCAGTGAGCCGGCACATCCATTTAGCGACCGCCCGCGCGCAGTTTGTATTTTGTGCGGCGCAGTTTATTTATTTATTGAAAGTACCCTCAGGACCCGAAGGCATTACAGAGGGGGAGAGCACATACATAAAGCAAATATAGTAGTATAGTAACAAGTCAACAATATTAAATATGTAACAAACAAAGAAAAACAACAGGTCATGGGTCACTGCTAAAATAGTTAGTGATGGAATTTCTAAACAGGTTAGTATCCGTTATAGTAGCAGTGAAACCGGGGAGGTGGTTCGATTCCTCGGCTGTGCGCGGTAAAAAAAAAGATTGAAATATTGTGGAACGAACTTGCAACTCCAAATTTATACTGATGGTCAAGACGGAATGAAATGTAAAAGGGAGAGTAATCGTCTGACTGCGTAGGAAAGGATTATGAAAATACATTTTATGAAATAGGCATAGGCGTGAAACTTTAAGTCGCAAGGAGAGAAGTGGTAAACATAAACTATTTTTCATCGATGTGACACTAGCAGTACGATGGAAGTTGGAAAGAATGAAACGGGCTGACCTATTCTGAATGGATTCTAATGCAGTGATTAGAGCATTGTGACCGGGATTCCAGATGGAGGCTGCACCTTCTAATTTAGGCCTGATTAGTGTTTTGTAGAGTCTCAATTTTAGTGGAATAGGTGCCGGTGACAAGTTGCGTTTTAAGTTTCTCAACACGCAGTGAGCACGGGTAGTAGTATACTGAATATGGCGCTTACATGAAAGGATATTTGTTAAGTACAAGGTACAAGTGGCAACGTACAAGGCACTTGTACGTTGCCACTTGCTCCAAAAGGTTGCCATCTAGGTGGTAACAGGGACTGTTGGCAGGTTCGCGGGACACTCTCATCTGTTTACATTTACTAGTGTTTAGTTTCCTTAGCCATAAATCACACCGACGGGAGATAGAGTTGATATCAGATTGAGGTGCAGACAGGTCAGAATCATGACAGATTTCACGGTAAATTGTACAGTCATCAGCGAAGAGACGAACGGATGACGACGCGTTAATTGGAAAATTGTTAATGTAAATTAAAAATAGTAGTGTGCCTAAAACAGACCCTTGAGGAACTCCAGAATTCACAGTCACAGGAGGAGAGTTTTCTTTGTTAATTGTTACATATTGTGAACGGTTATTCAGGAAAGACCGAATCCATGAGGGAACGTTAGGGTCAATGTTAAGTTTTGAAAGTTTTAGCAGTAATAGCTCGTGTCACTCCTTATCGAATGCCTTGGCGAAATCTAAGAAAATGCAGACCACCTGGGAGCCTCGGTCAAGAATAGAATGGATGTGATGAGTGAAGGATAGGAGCTGAGTTTCACAAAATAATGATTTACGAAATCCGTGCTGTGCTTCAGTGAAGAAATTATTCGACTCTAGGAAATGTACGAGTTGGGAGAAGATAACGTGTTTCAGAAGATTACACGGTATGCTTGTTAATGAAATGGGACGATAGTTGTTAGGGGAATGTTTATCGCCATCTTTCAGAATTGGAACCACCCGCCCCACTCGCCAATCACAAGGTAAAATACCATCGTGCAGCGACTTTTCAAACAGTTTGAAACGAATAAGAGAAAAGTATAATTCAGTGTTTTTCAGAAACTTGGAATTAATACCGTTCACTCCTGATGAGGATGATAATTTTAGTTCATCTATAATTTCTGCAATACCAGCAGGATCAACGAAGATAGCATCTATTGACAGGTAACAGGAACAGTTCATCGAGAGGTAACTTATGTTGCTAATATTGAAGAATGATTCAATAAATATACTATTTAAGAAAGTTAGCACATTCGTCACTGGGCACGCTATCACCATTTGAAGTTTTGAGAGAAATCGAAAGAACGGTCCTTTTTGTTAACAGTATTCCAGTTTCCTTGATAGTGAGGTATATAAACTTCTACTAAACATATGTGCTTTTGTAATATAAGCAATGCCCGGAGGGCACGACACCACTGCGGAAGCCATGACGCAAATTCGCTTGTTCGTTCCAGGTTGGTTACCTCAAACACGTCAAATTCTATCGCTGCAATGACCTTTGTTTACTTTTGGTGTCATGCCCCAGCGACGATGTGTGCTCTTGGTAGAAAGTGATTTGTTATTACTGTTTCCAGTACTCGTACATTTTTTTTCGGTCTCTCAGCTCCTCTTATTAATGTCGGGAGAGGTCGAAATGCATCCGGGCCCTGATACCGCCATTGACCACGTAGCTAACCCAGGACCTCATACCGACAGCGCCCACATAGCGAGTATTGCAGCTGCTGTGCAGAGGATCGAGGCTACGCAGACAGACATGTTGGCGAAGGTTGTGTCTCTAGAGAGAGAGGGCGAAAAGCTACCGATATAGCAGTTCAACAACTGTTCTCTAGTTTAAGCGCTGTGGAAGCTAAGTTGGCTGCGACCGACACTGCATCTGAAACTACGCTTCAGCATTCCCGAAGGCATGGCTGTCGAGCTGGTGAATACCCAGAAAAAATGTGAAAACAATGAAAATCGACTTAGAAGGTCAAATCTGTTGTTTTTTTGGTTGCCCTGATAACCAAGCCGAAACGTGGGGGCAATCAGAAGAAAGAATCATCGTTTTGCGCGCAGAACTTGGGAATTGAGTTCGACCCCTTAAATCTTAAAAGATCACACCCGCTAGAAAATTCAATTCCAAGAAAAAATTAAAGATAAAGAAAACATTTTGTCCCTCTGGTTTCAAGCTAAAAGATACCCCTTACGCTGTGCGTGAAGATTTTTCCGAGTCTGTGCGACTTGCTCGGAGCAAACTTTTTCAATACGGAAAAGACTTAAACGTACCGTTTAAAGTACGTTTTAACAAATTGCATATAAAGAACAAACGATTCGTATTTAACCCTGAGTCTCAATCTGTCATCGAACTCTTCTAACTAGCTCGGCAGTATAAAAAAACCAAAACGTTACCTCCATCACATCAAGCTGCAACACGTGATAAAAAACCAAAATGTTTCTGCCCTCTTCACAAACATTCGCAGTTTCATTCCAAAACGAGACGAGCTTCATGACGTACTCGAGGATAGCGCATCAGACATAGTGATTTTCACAGAAACGTGGTTGAAATGCGATATTGAGGACAAAGAAATATTTTCTATTAACTTTAACTATAACGTTAAAGTTAATACCACCACCCCCTGTCCACTCCGGCATGACCGGAGTGGACAGGGGGTGGTGGTGTGCTCATTGCGATAAAAAGGCAGATATCTTTTGGCGTGTGTGTATTGAACAACAGCTTGGAATTTACTTGCATATGCGTTTGTACTCCCTCGAGTAAGATTATTATAGGAGTGTGTCATAAGCCACCTGACTCTGCTTCATCCTTTCATACCGATTTGTGCTCTCTTCTCGTTGATATTAAAGGTCGTTTTCTTAAAGCCGACATGCTGTTATTTGGCGATTTTAATTTTCCTTTTGACTGGTCCAAGTTATCCCTTGGTGGTACAGCAGCATCTAAGAAATTCCTGGAAATGTTTCTCACTTTAAACTTCACACAGTTAGTTGATCAACCAACCCGTGCAGATAATATCCTAGACTTGATACTGACCACACCACCAGACATCGTAAAATATATTCACTACTGTGAAAGGCTAAGCGACCACAGGCTACTGTATATTACCTTATCACTTCCCGTTATCGTAAATCATTCTATTTCTAAGATCATTCACGATCCTAATAAGGCAGATTATGAATCAATAAACCGCGAGTTGACAACTTTTTTTTACTCTTAGGTTGATAATTTTTACCTTAGATCGGTGGAGCATAACCCGGTGCTGTTTAAAACAAAAATGAATGAACTTGTGAAAATATTTGTTCCTACAATCCGTATTCGTACAGATTCGACTAACCCATGGTTTACAAAAACTTTCCTTTCATTGCGAAATAGAAAAAAAAAAGACTCTTTGCGAAGGTCTAACGTGTCGACACGACCGAAGTTTGGGAGGCTTACAATTCTTGCCTCAAAGAGTACACCAGGAGCCTTAAGCTGTCCAAAAATAGATTCTTCTTCCATGACTTACCGACCATCCTGCGGACTAACCCAAGGAAGTTCTGGAACTTAGTATCACCAAAAACTAATAACCCTACGTACATCTTACCCATGAAAATGGCGACCTCATCCCTGAAAGCGAGAACCCTAAAGTACTAAACGACTACTTTTCCTCAATTTTCACTATAGAGTGCTCAGCCACTATCCCTACTTTCACCGAAGAGCTTCACGAGCGAATGTCTCCAATCAGTATAGACCCTGCTGGTATCGTAAACCTACTAGAAAAATTAAAATTCACATCGTCCGCTGGTACTGACAATATAAATTTAATAAATTCTCAAAAACACCAGCATTATTTCTAGTGAATTTTTGTCGCTCATATATAATCAGTCCTTATATGAAAGCCTCCTTCATTCAGACTGGAATATTGACAAGGTTGTCCCGGTTCTTAACAGGGAATTCGCTCTACTGTCTCTAACTATCGCCCGATACCTTTAACATCTGTCTCATCCAAACTACTTGAGCACATACTTTACTCTCACATTATGACTCACTTAACAACAAACAGATTTTTCTTTATGCATCAATATGAATTCCATAAAGAACTACCCTGTGAGACGTAGCTCTGTGACTTCGTTCATAATCTACACACTAACCTCGAGTGTCATGCTCAGACAGACGCCGTCTTTCTTGATTTCTCCAAAGCTTTCGACCGTGTCCCCCATCAACGTCTCCTTTCCAAGCTGTCCTCTCTCCACCTTGATCCTTTAGTGTTTGCATGGATACGCGACTTCCTTTCCTCCCGCGTACAGTTCACGGTCTTCAATGATCACTGGTCCACCTTCACAAATGTCTCCTCTGGTGTTCCGCAAGGGTCCGTTCTCGGGCCTCCGCTTTTTTAAATATTTATTCATTACCTTACTTCCACCTTTTCCTCTAAAATACGCCTCTTCGCAGACGACTGCGTCGTCTATAACAAAGTAAAATGTGTGCATAATCACAAACAGCTACAAGATGACCTTCTAGAAATTAACCAATGGTGCAACACCTGGTTTATGTCACTAAACAAATCCAAATATAAATTAATCCGCTTCACTGAAAGGAATCTATCCTATATCATCAGTACTTCCTCGACTCTGACCTAATCGAAACCGTTTCAATGTATCTTGGTGTAAGACTAACATCAGACTTTTCATGGAATAACCACATTGAAGCCATACACGCTGACTCATCGAGAACTCTAGACTTCATTCGACGTAACCTGCGCACCGCTCCTTCAGTCGTTTGCAAAATGGCGTACGACACGCTCATCAAACCAAAATTAGAATATGCAGCTTCCATCTGGAGTCCTCATCAGGCTTACCTCATAAACCACCTGGAAGCAGTGCAAAATCGGGCCGCTCGTTTCATCTTGACCACCAACGATTTTTCTGTCAGTGTATCCACGTTAAAATTCAACTGACCTTGTCTTCCTTGCAGCTCCGCAGAAACCTCTCTCGCCTCTGTCTTCTTCATAAAGCTTACTATCATTGCCCCGGCCTCAAGAACTCGTTTTTATCACCTCCCGACAGAACAACTTTTCGTCTTAACAATGCCTGTACAATCAAACGTATTTCCGGTTCCACAAAAGCATTCAATCAGTCTTTCCTTCCTCAAGTGATCTCCGACTGGAACAGCTACCATCCTCCATCGTCACCATCGTGGACCCAGAGGTTTTTTTCTACTAGGCTTACGGATTCACTTTTATTGTTATTAGTATTTTTTGCCAGTAAGTACTATTAATGAGCTTGACCTGGATGTATTAATTAGCTTGTGTTTCTTCCTTTTCTCGTTTGCATAACATGTATATATTCCTCCTTTATGTAATTCCCTAACCGAGCCCTTAAGGTGAATATAAATCAAATGAAATGGAAGATGTCAAACAATAGATTATAAAGTGTTCATATTTGACTGGCACCTTCGAAGGTTTATGTTGTACTTTTTTATAAGTAACAGTAGGTTTTGTGTGTACACGCACCTGCAACTCTTTCGTTATTTCCAATAAATATTACTCCCAGCATAAAATCTGATTTCTAGAAAGGCAGCATCAATCATCGACTTTTTAATTTAGAATACAAGATAATTTGGTAGAGAACGTTCAACGATTAGTGAGAAACAAAGAATAACAGCGTTAACATAACCAATCCTGTGCCACCAGAAAGAAAAGTACAATGACACGAATGATGAGAAACCGGCGTAAAATCAGTTTATTGATAAAGAACAAGCAAACACTTTTTGACTCTGAAGAGGCGGTATTTGCGCTTTTTTTACGTTCTGAATAACATCACGACGGTTATTACTTTATTTTGTCAATATCTTTCTTACCACCCGTTTTAATACGACGCCCGTGCAAGGGCGAAACACGAAAGTTGAATCCTGTGAATCCTCAGACGGTTACTTTGCGAAAAGAAAGACACCGCGCAAAAGTTCAGATTCCGACCTCGCACGAAAACTCGCATTTTCCATTCTCAATTTTCGCGCGACGCTCTCCCGAATGAAGAGCGCTGACGGCGCGGAAAGGGGAAACGAACGCGAACAAAACCGAACAATACTGTGATACGCCAGGCATCCGAGGAAGATCGAAGAGAGTAAGAAAATAAGAGAGAGAGAGATAAAGAAAGAAGAGAAAGAAGTGTTTGAAACTTGGATATGAAACAACATGTCCGCTCGCGTGCCTTTTATCTTTCCCCGTAGCAGTGCTCGAAGAGGACGCGCGCAGCAGGCACACACAGACGGGCGGAAGCGCAGAGCAACGCCGGGGAATCCAATGCCCCTCGGAAGACAGATAGCCGGGAAGTGCCCGTGGCGGTTACCAACACACAGAAACACAGGCACACGCAGCCCGCCGTATACACCGAGCGAGGGCGCCTTGCTCGCGAGAGCCGAGGAAATCAAGACTGCCACCGCGCGACATGCATCACCCGCGAGAAAACGACGCCTCCGTCGCCTCCCCCAGCAGCGGCAACGCCGACCAGAGAGCTCTGCGTCTTCTAAGAAAGGCGACTTCCTTTCGATGGACCCCATTGGACGCTACGAGTCATCCGCAGCCAGTCCAGTGCTGTGAACGTGCCGCAACACTGCGCGACACCCATGCCTCAAAGCAGCGCGCCTTCCGAAAATCACGTGACACTGACACCGCATTAGATTGGCCCCAATGACTGGTGCTGCGGTTCATCGGAAGGAGCAAACGGAATATACTGACCTCACGCTGGGAAACTGCACGCGCGGAGATGAAACAACCGTACGCCAGCGGGGAAAGAGAACGATGCTGCTGTTTCGTTTGTTGTCGCGCGGACTACCCGAGAAAGAAAATTTTGTTAGCAACGAGCGGGCAACGTGCCGCAAGGCCCTTCCTTTCCGTTCGCTGTTGTTGTTCTTCTTCTGGGTGTATTTTCAACTTCTGATTTGGTTTGTTTTCCGCGACTTTTGTTTGGTCTTGCATTGACTTGCTCCAGAATTGTGGCCCGCGTATACCGCGGCATACCGCGTGCCACAACGAGGTCACCGAGTCGTTGTATCGTGTGTTCTTGAGAAAACAGAACCACGTTTCTCGGCTTGCGTCAAGTAACTACGTGTTCCAGGAAGCTGAAACGCCGTGAGAATGTGACGCTAGGGGTTGGGATAGTACGCAAACAATTTGAGAACATGACGTTATCCGGATTAGAAGATAAAAAAGAAAATCTAAATTAACCTGTGAGCCGACTTCCACCTGAGACTAAAATTCTCAAAACAAGAGCTGACGTTGTGGACACATGTGGGATTTATATAAGTGAAAAACACTTGGTTGCATAAAAGAGAAATATTGATTTCTACCTCGTCGACAGTTTCCGTGATAGAAGTGGCACTTGATATTTTGGAGTAGGTTCCGTTGGAGGCAAGGCATTGACTTGGAGGTGCCATTGACTCTTTTGGAGCAGATGCCAATATCTGTTACCACATCACTTGAAAACAAAATTTGACTGCATCCTTAAACGCGTTTACTGTGATAATGACTATAGGGCTCTTTTCTGATACTGGCACATTACTTATTACCATTTATAATAAGAGTACGAAAGAAAAAAACAACAGACCGTTAATATAAAAAAACCGAGACTGTGGAAAAAAACAACACATAAACTAAAATATCCTTCTAGCATATGTGTCATTTTTTTCCTTTTAGTGTGTTGTTTCGTTTTTATCTGCAGCCTCTGGGTTTTTGTTAGGCCTAATATTTACACAGATATTCCTTTTTTTAGAACAAGGCTGTTGTCAGGGTAAGTTCCAATTACAGTGGATTTATATAAAACAAATAGGGCTCCAAAAAGTATTATAGAGCATCACTTCTGCTCGGATAAAGTCTCACTCCCCTCCGCCTTTTATACTCGGTAGTTTATTTAGCCCGTAAATATAAGATCTTTGAAATGCCATCAAAAACAAGCATATCCATTATTTCTCGAGACAGATTTTTTAAAATGAGTGGTTAACCTACAATTTCAAGGAACATAGACCAGTTATAATATTTATAATTTCCGAGGCTATCGCACTAACCCAGGCGCTCCTCCATGTCAGCCGCTGCTCCTAGCACTCCGGTGCGAAGCGGGGAAGCTCGACCCTCGCGCTCTGGTTAGAGGCGCTGAAGGTTGACGCCCCCGAAATCCAGGTCCAGCCGACCCTATAACATACACATGTAATTTGACACCCCCCCCCCCCCCCCCCCTTTCCCGCATCCCAAGTCATGGCCATCCCATCTACTTTAAAGAGGTACTCCGGCGATTTTCTGAGCTACCCCTGCTAACTATATTTACTTAGCCCCGGCGTTGACCCTTTCCGGTATGTTATTTAGTGTCGCGGAATTTATAATAGTTTCAAACTCAGCTACTCTTTTTTTTTGTTTCCACAAATCCTCATACACCTAGAAATCTAAGGCCGACTACAGCCATCACTAAACTTCCACAAAGAGACCTTCAGTTACAACAAAATAACATGCACCCTTGTATCTTCAACGTTCGTCACTTAAAAGATAACCAAAAATCAACCGTTACTCCTCTTCCCCTTCTCCCCCACCTTCAAAATAAACAACAAATCCAACTACACCAAGAAGCAATTGTAGTTTTTAAGACTGACCTTCCAAAAGCACTAGCCTCTTCTTCACTTGCTCGTCTTGCGTACAGCAACATCGAAAAGCAACTGTTGTTAAGTTCGAACACGGGATTTTGTTAAATTGAAACGTGTGAGGTTGTTGTAAAACGCTCGTGCAATGAGGGGGAAAAGTACACTTGGCTCGTCTAATCGCCCACCACAAACATAAATAAATAAATATATATATATATAAAAAAAAACAGATTTCGAAGGTGAATATATCAACAAGTGAAACCCTGCTTCTGCTTGTTTTCTGCTTGTGGTGCCCTTCCGTCACGGCATTCAAATTCGTGTGTTGCCATTTGATAAAAAAGATTAAAAAAAAAAAAAAACTTTGCTCGATCTAATTAAATTTTTTAACTGTAGCGGAAACGAGTTTTTTTTTTTTTTTTCACGCCTGAAATTTGTAACGGGAACGCATTCCAAAATTTAAAAAGGAACGAGGGATAAGCTTTCGTTCTCTTTTTTTTTTTTTTTTTGAGGAACGTGTACAACACTGGTTTTGTGTCAGAAACAGGCCCAAATGATCCATGTTGTACGCATGGGTTTAGTTCTCAATCAATTTCGCTGCTAGAGACATGACGGTTCCATCTAATCCCCAAAATAATCTCAGAACCCCCCCCCCCCCCCCCCTTCCCGGTCTAAATACGGGGGGGTTGCTCCGAGACCCCCCTTACTTCAAGCCTTCTGGAAATATCTGCATCCGCGATTCGCCCCTAGGTTCAGCCGTTATAAAGACTTGAATTTGTCAGTCATACTCCACTGGCTAAACTGGCCTCCTAAAACGGAGACATCAAACGCCGTCAAACAAACTTCATATGCCGCCTAAACTTGCACGTATAACTAATTTCGCTTTAGAACAACCAACGTGAACGCTCTGCGATAGTGAGAAGCTTGTTTCGCATTACACGACACGCAGTTCGCGAAACACCGACTCGGTATAGTTTCACGATTCCTTTAATAAAGTAACCGTACACTTCTCGAGAGGTTAATTGTGTTGCGTGTACGTTCACACAACGGGAAGTTCGTGAGTCCCAATGGGCGTCTGGTGTCTCAGCCCTAGACGAGAAATACGATGCCTAGTTCCCAAGTAGTTGGTTGTTGGTTGAATAACTTGGAGAGTAGTCGCCGCCCATCTCTAAGCCGGATTAAACGTTGCGCCCAGGAAAAGCTCCTCTTCGCGCGTCTGGGCAGATGCAACAACAACAAAAAAAAGATAAAACACAGCTGCGAGAGATTCCGGACAATTAAACGAAATGGAAAGAGAGGTCGCTGTGTCTGTCCACGGTGGTATGTCTGTCCAGTTTATTTACTCGCCCATCCCATCTTTTTTTTTTTTTTTTTAGATGTTGGGTGCGATGCGCCGTTCGCACTGCGTTTCACTTTACAATGGACTGCAGGAAACGCTGCGCACCATCCCAGCCAATGTGGCGCTGTGAACGCAACACGTGACGGTACGCACCCCGCGCGGCACACGAACACCCCCTATAGAACAATCAAAGCCCGTGCTCTAGAAATTCGACGTCATCACACCGAAATCGAACGCAGATTATAGATTGGACACGAGGGCTATGTCAGCTCTCGGCTGGGCCCCCGTGTCCAATCAACGCCATCGAGGAGACGTGGGGTTCGGGCCCGATTGCCGAGTTGGTGCCATCCTGGTGTGACGCGACGTGACGCAGGAGAGAGAGGAGGCTGTTCGCAGGTTATGATAATTCCAGATGGCGGGATGCGTCTCTCCCGAAAGGCACGTGACACTCGCATGGCATTCGATTGGCTTCCATGTTTCGTAGCGTCCTTTGTGGTCCATCGTAAGGCTCAAGTAGATATGAAGCTTCTGGGAGGTGGCAGGACGCAACCAGAGGTGAAGACAGAAGTGTGGAGAGACAAGCCCCCAACGATGACCAAAACCACAGCTGTTTAGGTCACCCTCGGGTGGCCATCCGAGGTTGACCTAAACGTACCAGCTGAACGCGCAACACTCACGTTTAGGCAGGCAAGTGCTGGCTTTAAAATGGCTTGTCCCGTTTTCTTGTATCCATTACGTTCAAAACCTGCGGCGGTGATGGCGCAAGCGAACTTCCAGAGAATTTAGCCTTATTTTATTTTATTTATTTATAAATACTGCAATCTTTAGCTAGGATTTTAGCAGGGAGGGTTTACAATGGTGAAAGTATATATACATAGCTCGAACAAAAGCAAAGGAAAAAAAATACATACAAGATGTAACATAATGAAATTAAACAAATACAATGCGAAAAAATATTAACTAAGGTAAGAGGCAAATAATGTCAAAGATGGCTACAAAACTAAATCATTAGTCAGGATATTCAATCAATTATTGTTCTTGGAAAAAAGAATACGCAATTATTGCGTGTGCGGAAATACCTTACCATTAAATCATGCCTCTGTCTAGTCGCATATACCCGGACAAAAAGGTAACTAGTTGAGATATGTCAATTTTATAATACCCTTTAATAAGTTGAAACAGAAACTTGAGACGGGAATCATGATTTCTTCGTGTTAACGGTGGTAAGTTGGCTCTTGCTAAAAGCTCGGTTAGAACTAGTAAGCCCAAAATTGTTGTATAGAAAGCGAGCGTCCTTTCTCTGCCCGCTAAAAATTTTAATAATATTAGTCATGGGGAAAGGGTCCCAAATAATAGCAACGTAATGTAGCCTTGGCTGAACAATTGATTTATCTGCTAGAAGGCGAACAGGACGGGTACGTTTCAAGGCTTTTTTGAGAAAGAACAAACTTACCTATGGCGTTAGATCCTACGGAGTCAATGAGCCGAGTCCAAGTAAAATAATTTGAGATCCGCAGACGTAAGTACTCATAGTGTGTTATCTCGGAGAGAAAGGTATTATTACCAAAGTAATTAAATTTTAATGGTATTTTCTTGTTAGTGATCCTCATAAAAACACTTTTGTCATAGTTCATACTCATCTGCCGCGCATTACACCAAGCAGCAACTTTTTGGAACGCACTAGTTAGCAACAAAACATCCGATATACGTTAAACCCGTTTAGAACGAACCCACGCACAGCAATTATTGTCGATATCGAACTCGCGGAAAATTTAAATAAAAATGCATGTAAAGAAGTACTTTTGATAACGAACAGCATATTGGCTATATCGAACTTTATCCCCCCGGGAAGGCTTCCAAAAACGCGCAAACAATCGTCTTCTAGCCTGTGCCCCCCCCCCCCCCCCTCAAAAAAAAAAAAAAGTAGGGAAGAAATAAATTTTCAAGAAGCTCAAGTCGCGGACAAAATTGATAAAGAGATGCGATCCAGAAAAGGAGGAAGCTAAAAAAAAAAAAACATTCTGCACGCACGCACAGAAAACAAATCTTCATCCCAAAGCAGTTGCCCACGAAGGAAAGGGATTCAAAAGAGAAAATAAGCAAAAAAAAAAAAAAGAACTCTTAAGCGTTTTGTTTAAAGGTGGAAGTGAAGAGATGAGAAAGAAGGAGAAACTCTCGCCTTACAACGAACGCATCGTGGAAGTTCGTTGTAAATGGTTTTTGCTATATCGAACTACTTGCTATATCGAACTGGTCGTAGCGTCTCCTGCTGTTCGTTATAAATGGGTTTGGCTTACTATCTATTTCTGAGTAAATTGCACAATCATCAGCGTATAGGTTAATTTTAACCGGAATGTCCTGCAAAATGTCATTAGTCAGTATTAAAGAAAAAGCAGTGGTCCAAGAAAAGATTCATGGGGAACGCCAGAGTCAATGGATAGTTTATTAAAAGAACATTTGTTAAACACTACAAGTTGTTGTCTATTAGAAAGGTACGCCGAAATCCATTTAACTTACCGGGTGTTTTTAAAAAAATCTTATCTAGCTTGTATAATAACTTTTCATGCGATACCTTATCAAATGCTTTCGTAGAGTACAGGGTGTCACAAAAAATGTACAGGTATTTTTTTACCACAAAAATAAACCAGGCATCGCTGAACGCTCATTCTCCGCCCAAAAGTAGCGCTAGAGGTCACAACCAGATGCCAAAGTTTCAGCCCGATCCGATACCTTATTCAAAAGTTATGTGATTTTCTGAAAAGTTCAATGGGAAAATTAAGCCCATTTTCGCCCGTTTTCAGTTTCTGGGACCCATAGAGCCCCATGTATTCAAAAACTCCGTCAGCCGCCATTCTCCCATTGAACTTTTCAGAAGATCACTTATAACTTTTGAATAAGGTATCGGATCAGGCTGAAACTTTGGCATCTGGTTGTGACCTCTAGCGCTACCTTTGGGCGGAGAGTGAGCGTTCGGCGATGCCTAGTTTATTTTTGCGGTAAAAAAACAAAAACAAAAAAAGAAGAACCCTAAATTTTCTTTTGTAACAGCCTGTACATAAAAATTGCATCTGTCTATTTTCGGTTATTGATTGAGGTTGAAAAATCGTGCATCGTTTCATTTGGCTGAGAACATTTTGAGTCCATCCTGAACCCATGTTGATGTTTAGTCAGGATATTGTATTTATCGACAAACGCCTATATATTGCTACGTATTATGTGCTATAAAAGCTTGCATTACGCTGATGTCAGTGGAATAGGATGGTAGTCTTTGATGCTCTGCTTCCTCCCATTCTTATGGAGCGGTTTCACTCTGGCAGTTACTCAGTCGTCTGGAATTCGGCCTTCGGGAAGGCTTTGGAAGGATTAATATAGTGCCCTTCCACCGCACTAATGAACGAAAGTAAGCATAGAACGCCCGGTTCACGGGATTTCGTATATAGGTTGCGTTCAGAGCGTCGTATACGCAAGACGCTGATGCACAGTATACGGCAAAGTCATTAGAGCAACTGTTCGCCCTACACAACACGAGATGCAATGCAGAGTGCGCCTGATTTGTTACGCGGTTTTCTCCGCGGCCCTGTCGTACCTGCCATTTTGGTTGCTGTGGACACAACCAACAGAGATTCACTCGCTTTACTTCAGTGGCCGTCGCGCCAACCACCGACAACATGCAATCACGCGAGCCACAAGAGACGAGCAAAAATCGCGAAAGAACGCGTTCCGGCCAGTTGTGTGTTTTCCCGCTAGTTGCCGTTCGTTTCGCCGGAATCGCGAATAGGGAGGTGCCTCGTCCGGCTTGTTTTCCACAGAGTTGCATGTTTACTCAACACAAAGCACGTGGACTGGATTTCATTACGTCATCTTCCTCGACTGAGTACTGCGTCAATGCTCGACTGGGAATCGTCTTCAACGCACCACTTCCGAAAATCCCAGCACGCAACAAGACGCGCGTTTCATTATGGGACCTATTTGGCTATGGAGAGAAGTGGCAAGGAGTTCGTCAACGGTGCTTTCGGATTCAATTGTCCTTGGACGAAGCAGTGCGTCTCAGGAATGCATGGAGATAAAGTCAGCGCTCGTCTGCATTGCACCCATTCACCTTCGTGAGAGCCCCCTTTGAAAAATGAACCTCCAGCAGTCGCAAGAACCTGTATAAACTTAGCGTGGAGTACGAGTACGGCCAGTGGCGCCCCCTACGTTTCTAGCAGCCTCACTAGCACTCCAGAGCGCAGCATGACCGTCCAGGTTCACGAATTGTTTAAGAAGCCCACTGAGGGGAATATGGAACAAGATGGCTTGCCCAGTACACTTCTTCTTCCAGGGGCTTGCGTAGTCCTGTGTTCATCTACGCACAAACTGGCACGTCAAAAGCACCCCTTTCTCTTCCCCCAAAAAGTAAGAAAAAAGAAGTACTTTATCATTTTATTTTCATTAGTGGGCGACACCTACAGTAATATAAATCCAAGAGAACTCATATATCTAAAAATGCAATCACTGTATTGGGTAGTGACACGGGATATCGTGAAGTGAGGTTGACAAATGGAAACAGAAACTTAGTTCCAAAAGGTTCCAGAGATGCTTTGCGCGGCACTAACCGCTAGGATCGCTTCGATTTTGTGAGAGCGCTCTACTGGCGCTTGACCGATTGAACTCGAGCCCAGCCGAGCGATGCGTCAGAAACTCAACCAAAAAATTCATGTTGTTGCTGCGCCGGGTTTAGTTCTCATCTGTGCTACTTGGCTCGCGTCGGTTGTATTTCCTCCCCAATAGCCCAAATGCCTCGCCTCTGGGAACGCAGACAAAGGACTCGTACAATACCCTTCGTACAAACCGGGGCAAGGGTACGAATCAGGGCGTCATCTAGAGGGCAATTTCACAATACATCGTATTTTAAAAGCTTGAAACGGACCAGTTTATTAATGTAATCTTTACTCGAACAATGCCAGGTGGTTCTTCGAGCCCTACACTACTTTTGGAAGCGAGCAGTCGCTTTACTTTACAGCAGCAATCAATATTGCACGCATTTGCTCTCCGGAAGAGCCGATACCCCTTGCTGCTCAAAAATACTTGGTTTGAGAATTTAAAGGGTCTGCCCACTCCGAGATGTAAACTCAAACCTCGCGGGAGTCGTTGGGTTAGAGCGCAAATCTCGAGCGCAGTGGGAGCTGCGTCCATTCGGGCCTAATATTAGTCCCCGTGCAAGCGAACCGGCAGGTAGAACGGCAAAAAGTAAACATTCTCACGCTAGTGAAGTAGCCAGGATTTTTTTTTTTTTTTGGCCGGGAGAAAAGGGGGGGTACGAGGTACGAGGCGGCTGGCGTGTGCATGATTTGGAGTGCGAAGAAGGGTGGGCGGTAAAGATGCATGTGTATACTATAGGGAGAAAACTTAACCTCCACCCCCCCCCCCCCCCTCCCCCAAGGCTACGCCACTATACTTCGTTTCAGCTTCGGTCCGAGCGCAGCAAATGTTATGAGCCGAAGGGCCAATCAAACAGCCAAAGAGGCACAACGTCATGGCGTGCTCTCTGAAGTTGATAGGACCAGCTGCTATTCGCCGTCTCTCTGTGCGCGCTCCTCCGCCGGCTAGTCCTATCAGGCGCAGAGAGTACGCCATGACGGTGCGCTTTTTGCGCTGTTTGATTGGCCCTTTGCCTCATAACATCGGCCGCGCTCGGACCGAAGCTGAAACGAAGTATAACACACGTACAGCACGCTTTATCTAGTGGTTTGCCGTTTTCTAGAAGAGATACGTCGCACTGGCCGTGCGTGCGTGTGTGTTCATGCATGCGTGTCTTTGTGTCTGTGGTTGTGTGTGTATGTCTGTTCATGTGCGCGTGTGTATTTCTTCGTATGTGCATGTGTGCCTGTGTTCATCTGTTTGTGTGTTTGTCATTGTGCTTTTTCGCGTGTGTGTGTGTGCGTGCGTGCGTGCGTGTGCGTTTGTGTGTGTGTGCTTCCGAGCGATTGTAGTCTGTCGAAACGGTTCCACCCGGGGCATTCTCTTATCGACGGCCTGGGAGAGGCATACGTGTTTTGCATTTCTCCGAGCTGAAAGCACCAACTCGTTGCTTCGGTGAGTCCGGGGTTTGCGGGCTATCGAGAGCCGACTCTGCCTACCGAAAGAGCTAGACACTGAAGCCTGGAATTACCGTCAAACTGCAAACAGGCTCAGTCCCTCTGTGTCAAACAAATCATATCTCCGTGTCAAACAAATCAAGGGGGCATCGTCGATTGTGTCCACATATATTTGTGGTAGCGACTGGCCATGTGTGTGGCCAGAGCGGCCAGAGCGAACCAGGTGTGTGTGCATGTGAAGAGGATGTGCCCCGGCTTGCACAGGGCACGAGACTGGGAGCTGGACTCGCACGAGACAGGGCCTGAACTCGAACGAAGCAGGGACCAGTTATGATGATGTAAATAAGTGGAATTACATAAAACATGGCATCAGAATAGAGGAACGACGAGCATTCTTCACCTGCTGCAGAGAAAGGTGAACAATGGCTGAAGCCAGCCTCAAACCTTCTGCTTCGATGGCATCGTTTATGATTCAGCCACCTGAACCTTTCTGCTTTCCGTTACCAAATGAGTGTCCCAAATGGAAGAAACGCTTCGAACGGTTCCGAACCGCACCAGGACTTTTCGCAAAGCTTGAGGAGCACCAAATTGACACCTTCCTTTATATAATGGGAGATCAGTCAGAGGACGGTCTCAGCACTTTCCAGTTGTCGGCGGAGGATTCCAAAAATTTTGTCGTCGTACTGCAAAGGTTTGAGAGCTACTTCATCCCAAAGCGGAGCATAATTTTCGAGCGAGCACACTTCAACATGAGATCCCAACAAGACGGAGAGTTAATTGAAGAGTTCGCAAAGACACTTTATACCCTGTCAAAGGACTGTGACTACGGAAATCTGCGAGAGCAACTGGTGAGGGAAAAGCTACAGCTTAACGCCGACCTAACGCTTCAGACAGCGCTGGAAACAGCCCAACAAGTAGAAAACGTGCGCAAACAACAGGAGAAACTAAACACCAAAATCGAAATTCTAACGTCCACAAGATTTCGTCATCGATCAAAAAAAAAAAAAAAAAAAAAACTGCTTCTACGGTTCTCAGTACAAGCAAATGCGAGTGTCCTGATGATAGGATACAGAGGGAAAATACTCCATACCAGCGATGCAGGTGGTGTGGGAGAGACACGCATCCACGCACCTCGTGTCCAGCGCGGTCCAAAGTATGCACAGATTACCACAGGAAAGGGCACTTTTTCGAGGTATGCCTATCAAAAAGAATGACCTTCGTAGAATCTTTAGTTCCGAAAGTTGGTTTATGAATAGTGACAAATCCGCAAGCAAATAGTTGGGATGTTGATGTGTTAGTCCAGTCCGAGCCAGTGAGATTTAAGATCAACACAGGCGCCGACAAAACTGTAATCCCACCAGCGGTGTTCAACAAGCTTGAACCACAACCGCTACTGCAAAATCCACCTCGCCAACTTCGTGAACCAGACGGAAAGGCGCTAGCAATACAAGGTGTGGTACTCATCGCAATGTCGTACAAAGACCGAGTGTCCGAGCAGAGCATCTATGTTCTTCAAGACGTCACCATATCCCTTCTAGGAAAGCCGGCTATCGAGGGGCTCTAACTATTTTCACCAATCAACAGAATCGAAACGACGGTAAACCCGAAAGTCGACTTTCCATTACTGTTCACAGGGTTGGGAAAATTATCTGGGGAATATCACCTGCAGCTTCAGGAGAACACGAAACCGTCGTGTCGCGATCCCACTGTACGAAAAGACGAAGCAAGAACTTCAGCGTATGGAGGACATCGGCGTCATCTCCCCCGTCTGTGACCCAACCGAATGGTGCGCACCCATGGTGATCGTACCAAAGTAGACTAAAGGCCGGTTCTCACATGCAGCGAAGCGCTGATGTAGCGCTCCTCGCGTGTCGTCAGCTAATTATCGTCTGCCATGAGCAACAGTTTTGGTGGTGCAAAACAAAGCTGGTGAACGCTCCCGTCAGCACGCGCTTAGCGCGAGGTCAGCGCTAAGCTTGTAGCGCTCCGCTGCATGTGTGAACAGGCCCTAAAGCAGTGCGCATATGCGTTGACTTCACAGAATTAAACCGCTATGTCTTGACAGAGTGGCATCCCATTCCGTCCGTCGAACATACTCTTGGCCTTCTTCAGGGTGCGAAAATCTCCACGAAACTCGACGCTAACTCCGGGTTTTGGCAGATTCCCTTGAGCGACGAAAGCAAGAAATTCACAACGTTCATCACACTTTTCGGGAGATTTTGTTTCAACCGACTCCCATTCGGGATCTCATCTGCTCCAGAAAATTTCCAAAAACAACTGTCAAGCATCCTTGAAGGACTCAGCGGTGTCGTATGCCTCATGGATAATGTTCTGATTTGGGGATCCTGCAAAGAAGAACGCAACGAAGGACTCCGTAACGTCCTTAAAAATATCTGCAGTGCAGGAATTTCTCTTAACAAGGACAAATGCATGTTCGGTGTACAGGAAGTCACGCTTCTTGGTCACCGAATAGACAAATGGAAATTCGACCCGACATTTCAAAACTTAAGGCTGTTATGGATATACCACCGCCTACATCAAGGACAGAGCTACAGAGGGTCCTCAGAATGGCGACCTATTTGGCTCGGTTCGTGGCCAACTTCGCCGAAATCCTGCAGCCACTAACCTCGATGCTCTCAAAGAAGCCAGAGTTCGTGTGGGGACTAGTCCAGCAAAACGCATTTGACATATGGAAAGCTGTCTTGTCATCTGAACCAGTACTGGGCATCTACGATGCCAGCAAAAAGAAACGGTAGTGACCGCAGATGCCTCATCGTATGGACTTGGTGCCATTCTCCGTCAACGACAAGACGACGGGAGGTTCCAAGTTATCGTCTATGCCTCGAGATTGCTGACAGATAGAGAAAAACACTACGCGCAAATAAAGAAAGAGGGCCTCGCGCCAGTGTGGGCGTGCGAAAAGTTCAGCGACTACCTCGTCGAGAGAAGATTCAAGTTATAGACTGACCACAAACCTCTCGTGAGTCTATTTGCTTCCAAGTCTTTAAACGATCTCACTTCACAACTTCAGCGAATGCCCATGCGCATGATGAGATACGCGTACGAGATAACGTGCGTTCCAGGAAAGCAGCTCATGGCCGCCGACACGCTCTCAAGAGCTCCTCTTCCCCTAAAAGAGTTGTTTGAACTGGAAGAAGAGGTTGAAGCATTCGTCCAATTTGTAAAGTCAACCGTTCCAGCTGCCAGTTCCAGCCTCCAGCGGCTTATCGACAGCCAGGAAAAGGATCCGTCTTGTCAACAAATAAGATACTACTGCAAGAATACATGGCCCTGCCGGCGTGTCCTCAACAGCGAAGTTAAGCCTTTTTACCCGTTTTGCCATCAGTTCACCTTTGAAGACGACTTGCTTATGTTAACAGCAAGGATCCTTGTGCCAACATCTTGCAGATCGGAAATTTTGCGTCTTCTCCACGAGGGACACTTTGGCATCGAGAAGACCCAGGCGCGAGCTAAAGAGAGGTTGTGGTGGCCAGGAATGATGAAAGAAATTGAAGAAAAAGTTAAGAGCTGTCATCTTTGCATCGAAGCATCAACAAATAGAAAGATACCGCTAAAACTTCTCGAACTCCCCGAGAGACCCTGGCAACGGATCGCAATGAATTTATTCTACCAGATGGGGCAGTGGTGGTTAATCGTGACCGACTATTTCTCCAGATATCCATAGATCGCCTGCCTGGAGAATACGACCACACAAGTCGTAGTGAACCATTGCAAGAGTATCTTTGCACGACACGGTATTCCAGAAGTTGTCTTCTCGGACAATGGCCCACAATTTTCACGAGTGTCAACTTCAGAATTCGCCTCTTTTGCTAGAGAATACAGCATCCAACCTATAACCTCGAGCCCTCACTATCCACAAAGCAATGGACTTGCGGAGGCTCCACGAATAAGACAAGAGACCCGTATGAGACCCCGCTGTCTTATCGAACAATACCCCTGAAAAACGGGTCCAGTCCAGTCCAGTCAAGGTATTTATTTATTTATTTATTTATTTATTTATTGTACTTTTCCGGTGCCCCTAAACAGCCCGTAGGCCTACATAAGGGTGCACCATTGAGACTTACATGCAGTTTTGCATAAAAAGAATGCACTCAAACGCATGCATAATTTGAAGAAACAAAAAAGTGAAAGCCGTTTACAAATCCCTGTAACGGCGAATTGGAGCGCAGCTCTTGAGGAGGAGGAGTGAAGGGTACTGAGGGGAGGGTAGACCCCTCCTCCTCCCCTCATTCTTTAATATGCTCCGGGGGGCGGTCACGTGACCTCGGGGGGGGGGGGGGGGGGGTGTCACGTGACTTCGGGGAGGGGGGTCACGTGACCTCAGAGGGGTCACGTGACCTCAGAGGGGTCACGTGACGTGGGGGTCACCTTGGGGTCACGTGACCTTGAGATGACCTTGGGAGGGGTCACGTGACCTTGGGGGTCACGTGACCTTGGGGAGGAGACCACGTGGCCTCGGGGGTCACGTGACCTCAGAGGGGTCACGTGACTTGGGGGTCACGTGACCTTCAAAGGGTCACGTGGGGTCTTGGGGTCACGTGACCTTGAGATGACCTTGGGAGGGGTCACGTGACATCGAGGGGTCACGTGACCTTGGGAGTCACGTGGGGTCACGTGACCTTGAGATGACCTTGGGAGGGGTCACGTGACCTGGAGGGGTCACGTGACCTTGGGGGTCACGTGACCTTGGGATGACCTTGGTTACGCCGACGGCGACGTCGACGGCGACGCCGCTCAAGCCGGGAACGGGCCCCTAAGAGCTGCGCTCTAAAACGTGAAATATAAATATAAATGAGAAGAGTGCATAAAGTTGAAAACAACACTGTTCGCTAAAAAGGCTGATACAAGAGAGCGTCACATGATAAAAGCACTAGCAGAGACCGCATACTACAACTTTCCCGCAAAAAGATGTCTACTTCGGGCGTGTTTGCGACACTTGACATGTTAAAATTATACTGGATACGCTCAAAGGGTCATAAGCTTTTTGGCTCAGAGGAACCGAAAACACGATGGGAGCGAAGAGACTTGCCAGGTACAGCAATGAATACGGATGAGGTTAGCTTGGGGCAATCTATGAAACCGTGAAGACATTTGTGTAAAAATAAAAAGTCTCGTGCCTACCTCCTTTCGGAGACGCAATGCAGGTTTAAAATCTTCAACAATCGCTCATGGCTGAAATAAATTCGCCTGTTAAAATAACGATCGTGAAGTAGTCGAACAAACTTCTGTACATTTTCAAGTTCATTTGAGTTTGTCTGGTTTAAACGATTCCAAACAACGCTGGAGAAATCCAGTTTAGACAGGATGAGGGATCGATACAAATGCAAAACGCAAGAATATCCCCTAAAGTTTCGAGTCATTCTGGTAATCGCGCCCAAAGTACGGTAACGTGTATTGCTCAAGTATGCCAAATGATCATAGAATTTAAATTCACAGTCCAAGAAAACTCCTAGATCACGTACAACTGAAACGCGCTCAATCGAGCACTTGTTCAAAGTGTAGTCAAAGGTGTTAAAGAAATGTTTTCTCGAAAAAAATGACTTTTGTTTTAGCCGGGTTGAGAACCAACTTGTTGTCCTTGCACCAGTCTGCCAATGCTGTAATATCTTTCTGTAGCTTATTGCACTCAGAAATGTCAACAATAGCTCGAAAAAGCTTAACGTCATCGGCGAATTGTGACATTTCCGAGTGATTTATGCATGAGCAAATATCGTTCACGAAGATGTTGAAAAGCAGAGGCGATAGGCTAGAACCCTGCGGGACTCCCGATCTGGAGAGGTACGCGGTTGATGGTGCACCACCGTATGAAACAGAACTCCATCTGTCATGCAGATAGCTCTGAATCCATTCGCAAAGTGGTAAGGAGATACCATAGGACGCAAGTTTCTTAACTAGCAATGAATGGCTCACTAGGTCAAATGCTTTTTTAAAATCAAAGTAAATTGCGTCGACCTGCTGCTTCGACCCTAGTTTGGCACCCACAAATTCCGTAAACGCGATTAAGTTTGTTTCCACAGAACGATTTGGCATAAAACCATGTTGTTGCACGTTTATACGCCTGGAAAAAAAAAAGCATGATATGACAATGCATGGCCTTTTCTAACACCTTGCCGAACGAACAGATCAGTGAAATTGGACGATAATTACTGACAGTTAGTGCCGACCCATCTTTGAATATTGGCACAACTAGAGAGTACTTCCATGCAGTTGGAAAAAGCCCATCTTTCAACGACCGATTAAATATAAAAGTTAAAATCGGAGCTAACACGTCACCGCACCCTTTCACTATAAACAAAGGAATTCCGTCGGATCCAGCCGATTTCTTAGGTGGTAACGCCCGAATCGCCGCAAAGACGTCGTTAATGCTGAGCTCGGAAATTGATAAGCATACGTTTTCCTGGTCTGGCAATGTGCAAGTTTGAGACGTTTTTCCCGTGGAATCAAAAACAGCAGAAAAGAAATCTGCAAACGCTTGACAGACGCCGCTGAGACTGCTGATATGTTCCGAACCGTTAGATAGTGTTATCTTCTGTGCCGTTTTCTTTTTATTCGAGAAGTTCCTGGTATATCTCCAAAGACTTTGCAGATTTTGCTTTAGGCTTGATTCAACACTTTTGAGTATGGCTTCGGTGGTCACGACGATAAAGACGCTTCGCTAAAGCTCGCTCCGATTTGAACTTTTCGTAACAGAACAGATTATTAGTCAGCTTGTAATGTCTGTGATAACGTAGCTTTTTCCTCATTGTATGTTTCAATTCGTGGAAAAACCAGGAAGGGTAGTGATTTGTGACACTATGTACGTAATCCGGAATGAACATCTTCATAGCTGTTGTCACTAGGTCTGTAAACATTAGTACTTGTTTTTCCACGTCATCTTTACCTGATGTAATGACTGACCAATCTGTGTTCGCAAAAAACTCGTAAAGCCCCAGGTAATTCCCCTTTGCATAAGAAAAAGCAGTCGCTTGCGGACATGCTGTACCTTGGTTATCAGCTATAGTCAAATCTACTTCAAACGGGACATGCCAGGTGTCAACAGGGACAAGTGGGGCGCTAGCTTGTTGTAGTATACATTCGTTATCATTGGTAAGGAACAAATCCAACACGTTGCCTTTGTAGTAAGGAACAAATTTAACACGTTGCCTTATGGGATGCCGATTGCGGTCAAAGCTTCCCATCCCGAACAGACTGCTGAGGCCAACAACTCCAAACCTAGAGCAGCTCGAGAGGTTTGAAGCAAGCAACCGTCTCAGGCAACGGTTGGCCTATGACAAACGCCATGGTGTCCGCCATCTGCCCAACATAGTCGATGGAACAGATGTATGGGTTGTTGATCTCCAACGGAAGGGAACGGTGCAGTGCCCAACATCAGAGCCACGTTCATATCTCGTTGACACCGGCCAAAGTGTCATGCGAAGAAATCGTACGCATCTCATATCATACACCAATGAGACCACTCAGACCTCCAGGCATTTGGCGGCTTTTGCCGATAGTGATGGGCAAGAAGTACTACAGGATGGATGTGAGGACGCATCATATCCTCACACAAGAACGGGACGCTGCATTAAACATCCTGCTCGATACCTAAATGACTGATCATTCCCAAGGAGAGGGCGATGTGTGGTAGCGACTGGCCATGCTTGTGGCCAGAGCGAACCAGGTGCGTGTAAAGATGATGTGCTCCCGCTTGCACGGGGCACGAGACTGGGAGCTGGACTTGCACGAGACAGGGCCTGGACTCGAACGAAGCAGGGACCAGTTATGCTGATGTAACTAAGAGGAATTACATCAAACAATATATTCCGGTTCTTCGGATACCCGCGTCCCACTAGAGCGACATACAGAAACAAAAGAACGATAAGCCTCAAACCAGACTTTCGCGATTTGAGAGGCTTTGTAGAGTAAAGGAGGCTATGCTCAAACACGAGCATCATGCACGCGAGAGTATCTTTGGCAGGCTTGCAATCGCTCATGCTTACTTCGCGAGCACCGAACATATAAACGGCTGCCAAAGGTACCATCGCGAGCATGCTGCATGGGTTTGAGGCTTGTCGCTGTCTTCTGTCTCTGTCTGTCGCTCTAGTGGGACACGGGCATGACCGATTCGGTTGCGATTCGGCACTTGATTGGATTGATGCTCTTGGGGTGAGGACATGCGTTCTATTACGCTGGGTCTTACACGCCGTTTTGCTTTTTTCTTGGATTGTGTTTCACTGTATGTCATTTTTTCATTCTTGACTTTATTGGCGCTTACTAATAATGTCGAGCGAACCCGAAGATATACAAGCAAGAGCACGTCGCTTTGAATGGTACTTCCACACTGCACCAGGTTGTGTGCTTGTAACAGATTATCTCAAAACGTGACGCTCGTTCTTGTATGAAGGCCCCTACGCACAGTTGCGTTTGAGAGCGTTTGAGTGCCTTTGGCAGCGTTGCAGCTGCGAGAAACCAAAACATCTCTGCTTCCTATGTAGCGTGCCTCGATGACTCCTTGAATTAAATTCCATGCTTCATACGAAGCACAGATGTGCCGGTGACTCGCTTTCGTTCCTCAAAGCAACGCGGTCAAACGTACTCAGACGCTTTGAAACGCAACTGTGTGTAGAGGGCCTTAGGTTTGAATTGCACGCGCCGTTTTCTTATGTTTGCTTACGTTACATTCAAGTCACCGAAACATTCGTTTTTCGAATGTCGTGTGCACGGCTATCTCCTTGAATTGGTAACCACGATTTTTTTCGATTTTAGGGTTACCACTGTTTTTATTGCAGGAAGTATTTTCGAATGACGATGTGTAGTTTTTTTTTCGGTGCCTCGTCTATTTTTGTAAATATCTTATCTCAAAGTTTTATTTCGGAGGTCTCCGGCGAAACCGAACATACCGAGTCGAAAAGATGGCAACCCTGGTGATGAACTGCATGTCCATCTTGTGATGCAAGGTTCGTACCGCGGTGCCGGAAAATGTACGACTGGCTATAGTCGCAAGAGCAGTTTCGATCAGTCATGTAAAATTATACAGCTGTTTTATTGCTATGCTTCGTAAATATCAAGCATCTGTAGCAAATATTAATACACAATGCCGGCCGAAAGGCGAGCGTTCGCCGCGATGGTACTCACTGGGCGTCATTAGGGTGCCTAGGTGTCATAATTGACTGTGGTGTTTGCAGCGCAGGGCTCCGAACAAGCTTCCACTTTTCTTCTGAGAAGAACTGCGATCTTGGTGGTGTGCAATGCACGTTACAGAAGTGTTGTGCGTGCTCATCGTAAGAGCGTACTAAGCAAGAACCAACGTTACTAGAACACTCAGTTGGGAAACTCGCCGTCGAATCCTAGGCCGCTGGCGTCCACCGAGACCGAGCTAAATACGACAACAGCGCCACTCTTATCATTTGTCTGTACTGTGGTCACATTGAGCTTTTAGAAAGCATGTTTTTGCGTAAAAACAAACGGAAAAGACTCTTTTTGTATGAATTTTGTTGGAGTTTAGTACAAAATGAAGGGCGCGTGATGTTTTTATCATCTTTAGTTTGCAAGGTTCTGCGGAACAATTACTATTGTTTTTATACAACCATGCCTCAGCGGTCCTTTCAGGTGGCGCGTCCCGACCTAGGTGCATTTTAACTCCGGTAGTAAGACGCGGCGCGTCCGCTGAGGAGACAAGGGCGGCACCCCTGTAACCTCTTCCGCCGCACCTGTTTCGGCACCAAAATGGCCGATTTAAGCCAAAATAGATGTAACATGCAGTTCCTCAAGTGGCCGCTGCGGAAGAAATGGCGGCGTTGTGTTCGCCATTAGCTCGGTTCTGGTGGACAGATTGGGGCCACTTTTTCAGAGCAGTCTGTGTGGGAGTTTCTCAACTGAGTGGTTCTAGTAACGTTGGCAGGAACGAACTCAACTATGGCGGCCAGTGAAGGTTTTCGGAGTCCCCGGCTTTCCGAAATCTCTTCGACTAACGGCGGCGACCTTGCTCAACTCCGAGTTTTGGAGGAAGTGGTGAAAACGCACAATCGGGTTACGCAGCCGGTTGTTTGCGCAACCCACATCACAGCAAGGCGCGCTCGACGTTGCAAAACGATGCCAGTCCCTTGGGCTTTATGCAGTTCGGCCAGTGGCATAGCCAGGAAATTTTTTCAGGGGGTGTTTTTCTTTGGTTCAACCGTTCAAAATGCAAAGAAAGAAGAAAAAAAAAATGCGCAAACACAATTTAGTTACTATTTTTCTGATTTTCAGGAGACAAAATTTCACCCCTTTTTTGTTACATCTCGTTACATCTTGTTACATCTTTAAAGAGGGAAACTTTAATGGTGAACAACAAAAACACGCAATCATGAAATATAATAATGGACTTTGAACAAAAAAGTCCAGACAGGCCCATAAAACATTCCGGTGTGCACACTTTTTTGCGGAACATTCGGGTATTCAGTGACTAAAAAAACTACGGAAGAGTGCCAGAGTATAGTGGTTTCGAATACGGTTAAACATAAAAACTATAATGCGCACTGGGGCAATGAGCAAGTAAAGCGTAACGTTCATTGTTCCTGCGCGGATCACATTTTTGAGAAATGATCGTGCTATGATCATGTTTTGGGTTCATTCCATTTTTCGTTGTTGTTTTGCGAGAAACAGGCAGAGGAAGGTACCAGTTTCTATCATTTTGTGGGGAATAAACATTTAGTGGAAGTCGCCGTCGGTCAACAGAAAGAAGCGAGGGGACACTTTCGGGGCTGACTTGGACGTTCCGGTGAATGTTCAGAAACGCAACACCTAGCAAGCGCTCCTTGGACGTTGAAGCTCTAAGGTAAGACCTGAGTCTTCGCAGTCTCGAGTACGAACGTTCCGTTTCAGTAGTGCTAACGGGAACGGTCGCCAGGATTTGCAGCGGGCGGTTTACATTAGGATACAAGGCCTCCGGGCAAAGGCAAGCTGGCTGTACCGATGCGACGCGCTAAGCGGTGCGGTCCTTCCAGATCTCGGTGCAAACCTGAACCTCCCCAGGCAGTTTATTTCACGAAATGAATGTTCCGCAAAGGCTGGAGATTCGCTCGAGGTCGAGGCTTGCAACCTAGAGATCAATGTCGCTGGCCACAACTTCACTTTCGCATAGGGAGGACGATGCTGCCAGACGTGAATGTGCCGACTCTGTTGGAGACCTTAAAGGACACATGCAAAGGAAAAAAAAACATTTTTTTTTTTTAGACAGCTTCAATGGAAAAAAAGATGTCATAAAAGGATTTTACAACGAAGAAACAAAACTTTTAGAGCTATATTTACGGCGCTATACGAATTTGTAGTTGGCGCTCGCGGGAGCCGCCACTGGTCACGTGGTAGGCCCGCGCCCCGCAGTGCTGCGTCGAAGCCGCACGCTGAGCGTTGTGCGAACGCCGCTTCAACGCGTTTCTCCAAGCCGCCGTCGCCGCCGCCGCAAAAGTTCGCTTGCTTCGGGGCGCCGCCGCCGTCGTCTGACCGGCGCACAGGTCTATCACATCTGCTCGCGCTTTTTCAGGAGTTTCCTTTGGGCTCTAAAAGTTACTTATTCGTCTTGCTTTTTTGTTATACTTCAAACAAAGATGAATAAGTTACTTTTAGAGGCCATAGGAAGCTTCCGAGAGAGCGCAAGCACCACGTGATAAATAAAGACCAGTCACGTGATAAATACGGACCACTTTTCCGCGGTGCCCGCGGGCGCCAACTACAAATTCGTTTTGCGCCGTAAATATAGCTCTAAAATTTTTTTTTCTTCGTTGTAAAATCGGTTTATGGCGTCCCTTTTCCATCTAAACCGTTTAAAAAAATTTTTTTTTCCTTTGCATGTGTCTTTTAATGACACACTTGATATTATAGGTCAATAATCATTCTTGAAAAAAGCGTCAAGCGATAGCTTGGCTATGTTCAGTAGCCAAGCTATCGCTGGACGCTTTTTTCAAGAATGATCATTGACCGTCATGACTCACGTGCTAAACGGATAAGTATAAACATTACCCACTGCAGCGATTAAAGAAGTCAACTAGGACGCTTTGAAACCAAGTGACAATGAGCATTTGAAAGTTGTTTCCACGGTGCATATGCTGCCACGTTTCCTCTCGCTAAGTTTTTTTTTTTTAATTCTTGTTTTATTAAAGGGGAGTTTTTTTTTTAACATTTTGGTTGGTTTATTACTGAAAGTAAAGGAGTGCAGGCTAGTAAACTCTAAAAAAGGGAAGGACGGGACGAAAACAAGAAGGAAAAAAAAAATTACACCATCTTCCCGAGGGGAACCATGGGGTGATGCGGAGCACATTTCCATCATCATCGGAAGAACGGAGTGAAGTGGAGTCAACAGCGGTGAACTGAACGCGCGCAGAATTGGTTTGCTCTTTAAGTTTATACAGCCTTGACGGAGATGCGCCTCAACGGGTAATCAGTCTCTTAGCTGTAGATGTGAAATTTAGCCAGTGCAGTACAACCGCTAACCTGGGGTTTTTAACGTGCACCACGCATTAGTGATCACACGAACGCGTGCCGGTACGAAACTCATCCAGATCGAAACGGGCGGGGGCGGCGGGGATCGAACCCAGGAGGTTCCCAGCGGAAGGTTTCGCTCCACGCTCCGAGCTGAGACGCCCTAGCCCACTCGTCCACTTCCACCCCTGAACGCGCGCAGTGCGCTACCGCTGCTTATATTCAAACTTGAAGGAGAAGAAACTAGAGGAGGAGAGTTGCGCGCGCGGTGTGAGTAGAAGCGAACGCACGCGAAGTGCACGCAGCTGGTAGAGAGAGAGCGGAGAGAGTAACGCGCAGCTGTTGGAGAGAGGGAAGGAGGAGAGTTGCGCATGCGTAGTGTGAGTGCGGACTACGACGCCGCGGGACATAGACCCGAGCAAAAGATGCTCCGCATCTAAAAAAAAACAAAAAAAAAAAAACAAACGCAAAGTTGTTTGTCATTTCCTCGTACTGTGTTCACTGTAGGGTTTGCTGCCCTAAAATTGTCGTCGAGTCCTTGAGACTCAAAGGGTAGGGGGAAGTTAGTCGAGCCACGTGCCCTCTCCGAGGTGAGGTGAGGGTCCAGCGAGGTCAGGATTTTGCGGCTGTTGTGACGTCGGGAGCTGATCCATTCGCACTTGAGAGCCTGAAGAAAGACTTCGGTTACACGACCGAGTTTGACGAGGGCTCTTCGGAGAGCCGGAGCCGGACTTGCGTTTTTCGCTCAGGGTGAATTTCGCGCGGTTCTTTCTGCGCGCTCTCGAGCGCTCTTTCCAGGGCGCGCGAGATCGGGAGGTGGAAAGAGAGTGCGGTGGCCTGATCGGCTGGTTCTTTCCGAGGGCGCCACTTCCTCTCACAGCGCTCCCTAGCACTCCGTCTCTAGACGTCGGAGTGCGGAGCGGCGCAGGCGTCGCGTGGTACTTGGACGTGGATCACGTGGTTTCGCATGACGATGGCTGGCAGTGATCTGTAGTGGTGTGCGGGGTCCGGCATGACAGCGATTGATATGTGGTTCCACAAAGTGATTGTGCATTTGATGGTGCGAGGATTACAACGGGCGGAGCGACATTCGTTTGTGACCGTAACAAGAAAGGTCGAGGTTGATGTATTCCCAGTGCTTTCACGAGATGGTTCATGTCACGTCGGTGAATCCGCTAAGCCAAACCGACGATGAGACAGCTTGCAGAGCTCGTCACTGTTTTACCGGGTTTTATGGTCGCCTGAAGAAATTTTCGGGTTTGGGAATGTGCGTTCAAAGGTTTGTGTTGTAAAATAAAGGGAGAGCCGAATATAATGTACTGGACTTGTGTCACATGGCGATATGTGCTATACCCTGCTTGCACGATATCACGCTGAGAAAAAAATGTGGTTTATTAAGCATTTTATATTTGCCTGTTCTGCTGTACGCATGACCGCTATCGCAGTGCGTTCACCGTCGAAAACGCGTTGAGTTGACAAATCTTTCCAAACATTGGCTTTCGTTCCGTTCTGCAAAAATCAATTCGCACACTACCGTTCTCTTTTTTACATGTCGATGTGTAGGACAATTTACGTCACAACTGTTATTTCATCACGTTGCGAGCGTAAATTTTGCTTAATTGTCAACCGTACGCTTTATTTTTTTTTATGCATGAATAATGTTAAGGAGTTTTACTTCCGTGACGTAAATCTGATAATTTCGGAGCGCTCTGAAGCCAGCAATTGTGATCGGCTGAAAAGGATCCCGAGTAGCTCTGGCGGCGAGGAGGGGGCGCTCTGCTGAATCAAGGTCAGAGGAGAGCACTACATAGCTCCTTCGGAGCAGAGTAGCGCAATCTAGAACGCCATCTCTCGGCGACTAGCGGCGAACGCCTGGGGGTTCTAACTCCGATCGGAAATGCATGGGGAACGTGAGAAAATCGTTGTTTTTTCAATATTGTGGGGATGTGCGGAACGCCAATAGTTTTTGAAATAATACAGAAACATTTTAGAATAATTTGCACTAAGTTGCGTGCCATGTGAGTACGTAATTTTTTTTTAATTGCCTGAGTGGCATCACGCAGCAAACGACGCGGTGACGTCACGGCAACGTCGCACCGTCCACGTGACCCGCTCCGGCCAACCCAGGAAGTCCATCTCCGCTGCGCACAAAAATCGTCTGCTTCAAACGCCATTGCCTTGGAAGTTGCCTTATAAAAATTTTCACACGCATCTGATGTTATGAAAACTTTGACAAAGTGTTTAGTGCTTTACCAACTTCACGACGGACTAGTTTCGAAAAGTATGAACTCGGCGTTGTTCTTTTTAATTAGCAGTGTTGCGTCGATCTCCATGTGCTCTCCCATAGGGCGGGCCGCCTCCTGGAACCCTGAGTACCTCGTGACTCGCGCCGAGATGCTCTGTCAGCCATGCCATGTTGTCGGCAAAACACGCGGATCAAAGGATTGCGCTACTCTGCTCCGTAGGAGCTATATAGTGCTCCAGGTCAGGGGAGAGAAGTGACCACCCGAATAGACCGATTACATCAGGAGTTGCGCGACGCCACCGCTGCCGTGGTGCACTCTGGTACTTAGAGTTCTCCCCAGTTTTTCGGCCCCGTCAATGCGCATTGTACACCCGGCGTTTGCAAATTTTCGGGTTAGCACGATACTTTTAGCCAGGTGTTTAGTCATGGTTTTCAAAGGGTGGCTTCACCTGTTGTATGCCACGGAGCTATAATGACAGCACCAGGCAAAAAGGCCTCGGATATTGTCTTCCCGAAAGAAAGAAGCATGGCAAAGAAAGGTAAACAAGGCCAGACAGAGCGGCAGGAAAAATATCGTTTTACGATTTGTTTCGCGATTTGCTTTATAATTTATATCCATCCTATGGCACGTCAGCTAAAATGTGTAAGATTACAGGGCACGAGACAAAGAGCGTGCCGAAGTGTTCCGTACGCTGGAATCTCTCTGAACAATCGCTCCGTAGAAGTCTATGCGTTGGTCTATCTCAAATAGGACCTCCGCACTGGTTTGCGGAGGCCCTTTTTAATACACTTTTTGCTCGATGTATTTTGGTGGTTATAACTGTTACTGCGACATGTTTCAAGCACAGCTGGGTTTTGTATTTTGCGAGGTGAATCTTCTATGGGCGTACGTCGCTGGGCCGAGTGTTCATCCCAACGTAGCCTAGGGCAGGTTGCTCCAAGCCCGCTCACCTCATTTGGAGTTTTGCCGGCGATAGCCAGTTGAGTCGAGCGAGCTCAACCCGAACGAGAGAATCACACAGGACACCCGATCTGTCAGGCAGAATCTGTCTCGAATCCTTTTTTCTCGTGCTCCCTCTTTTTTCTTTTTCTTTTATTTCCCAGGGCGCACAGTCGTGCCATCAACTTCGATTGGACGAGGAAGTAGAAGAATTTGAAAACACTACATTCTTCCTTCCTTAAAAAAAAAAAAAGAAAAACTGGGGAATTTTACGCTTTTAACAATTCGCGTGATACAAAATGACGCGATTTCTCTAATTCACTTATTTCCTCTCTTTCATGAGAAAAAAAAAGAAAGGAATTAACAAGATTGTCTTTGCTCATCGCCGCGGAAAAGAAAAAGAAAACTTATACCAAGGTAAATGAAAAAAAGATATGTTCATAACAAAAAAAATGTTCATTACAAAAGCTGCACGGACACTATAGTCGGCATATGTCTCTCTTCAAAGTTTTCCATCGATATCACTATATGGTCATTTTGAATAGAAGACAGTCGTAGCACCAATGAGCTGCACATAGTCTTTGAGGTACACCGGAGGTCGGATCTGGCGGACTGGTCGACCTTGACTTTCTGTTAGAGCTGCAGCTGGATCACTCGAAGTAGCTGGAGCACCTACTACAAGTGGAGCACTCACATCACCTATGCTATCACTGCACTCACTCGTGCTGCCTTCGAGGGGTTGCATTGATGATGCTATGCCGCTGGAGGGTGCTTTGGGGTGGGACAGAGCTGAATCACCAGAAACAGCCGGTGACGAGTACTGCCCCGGATCTGGAAGAGCCGAACCCGGGCCCTGGGCGCAGGCTTGTCCAGGATCCAAAACAGATACAGGCGTGGAGGCGTTAGGTGATGGTTCTGTCACCGGACCAGGCACTGGAGTGATGTCGGGGGAGGGTGGCTCCTCAACCAGTACAGGATCATGAAGTAAGTCCCTTTGTGGTGGTTGTGTCACCACTGGAATGAAACTTGCATTTGACGTAGATGAGTTATAAAAGTGCATCGGCTGGGTGATTGGGGAAAAATCGTCATCATCCCAGTCAAAACCGAAGTCGTCATTGTGTCCTTGCGGAATGTTCACGGATGCCTTCGTCAACTTCGCAGCATTCCATCTGCGACCATCAGAAAACTCGTAAGTGGCTGGACCGATCTGGGCTTTGATGACTTGAGGTTCTGAATATCTGCTTGTCAACTTATCTCGGTGTCGAGGCTGGAAAACCCGAACAGCTTGTCCCGGCTGAAACTGAGGTCGTTTTACAGCTCGACGACGGTCGGAGTACAACTTCATCTTATCTTGATAGTGGTGGACCTTAGCCGATAGCTGTTCCCGTTCTGAAGGAAGGGTTACTGGAACTTGTCGTGTAGGCAAGCCCTGTACATCCAGCCTTGAACGATGAATTCGTCCATGAAGTAGTAGCGAAGGTGGTTGACCTGTTGCTGGGTGGCACGTCCTACGGTAGGCTTCCAGGTGGTCGCGGACAGCGTCGGGAAGCGGGCGGCCTTGGACCACAGCTAACTGGAGCCAAGATTTTAGGACTCGGTTAAACCTTTCTACTTGACCGTTGGCCTGAGGGTGGTACAAGGATGTTTTGATATGCTTAATGCCATGTAAGCGGAGATACTCTTGAAACTCATGAGAAAGGAATTGAACTCCGTTGTCGGAGACAATCTGTAACGGCAGTCCCTCACGGGAAAAGACATCCTTAAGAAAGTTGATGACTGTTGTCGTTGTGACAGAAGGTACAGCTCGAACCTCTGGCCACTTCGAGTGGTAATCGATTAATACAATGAAAAACCGTTGACTAGGAGGTGCACGCTCCACAGGTCCAACAATATCAAGTCCGAGTTTCTCCCAAGGCTGCTTGGGAAACTGGACGGGTTGTAACGGTGCAGGCGCTGCTTTTACAGTCTTGTCAGTGGAGTGGCAGACAGTGCAGTTCTCCACTTTAACCTTAATGTTCTGATTCATCAGAGGCCACCAATATTGGTCTCGGGTGGCGCTGATGGTTCTGGAAATCCCCTGGTGTGTTTCATGTGCGATTTCAATTACTTGATCGCGTAACCTCTCCGGAACAACAATCTTCTCTCCTTTGAAGAGGATTCCCTCGTGCAGTGACAACTGGTCGCGGATGTTAAAATAGGGCTTCAACTCCGGTGTGATGTCAGATGGCCAGGATGAGATCGTATACCTGACCACGCTGGGCAAAACCAAGTCATTGGCCGTAGCCTCTTGGAGGTCAGTGTTGGACAGGGGGGTCACTATAAGAGACACGACATCTTCTTGAAACACAGTGCCGTTCTCTGTGTCAGATACAGGTAGACGAGAAAAAGCATCGGCTACAACGTTAGTGGAGCCTTTCTTGTACTCAATCCTGAAATTATAGTTTAGGAGTCTCGATGTCCAACGAGTGATGCGTAGAGGTCGGACACCTGAACCTCGGTTTGACAACAAGGTGACAAGGGCTTGATGATCTGTCTGTACGGTGAAGTGACGTCCCCACAAAAAAATATGCCACTTTTCGCACGCCCAAAGCACGGCGAGGGCTTCCTTCTCTCCCGTTGAATACCTTCTTTCGGCGTCTGTAAGTGAACGTGACGCGAAAGCGACTGGACAAAGCTTGTTGCCGTGCTGCTGTTGGAGGACGGCTCCCAAACCGTAGTTGGACGCGTCTGTTGCCACGACGATGGGCAACGTCGGGTCAAACATGGAAAGAATAGGCGCGTGCTGCAAGCACGTCTTTACTTTTTGGAAGCTGGCCTCAGCCTCTGGGGACCAGACGAAGCGAATTCCTTTACGGAGCAACCGGCGCAACGGTTCAACCACAGTGGAACAATGACGTATAAATTTACTATAATACTCGACAAGCCCCAGGAAAGCCTTGAGCTTTGCTGGATCGGACGGCGTCTCACAGTTCAGGACTGCATCCACCTTAGATGAGAGGGGTGCTAAGCCTCTCGTGGAAAGATGATGGCCCAAGAACGCAAGTTCCGTAACGTTGAAAACACATTTCTTGTTCAGTTTCATTCCCGCCTGGGAAATGCACGTAAGTACGTGGCGCAGATTATCGTCGTGTTCTTGCTGAGACGCTCCATACACAATGACATCGTCTAAGTAAAATTGTACTCCCTTACAGTCCTTCAGCAGCTTGTGCATCAATTTCTGAAAAGCAGCGGGCGCGGACGCCAGTCCAAAACAAACCCTTTTAAACCGGAAAAGCCCTTCGTGAGTTACAAACGCAGTCAGGTCGCGACTAGCAGTGTCGAGTCGAACCTGGTGATAGGCGGATGCAAGGTCCAACTTCGAGAAATGTGCGGCTCCTCGCAAGGAGCTCAAAAGTTCATCAATATGTGGCAGAGGAAAAGAATCTATAACAACAGCTTGGTTGGGAGCGCGCAAGTCCACACACATCCGGATGCTACCATCCGGCTTCTTTACTATAACAACGGGGGACACCCATTCTGACGCGTCGATGCGCTCGATTACGCCTTGGCGCTCGAGCTTAAAAATCTCTTGAGAGACGGCATCTCGCAGCGTGAACGGAATTCGGCGAAGCTTAGATTGTACAGGCGGCACGCTGTGCCGCACCTTGACTGAGTGGGTGTAATTTTTTACCAACCCCAACTCGGGACCGAACAAAGACTCAAAATCTTGAAACCCCGGGGGTAGCTTCGACGTGTCACGCAGAGGGACACCAGCGGGACTTGCGTCGGAATGTGCATTTGGGCACTGAGATGCAGAAGTACTGGAGTTGCGTTCATAATGGCTCACTTGTATAGGGTAAGTTGAGCTCGACGGGAAGCAAACCGGCCTGGCTGACGATAGGTAGCCAGGGTTCCCGACAGCCTGTTGACCCGTTGCATCACCTGCCGATGACGGACGTGGGTGGGGAACGTTGGTACCCGACGAGGGAATCCCGAACGGATCCTGAACACTTGACTGCTGGCGGCGCGACGATGCTGTGAACGGGCCGCGCCGCTGAGCGTCAACGGGTCTCACATCTCGCTGGACAGGTCGCCCCTTGTCAGCTGCATCAACATGTGCACATTCATTTTCGGCACCCGACAAAGTAATCTTGAGCTCTCTCACAGCGTCGATACCAAGCAAGGAACGTCCGCTTGAAATGACGTAAAACTCGAGGGGTGCATATCTGTCCTTGAAAACCGTCTGACCGAAAAAACACCCCAAGACAGGGATTGTCCCTTGCATGTAATGCACAAGTCTCTTGGGTGGCGTATGCAGCCGGATCTTGCAATCAGGGTCAAGTTCACGAAAAATCTTCTCGTTTAGAATGGAGACATGAGAACCAGTGTCAATGAGTAGGCGTAAGGGAAGTCCATTTACCTTAACGTCCGCGATGAAAGCATTCATGCGGGATCGATCGAAGGTTCTTTGTTCCGTGGTTGATACAAGAACGGCGTTGTCCACGGCTGTTATGCTGTACTGGTAATCGTACAGGGGGTCGTAGTCCTCCTCTGCAACGACCTCGACCGGACTGTTCGGCGACGCTCGACTGCTGTACTGTCGCGCCGCGTTGCGACCTCTTGCCCGGGATGGAAATGCAGCCGGGCGTTGATCTCGCGGGAAGGACGTTGGAGGAGATTGACGACTCCGGCAGACAACGGCGAAGTGCCCCATCTTGGTGCAGCGAAAACACTGCGAATGTAGCGCTGGGCATACCTCCCTGGGATGGTAGCGCCGGCCGCAGAACTAGCAGTTGTCGCCGCCACTTTCCCACTCCCTGAGACGATAGGGAGGAGGTTCTCGTTGCGGTGGTTCACTCATTCGAACTGGGGCGCGTGGTACATGACTGGCCGTCAATGGCCTCCGGGACATCCCAGGAGCGACCGCCGGGGATGGCCAAGAGAATCCAGGCGGGTAGGTGTGATGGCCATCTTGCCGAGGCCTTCGCGGGCTGGTACCGCTCGAGGGACCTGGAACCTCGATGTACTCGACAGGCACGTTCGTCGTTGGGGTAGCAGGCATTAGCCGTTGGTTAAACTCGCCAGAAACCCGCGCCAGCTGTTCAAACTCCCTTGCTAGCTGAACTGCGCGCTCGAGAGTTGGCACGTCGGTGCCCACACACTCACGGAGGATGCGATCTTGCACTCGCTTCGACTGGAGTCCTTCCAAAAACGTTTCACAAAGGTGCTCATCAAGAGTGTTGCCGTACCCGCAGAACGAACCTTGATGGCGCAGGGCCGCAAGGAATTCCAAGACCGTCTCGCCGGGCAATTGAACTCGCGCGCGCAACTTCTTCCGCTCCAACACAATGCACCCCGAAAACTCGAAGTGTTTCTCTAACGCGCTCAGAAATGCGTCGAATTCATTTACGCCTTCAGCAACCGGCTCAGCATCAAGACGAAAAGCGGTCACAATCCGCTGACCCTCGACGCCTAGCAACGAAAACAGAATTTGCTTCTTGCGCTTCGGCGCAACATCGTCTAACCCAGAAGCGCCAAGAAACGACAGGAATGCTTGCTTCCAAGACGGCCAAGCCTGCAACGGCAAACCAGGGACAGCAAGGAAAGGCGCAGGAGGGGGAAGCGCCGCCATAGCCATAACGACGACAGTTCAATGAAAGCCTAAAGTGCTTACAGCAACGGGCCACTACCCAGAAGACGGAACAAGACTTGGAACTGTATCGAATTAAGCAAGTATCCCATCCTCGTCGCCATTTTGTATTTTGCGAGGTGAATCTTCTATGGGCGTACGTCGCTGGGCCGAGTGTTCATCCCAACGTAGCCTAGGGCAGGTTGCTCCAAGCCCGCTCACCTCATTTGAAGTTTTGCCGGCGATAGCCAGTTGAGTCGAGCGAGCTCAACCCGAACGAGAGAATCACACAGGACACCCGATCTGTCAGGCAGAATCTGTCTCGAATCCTTTTTTCTCGTGCTCCCTCTTTTTTCTTTTTCTTTTATTTCCCAGGGCGCACAGTCGTGCCATCAACTTCGATTGGACGAGGAAGTAGAAGAATTTGAAAACACTACATTGGGCTTCGAAAAATCAAGACAATCACAAAAAAAAGAGCAGCAATTCTCGATATGCATAGCTTGAAATGAAAAAACTTTTTTCGGAAGCAGTCTTCACTTTTCTTTTTTACACAAACGTAAAAACACCACCTAATGCAATTTAGAAGTGCAACACTCACCGCCAAAATGTAACAAACGAACTTCGGTCATTTTGCGGTGGTCTATTAGGCTGTGTTTCTGATCCAGAAAAACGTTTCCCCCGTCGGGCGAATATTAGCGTTCGGAGCTTGCGCAAACACAATAAAACTGAATAGAAACTACACGAAAAATCATCTCCACCCCCAAGCTTTCGGATATCTGTCATGGTTGCTTCTTTTTGACATGTCAATTCTTACGGCGCGTGAGGCATGGCCTTTCTGTAGACATGGGCGTACCAACCGAGGGGGGGCAGGCGGGCGCTTGCCCCCCCCCCCCCCCCCCCCCCTCCTCCCATCCCTTCTGAAACAGCCGTCACTGGGCAGGGCAAACACTGGACGGTGGCGCCCAAGGAATACCAAGGGCACGGCCGCCGGCCCCGGGGGGGGGGGGGGGGGTCTGATTTGCCTGCCCCCCCCCCCCCCCCCCACACACTCAAAAACAAGTTGGTACGCCACTGTCTGTAGATCATTTCGTTGTGTGCAGGCTTCTCCCGCAGTTCACCTGTCCCCTGTCGCACAGGCTGTCAACCAGAATGCAACAACTTTTAGAAAACTATCGCTCACCGAGAAAGTCTGGCTCCTCTTACTTCATCGTTGATTAAACGTTATCACAAGACAAAGCACTACCAATCTCAATTTTTCACCAACACATTTGATGCTGTTCCGCGGTGCTACACCGAGCCGATGGACCCTCGAAGTTTTTTTGTTTTTTGCCATTGCACTAGATGTTCACTTGTTTCCAAGTTAATCGAGACGTTCGAGCAGACGGAATGCTCGAGTAGTGGCGTCGTTGTTTTTTTCCCCGCGGCCGCAGTGGGACCACCGCGTGAACGGCTGTGGGTTCACGAGTTCATCAAGACAACGCAAGAGGCGACGATGAAGCAGACGACAAAGCGAGTCCAAAGCGATAAGACGATTGAAGTTGCTTTTCTGCGCTTGCTTACAAATTAATGCCTCACAAACAACCCGATCTTATGAAGTAGAGACATGCAGGATAATCAAGCTGATACCGGAGCATTCCAAACAATAATCTACGATGACGTACGCGCAGCCCTATATGTAGCCGGGAATCCGGAAAAGGATGACTACAATTTGCATGACGGCGGCACCACTTCCGGAATGGTCGCGACTGCGCAGTTTGCTTGGTGACATCGGTCTATTTACCATCAGTCCACGGACAGTGTCGTCATCTTTGTTTTTCCTTGGGATGTTGTGGGCCCAGCCCCTCGCCGTAGTAAGTTGTCGAACAGAAAAAAGAATTACATGTGATTTTTACTGCCTTGACACACACACACACACAAAAATACCGGACATTGGGAAGCGAAAAGTGCATATAACTCTAACGGAATGTATTCTGGGTAAAAAAAAGGCGTAAAAAAAAAAAAAAACGCGACGCGACAAAATGTTTTTTAAAATTTTTTTGATACAGTGTGTTGAAATTGAACAAAAAGTGAAAACTTTCTCTGTTTCATACTTTATTTTTCAGTACTCGTGCATGATAAAGGCACAAAATTTGCTTAATTTTGAAGGCAAGGAAAGGTTGTACACGTTGTATTACTTTAAAAGCGATACTAAACATAATCGACTAAAAAAAAGAAAACGCAGTTTAGGTCACACTTTTTCGTGAAGGCATGTTTGGGGATTTTCACAAAGATTCGATCGAAGAATTATGAATATTAGCGGGAAGGTCGTTTTACCGACTTGCATATATATCACAATAAAAAAATATAGAAGCTCTATTTTGAATCCTTTGAGATTGAGAGTGGTTCAAAACGCCACCACACATGACAATTGTCAAAACCCACCATCGGCATTTGCTCTTTTTTTAGCATATTTGATGCTTAAAACTCAAAACCAGTGCATATACCTCTAACGGAATGTATTCTGGGTAAAATAAGGGTGTGAAAAGAACGCGACGCGAAAAAAACAAAAACAAATTTAAATTTTTTTTTTTTAAACAGCGTGCTGAAATTGAACGAAAGCGAAAACTTTTTTGTTTCATAATTTATTTCTCAGCGCTTGTTCTTGATAAAGGAACTAACTTTACTTAATTTGCAAGGCAATGAAAGGTTCTACACGTCGTATTATTTTAAAAGCAATACTAAACATATTCAACAAAAGAAAAAAAAATCAGTTATTTAGGTCACAGTTGTTCGCGGAGGTATATTTGGGGATTTTTACAAAATCGGAGTGACAAATAATAAATAGTAGTTATAATTTCATTTGACCTACTTGCATATATATCACACAAAAAAAATATTTACGCCCTCTTTCGAATACTTTGAGATTGAGAGTGATTCAAAAACGACACACACGACAATCGTCAAAACCCCGTCGTTCTTTCCCGCTTCTTTGAGATATCTTTTTTTCTCAGAAAATAAACATGTCGGGACATTAAAATAAAAAGGATTGCTCTTCTTGAAACATACGCCACAAAATGTAAAAATTTCAGGCAAAATAAAAATATACGACTGCACCTCGTTGCCTGAATCCCAGTGAAACCGCCCATATATAAATGGGTGATTTCATCTCAAATCGTCCAGGAAAAAAAGGTAGAATTTTTAATTTTGGTGAAAAAATATATGTTATTGCGTCGTCTCTAAAAACGTTGTCGCGACCAACCGCGAGTTTGCTGGATTTTTTGTTCTCAATTTACTAAGTTTAAAAGAGGCCGGGGCGGAAAGCAGTGTTTTTCGCTTCCGTCGTGGGTCGGATGTTTCGCTCGATGTCCCGGCGTGGATTTTCAGTTAACAGTATATTAACTTTTTTCAAGCACTCTGTGAGCACAGTTAAAAGGCTCTAATACCATGAAATATTTTTAGGCGCTTTGATTGTTTTTCTGTAAAAATGTCAAAAACACCCCTAGGTTAATTGTTAATGGAATTTGACATTTAAATACTGGCGATCTACTGGGGTTACGTCGATATTTTTTATGTCTACGGAGAGTCCAAAACACGCTCTGTATATATATTATAAAATAATTGAGCTGTATAAAATTTCCTTTGCGGTACGTTTACGTTAATGTCATGCTAAAACCAAAAAGTATCGATTTTCAGATCGATTTTCTAAAGAACAGTTTTTATTTTTTTAATTTGGTTTTGGACGACGCTGAGCAAGTTTCTAATTAGAACCGTATGTCTATTTTCACTAATTCAAAAGTTAATTAGTGAATTTTAATTAATTAGCCGACTTATCACGAAGATTAGCCACCCACATAATGTCCCCCTGGGCGTATAACTCACTCGCACAAACCGCATAAGTGCAGCTTTCATAACCTTAAAAAAAAAAAAAAAAAATATATATATATATATATATATATGAACGAATATGTGCAGATGAATGAACCGTACTTAATCCAATGAATTAAAGAATCCAAGTTTTCAGGAACCCGCCGAAAGCCAAAAATTGGTGGAGCCAGGATTTGAACTCTGGGCCCCCCAATGTCCGGTCGGGTGTGCTAACCACTACACCACTCCACCTTGGCTTTCTGGCGTTTCCTACCTGTCTTATTAATGCACAAGAAACGAAATGTATCCAATCGGAGGTGTTCTGGAAACACACGCCGCCGCGTGGAACGCGGTACGACGTTTAGTGTCACGTGGTACGTGCTCGTTTGTGCTCCAGAAATCCTCCCACTGTTTGTCTCGCCCCGTGTACATGTAGTAGTATTCTTTGTTTATGAGCTTTAGAGACACGGTATCATCATCATCTGCGAGAATCAAGAGCCACGTTATTGAATATACAACACGGGCACTTCACGTCATCGTACGTGGTCTCCGAGGAGGATATGAACGAATATGTGCAGATGAATGAACCGTACTTAATCCAATGAATTAAAGAATCCAAGTTTTCAGGAACCCGCCGAAAGCCAAAAATTTGCGGAGCCAGGATTTGAACTCTGGGCCCCCCAATGTCCGGTCGGGTGTGCTAACCACTATACCACTCCACCTTGGCTTTCTGGCGTTTCCTACCTGTCTTATTAATGCACAAGAAACGAAATGTATCCAATCGGAGGTGTTCTGGAAACACAAGCCGCCGCGTGGAACGCGGTACGACGTTTAGTGTCACGTGGTACGTGCTCGTTTGTGCTCCAGAAATCCTCCCACTGTTTGTCTCGCCCCGTGTACATGTAGTAGTATTCTTTGTTTATGAGCTTTAGAGACACGGTATCATCATCATCTGCGAGAATCAAGAGCCACGTTATTGAATATACAACACGGGCACTTCACGTCATCGTACGTGGTCTCCGAGGAGGATATGAACGAATGAATGAACCGTACTTAATCCAATGAATTAAAGAATCCAAGTTTTCAGGAACCCGCCGAAAGCCAAAAATTGGCGGAGCCAGGATTTGAACTCTGGGCCCCCCAATGTCCGGTCGGGTGTGCTAACCACTATACCACTTCTTTTTTTTTTTTTTTCTTTATTGCCGACATTGACACAGAGCAACCAAGAAGTACAGTGCTGTAAAAATGCCGTCAATCACTTACCGACTGACTTGGCATGGTTAAAAAAAATTTACATTTAACAGAGTTTCCATTGTTGGTAACCACTCCGGGACATTTGATCGAACCTTCCAAACTTCGACAATATAACGGACAGACTCGGAAAAATATTCCCCAACAGGCCTTGTGTCAACATCTGCATGGCGAACCGCCATGCGGCATCTCCATATGCTGTGAAGGCCGAACAACATGAAAAGATCGAAAGGCACACAATTCTCGTTTTCGACTGCTAGGAACCGTATGCCATGGGAATCCAGAGGAAACTCCTTTTTTAGAGTACGCTGCAACACATCCCAGAAAAATATAGCGTCCCAACAGTCCAAGAAGACGTGTTCAACTGACTCAGGTTTCTTACACAAAAAACAGTGGTCACCCCACGCGACAAACATACCCCTCTCCACCATCCACGTTTTAACAGGCAGGGTACCGGTGTGCAACTTGAAAAAGAAGGTTTTGATGCACGCTGGGACGGACATTTTCTTAACGCGTTTCAGGACATCCTGTCCCGAACCTGTAGAATACAGAGCTCTATATAGTGGAACCGGCAGGGTAACGTCAACAAGGTCCTGGTACAGCTTTTTCCTAGTGACTTCACTCAGATATTCCAACGAAAAGCGTGCTCTTAGGAATTTGTACGCTCCCACCACTTCGCGCATATAACCGAAAATACACCCACCATATCCATACTCTGACGATACTATGAACTCGGGCAGAACATTACACAATCGCACTTGACAAACTGTGCTCAAAAACGGGTCCTTGACTTTACGTAAGAAAAGGAAACGATTTACCAGCTGCTTTAAAAACAAATGAGATAGCGCCAGGCCTCCATCACTCACACTGCGAAAAAGACTAGTCCGGCTCGTGCGCTCATAGGAAGAGCCCCAAATGAAGACCGCAAACACCCGATGCATTTTTTGGATATTCATCCTGGAACAATGTAAAACCTGAAGCACATACCACAATTTACTGATTAGGAACACATTGCAAACAGTGGATCGGGCAAATACCGAGAGATCCCTTCCTCTCCACTTCTCAGCTTTTCCCTGCAATTCGACTACCTGGGTCCTCCAAAAAGGGTCGCTGTCCCGATAGTTTTCCAGGGGGACCCCTAAATACTTTACCGGAGTCGAGACCCATTTGACGTTTTCAAACACACTGGGCTTCACGTCCCACTCCCCATGCCAAAAACCTATGCACTTTTCCCAGTTTACGGCACTACCACTTGTATTGCAAAAACGTTTTACTAGTGCTATCACCTCTCGTACGCTTTCTCTGTTTGCACAGAACAACGCGATATCGTCTGCGTAGGCCAGTACTCGCACCTCGGAAGCATGTAGCTTAAAGCCACGAATGACGCTGCTTTTAACTACGCTCAAGCAGAAAGACTCTATGTATATGCAAAACAAAAGCGGGGACAGAGGGCAACCCTGTAGTACGGACCGGAGGACGCCAATACGTTTACCAACTGACTTGTTTACAACCAGGCTTGTCGTGCACCCCTCGTACGCCATACGAACACCCTCTATAATTACGGAGCCTACGTTTACATGTTCCATTATCGCCATCAAAACCTCATGTGACACACGATCGAATGCTTTTTCCAAGTCAATCTGGAGCATTGCAATTTTATCATTCGTTGCGTCACAGCATTCTAGTACACTTCGAGCGGTGTGAATGTTTGTTGTTATCGATCTTCCTTTTATTCCACACGTTTGGTGTGAACCAACTATTTCTCTTATTACTCCTTGAAGCCGTCGTGCCAAAATCTTCATTAGTACTTTGTAGTCTACGTTTGTTAAGCTGATTGGCCTATAGGATGTAACCGAACGCAATTTGACAATATCTTCGGTCTTGGGTATTAACACCGTGTGAGACCTCACAAAGGAGGGTGGTAGTTTTTTTCCTTCATAGGCCTCGTTAAAGACATTGTGTAGCACTGGCGCAACTTCATCTCTAAAGGTCTTATAGAAAGCTGCACTAATTCCGTCGGGTCCAGGTGTTTTTCCAGGGCTCAATTCGTCTATCGCTTTCACTATTTCTGTTACGGTGATCGGCATCTCAAGAAATTCCTTTGTCTCCTCATTTAGCTTCGGCAAGAGCACTAAGAACTCCTCCATAAATTCTGTCACTTTCACTGGGCTGTGCGCGAACAAGTTTGAATAATACTCAAAAAACGCTTGTTCAATATCTGTTTGGTCCTTCATAATCTTTCCATCTTTTTCGATTTCACTTATAGTGTTCTTTCGTGCATAACGTTTTTCCATGCCCAACGCCTTTTTTGTCGGAAATTCCCCTACAGCGAACTTTTCTGCTCGTGCTCTGATAAGAGCTCCGTGATAACGCTCTTGATCAAGGACTTCCATTTTTTCCTTCAATTCACGTATATCGTTTTTGAATTCGCCCGGTGACTTACTTTCTTCTCTGATGAGCGTTTGAAAGTTTCTGCGCAGGATCGCCTCCTCATGTCTCTGAAGTGCCTTTACAGCACAGGCTTTTTCTATGGCTATCATTTTAAACTCTTCTTTAAAACCCTCCCATTCTGCTGCGTAGTTGCTTGAAACTTCTTCTAACTTGTTTAAGAGGCCTCGTACCAATTTTGTAAACCCTTCGTCGTCTAGGAGTCGACAGTTCAACTTCCATAGTTCCCAGGAAAACTTTGGTCGCCTATGCGTGCTTCCCCAAACAAAAGAAACTAAGCAGTGGTCACTGAACGATACCGGAACTACTTGATATTCGTTGCAGACTGGCACTTGTTCTAATGATATGTAAACTCTGTCTAACCGAGCATGGCTGATTCCTTGGAAATGAGTGTACTGAACAGTTCCCACGTGACCGATGCATTCCGCTACGTCATAAAGACCTGCCTCGCTGACGATGTCGTTCAATACCAACGTGCCAGCATCTCTGTACGGGGTCACTCCGGTCTTATCTTTTGCTGAACAGACACAATTGAAATCTCCTAGTAAAATAACATTACGTTCGCACATACAGTACCCACGGACAAATTCAAAGAAGATTTTCCGGTCCACTGCAGACGTCGGCGCGTACAGACAAATAACACGCCAGTGTGTCGAATAGTATGTGAAATCACAAATCACAAGCTTACCCGTTAGACATGTGACGACAGACTCTACAGTTATACCTATTGAGTCCTTTAAGAACAAACAGCAACCTCCGGAAGTTCCTACTGCATGACTTACACAAACGTTGTACCGCGATGTAAAGGGTCGTAACATGCTCTGAGTGCGCTCGTCGCTCTCCACCTTTGTCTCTTGTATTGCAACTATGTCTAGCTCTTGGTCAATAAACAGGCGATTCAGCTGATACTGCTTACGCCTATCACTTAGACCTCGAACATTCAACGTGCCTACACGCAATGGCTTTTCAAGGACTGGTGTGGTCATTTGCGTGTGCGCACAAAGAGCATATCATGCCTCAATAACAAACAGTTACTGGGGCGGCGGGCTGCCTTGAGACAAGGACGATGACCGCCTTGGTGACCCCCCGCGACTTTTCTTGTTCTTGACGTCGTCCCCCTCTTGTTGCGAGCTCTGCCGAGGCTGCTCACCTGGTCCAGCCACAGCCGCATCTGCCCCTTCGTGTCTTCGCTTAATCATCGCCTGGTTGAAGTCCATGTCGTTGTCGTGTTTCTCGCCCTCGGAGGTTTTCGTTGTATCAGATCCAGGCACAGTCCTGTCTTCGCTACTTTGCGTCGTCGAAGAAGTCTGCTCAGCCTCCGACTTTCCTTGCCGTTCTTCATCCGTGGTATTCGGTGCCTCAGTAGGTGCTTGACTGTTGCTACCGTGTGCACCTTCACTCTTCGCACCCCCGGCCACGCTTGCAGCTTCCTCGGCCTCGACCTCGTCCATCAGTTCCTCGTTGACGCCGCCACCATCGTTGTGCACTGCCACAGCCCGGGCATACCTGCGGGTGCAGTCCGTGCTTTCGTGCCCGAAACCACGACACTCTGAGCACCAAGGCGCCCTACACTCACGCCGTATGTGCCCAATGCGTCGGCAACGTAGGCAAACGGGCGCACGCCCCGGAACCACTACCAGGACCGTGCCCCCGTAGAATCGAAGCTGGTGTGGCAGGCTCTCCAGTGTTAGGTCCTGGCGGAGAGTTAGGACGACGGACAGCGTTGTAGACTCGACGCCCACGAGTCCGTCTACCTTCCACATCTCACGAACGACGCTCTTTACCTCGCCGTACGGTTCGAAAGCGCGGCGGACAGTGTCGACGGGCACGTCAAAGGTCACCCAATGCAGCTTCACCCTGACCTCTCTCCGATATGGGTCAATCGCTAGGCAGCGACGCCCCTTCACCTGGATTTCACCGGCTTGCAGCAGCTTCTCCTTGGCCTCTGGTGTTTTCAACTTGAGGAGCCACACGTGACCCATTTGATAGGCTCCGAGACCCGCCAACTCCGACAATACTCCAGCCTGTTGTAACGGTCGCACGAAATCTTCGGCCCGGTATGGGCGTCCGCCGGTGTCGCAGTGCAACACCACGCTGTTCTTCACCATTTCTCCTGTGGGCAAATGTGGCAGGATGGTCCGGTATTCTTCAGTCATAGTTCCCTTAGTACCGGCCGAAGCCTCAACAGTTCCCCGGCCTGTGGCCGTTGAGTTTTCCTTGGAGAACATTGAAAAGCGTCCGTTTGGAACGGCGTCTTCTTCTTTCTCCCACTATACCACTCCACCTTGGCTTTCTGGCGTTTCCTACCTGTCTTATTAATGCACAAGAAACGAAATGTATCCAATCGGAGGTGTTCTGGAAACACAAGCCGCCGCGTGGAACGCGGTACGACGTTTAGTGTCACGTGGTACGTGCTCGTTTGTGCTCCAGAAATCCTCCCACTGTTTGTCTCGCCCCGTGTACATGTAGTAGTATTCTTTGTTTATGAGCTTTAGAGACACGGTATCATCATCATCTGCGAGAATCAAGAGCCACGTTATTGAATATACAATACGGGCACTTCACGTCATCGTACGTGGTCTCCGAGGAGGATATGAACGAATGAATGAACCCTACTTAATCCAATGAATTAAAGAATCCAAGTTTTCAGGAACCCGCCGAAAGCCAAAAATTTGCGGAGCCAGGATTTGAACTCTGGGCCCCCCAATGTCCGGTCGGGTGTGCTAACCACTATACCACTCCACCTTGGCTTTCTGGCGTTTCCTACCTGTCTTATTAATGCACAAGAAACGAAATGTATCCAATCGGAGGTGTTCTGGAAACACAAGCCGCCGCGTGGAACGCGGTACGACGTTTAGTGTCACGTGGTACGTGCTCGTTTGTGCTCCAGAAATCCTCCCACTGTTTGTCTCGCCCCGTGTACATGTAGTAGTATTCTTTGTTTATGAGCTTTAGAGACACGGTATCATCATCATCTGCGAGAATCAAGAGCCACGTTATTGAATATACAATACGGGCACTTCACGTCATCGTACGTGGTCTCCGAGGAGGATATGAACGAATATGTGCAGATGAATGAACCGTACTTAATCCAATGAATTAAAGAATCCAAGTTTTCAGGAACCCGCCGAAAGCCAAAAATTTGCGGAGCCAGGATTTGAACTCTGGGCCCCCCAATGTCCGGTCGGGTGTGCTAACCACTATACCACTCCACCTTGGCTTTCTGGCGTTTCCTACATGTCTTATTAATGCACAAGAAACGAAATGTATCCAATCGGAGGTGTTCTGGAAACACAAGCCGCCGCGTGGAACGCGGTACGACGTTTAGTGTCACGTGGTACGTGCTCGTTTGTGCTCCAGAAATCCTCCCACTGTTTGTCTCGCCCCGTGTACATGTAGTAGTATTCTTTGTTTATGAGCTTTAGAGACACGGTATCATCATCATCTGCGAGAATCAAGAGCCACGTTATTGAATATACAACACGGGCACTTCACGTCATCGTACGTGGTCTCCGAGGAGGATATGAACGAATGAATGAACCGTACTTAATCCAATGAATTAAAGAATCCAAGTTTTCAGGAACCCGCCGAAAGCCAAAAATTGGCGGAGCCAGGATTTGAACTCTGGGCCCCCCAATGTCCGGTCGGGTGTGCTAACCACTATACCACTCCACCTTGGCTTTCTGGCGTTTCCTACCTGTCTTATTAATGCACAAGAAACGAAATGTATCCAATCGGAGGTGTTCTGGAAACACAAGCCGCCGCGTGGAACGCGGTACGACGTTTAGTGTCACGTGGTACGTGCTCGTTTGTGCTCCAGAAATCCTCCCACTGTTTGTCTCGCCCCGTGTACATGTAGTAGTATTCTTTGTTTATGAGCTTTAGAGACACGGTATCATCATCATCTGCGAGAATCAAGAGCCACGTTATTGAATATACAATACGGGCACTTCACGTCATCGTACGTGGTCTCCGAGGAGGATATGAACGAATGAATGAACCGTACTTAATCCAATGAATTAAAGAATCCAAGTTTTCAGGAACCCGCCGAAAGCCAAAAATTGGCGGAGCCAGGATTTAAACTCTGGGCCCCCCAATGTCCGGTCGGGTGTGCTAACCACTATACCACTCCACCTTGACTTTCTGGCGTTTCCTACCTGTCTTATTAATGCACAAGAAACGAAATGTATCCAATCGGAGGTGTTCTGGAAACACAAGCCGCCGCGTGGAACGCGGTACGACGTTTAGTGTCACGTGGTACGTGCTCGTTTGTGCTCCAGAAATCCTCCCACTGTTTGTCTCGCCCCGTGTACATGTAGTAGTATTCTTTGTTTATGAGCTTTAGAGACACGGTATCATCATCATCTGCGAGAATCAAGAGCCACGTTATTGAATATACAACACGGGCACTTCACGTCATCGTACGTGGTCTCCGAGGAGGATATGAACGAATGAATGAACCGTACTTAATCCAATGAATTAAAGAATCCAAGTTTTCAGGAACCCGCCGAAAGCCAAAAATTGGCGGAGCCAGGATTTGAACTCTGGGCCCCCCAATGTCCGGTCGGGTGTGCTAACCACTATACCACTCCACCTTGGCTTTCTGGCGTTTCCTACCTGTCTTATTAATGCACAAGAAACGAAATGTATCCAATCGGAGGTGTTCTGGAAACACAAGCCGCCGCGTGGAACGCGGTACGACGTTTAGTGTCACGTGGTACGTGCTCGTTTGTGCTCCAGAAATCCTCCCACTGTTTGTCTCGCCCCGTGTACATGTATGTAGTAGTATTCTTTGTTTATGAGCTTTAGAGACACGGTATCATCATCATCTGCGAGAATCAAGAGCCACGTTATTGAATATAGAACACGGGCACTTCACGTCATCGTACGTGGTCTCCGAGGAGGATATGAACGAATGAATGAACCGTACTTAATCCAATGAATTAAAGAATCCAAGTTTTCAGGAACCCGCCGAAAGCCAAAAATTGGCGGAGCCAGGATTTGAACTCTGGGCCCCCCAATGTCAGGTCGGGTGTGCTAACCACTATACCACTCCACCTTGGCTTTCTGGCGTTTCCTACCTGTCTTATTAATGCACAAGAAACGAAATGTATCCAATCGGAGGTGTTCTGGAAACACAAGCCGCCGCGTGGAACGCGGTACGACGTTTAGTGTCACGTGGTACGTGCTCGTTTGTGCTCCAGAAATCCTCCCACTGTTTGTCTCGCCCCGTGTACATGTAGTAGTATTCTTTGTTTATGAGCTTTAGAGACACGGTATCATCATCATCTGCGAGAATCAAGAGCCACGTTATTGAATATACAACACGGGCACTTCACGTCATCGTACGTGGTCTCCGAGGAGGATATGAACGAATGAATGAACCGTACTTAATCCAATGAATTAAAGAATCCAAGTTTTCAGGAACCCGCCGAAAGCCAAAAATTGGCGGAGCCAGGATTTGAACTCTGGGCCCCCCAATGTCCGGTCGGGTGTGCTAACCACTATACCACTCCACCTTGGCTTTCTGGCGTTTCCTACCTGTCTTATTAATGCACAAGAAACGAAATGTATCCAATCGGAAGTGTTCTGGAAACACAAGCCGCCGCGTGGAACGCGGTACGACGTTTAGTGTCACGTGGTACGTGCTCGTTTGTGCTCCAGAAATCCTCCCACTGTTTGTCTCGCCCCGTGTACATGTAGTAGTATTCTTTGTTTATGAGCTTTAGAGACACGGTATCATCATCATCTGCGAGAATCAAGAGCCACGTTATTGAATATAGAACACGGGCACTTCACGTCATCGTACGTGGTCTCCGAGGAGGATATGAACGAATGAATGAACCGTACTTAATCCAATGAATTAAAGAATCCAAGTTTTCAGGAACCCGCCGAAAGCCAAAAATTAGCGGAGCCAGGATTTGAACTCTGGGCCCCCCAATGTCCGGTCGGGTGTGCTAACCACTATACCACTCCACCTTGGCTTTCTGGCGTTTCCTACCTGTCTTATTAATGCACAAGAAACGAAATGTATCCAATCGGAGGTGTTCTGGAAACACAAGCCGCCGCGTGGAACGCGGTACGACGTTTAGTGTCACGTGGTACGTGCTCGTTTGTGCTCCAGAAATCCTCCCACTGTTTGTCTCGCCCCGTGTACATGTATGTAGTAGTATTCTTTGTTTATGAGCTTTAGAGACACGGTATCATCATCATCTGCGAGAATCAAGAGCCACGTTATTGAATATACAATACGGGCACTTCACGTCATCGTACGTGGTCTCCGAGGAGGATATGAACGAATGAATGAACCGTACTTAATCCAATGAATTAAAGAATCCAAGTTTTCAGGAACCCGCCGAAAGCCAAAAATTGGCGGAGCCAGGATTTGAACTCTGGGCCCCCCAATGTCCGGTCGGGTGTGCTAACCACTATACCACTCCACCTTGGCTTTCTGGCGTTTCCTACCTGTCTTATTAATGCACAAGAAACGAAATGTATCCAATCGGAAGTGTTCTGGAAACACAAGCCGCCGCGTGGAACGCGGTACGACGTTTAGTGTCACGTGGTACGTGCTCGTTTGTGCTCCAGAAATCCTCCCACTGTTTGTCTCGCCCCGTGTACATGTATGTAGTAGTATTCTTTGTTTATGAGCTTTAGAGACACGGTATCATCATCATCTGCGAGAATCAAGAGCCACGTTATTGAATATACAATACGGGCACTTCACGTCATCGTACGTGGTCTCCGAGGAGGATATGAACGAATGAATGAACCGTACTTAATCCAATGAATTAAAGAATCCAAGTTTTCAGGAACCCGCCGAAAGCCAAAAATTGGCGGAGCCAGGATTTGAACTCTGGGCCCCCCAATGTCCGGTCGGGTGTGCTAACCACTATACCACTCCACCTTGGCTTTCTGGCGTTTCCTACCTGTCTTATTAATGCACAAGAAACGAAATGTATCCAATCGGAGGTGTTCTGGAAACACAAGCCGCCGCGTGGAACGCGGTACGACGTTTAGTGTCACGTGGTACGTGCTCGTTTGTGCTCCAGAAATCCTCCCACTGTTTGTCTCGCCCCGTGTACATGTAGTAGTATTCTTTGTTTATGAGCTTTAGAGACACGGTATCATCATCATCTGCGAGAATCAAGAGCCACGTTATTGAATATACAACACGGGCACTTCACGTCATCGTACGTGGTCTCCGAGGAGGATATGAACGAATGAATGAACCGTACTTAATCCAATGAATTAAAGAATCCAAGTTTTCAGGAACCCGCCGAAAGCCAAAAATTGGCGGAGCCAGGATTTGAACTCTGGGCCCCCCAATGTCAGGTCGGGTGTGCTAACCACTATACCACTCCACCTTGGCTTTCTGGCGTTTCCTACCTGTCTTATTAATGCACAAGAAACGAAATGTATCCAATCGGAGGTGTTCTGGAAACACAAGCCGCCGCGTGGAACGCGGTACGACGTTTAGTGTCACGTGGTACGTGCTCGTTTGTGCTCCAGAAATCCTCCCACTGTTTGTCTCGCCCCGTGTACATGTAGTAGTATTCTTTGTTTATGAGCTTTAGAGACACGGTATCATCATCATCTGCGAGAATCAAGAGCCACGTTATTGAATATACAACACGGGCACTTCACGTCATCGTACGTGGTCTCCGAGGAGGATATGAACGAATGAATGAACCGTACTTAATCCAATGAATTAAAGAATCCAAGTTTTCAGGAACCCGCCGAAAGCCAAAAATTGGCGGAGCCAGGATTTGAACTCTGGGCCCCCCAATGTCCGGTCGGGTGTGCTAACCACTATACCACTCCACCTTGGCTTTCTGGCGTTTCCTACCTGTCTTATTAATGCACAAGAAACGAAATGTATCCAATCGGAAGTGTTCTGGAAACACAAGCCGCCGCGTGGAACGCGGTACGACGTTTAGTGTCACGTGGTACGTGCTCGTTTGTGCTCCAGAAATCCTCCCACTGTTTGTCTCGCCCCGTGTACATGTAGTAGTATTCTTTGTTTATGAGCTTTAGAGACACGGTATCATCATCATCTGCGAGAATCAAGAGCCACGTTATTGAATATACAACACGGGCACTTCACGTCATCGTACGTGGTCTCCGAGGAGGATATGAACGAATGAATGAACCGTACTTAATCCAATGAATTAAAGAATCCAAGTTTTCAGGAACCCGCCGAAAGCCAAAAATTGGCGGAGCCAGGATTTGAACTCTGGGCCCCCCAATGTCAGGTGGGGTGTGCTAACCACTATACCACTCCACCTTGGCTTTCTGGCGTTTCCTACCTGTCTTATTAATGCACAAGAAACGAAATGTATCCAATCGGAGGTGTTCTGGAAACACAAGCCGCCGCGTGGAACGCGGTACGACGTTTAGTGTCACGTGGTACGTGCTCGTTTGTGCTCCAGAAATCCTCCCACTGTTTGTCTCGCCCCGTGTACATGTAGTAGTATTCTTTGTTTATGAGCTTTAGAGACACGGTATCATCATCATCTGCGAGAATCAAGAGGCACATTATTGAATATACAACACGGGCACTTCACGTCATCGTACGTGGTCTCCGAGGAGGATATGAACGAATGAATGAACCGTACTTAATCCAATGAATTAAAGAATCCAAGTTTTCAGGAACCCGCCGAACGCCAAAAATTGGCGGAGCCAGGATTTGAACTCTGGGCCCCCCAATGTCCGGTCGGGTGTGCTAACCACTATACCACTCCACCTTGGCTTTCTGGCGTTTCCTACCTGTCTTATTAATGCACAAGAAACGAAATGTATCCAATCGGAGGTGTTCTGGAAACACAAGCCGCCGCGTGGAACGCGGTACGACGTTTAGTGTCACGTGGTACGTGCTCGTTTGTGCTCCAGAAATCCTCCCACTGTTTGTCTCGCCCCGTGTACATGTAGTAGTATTCTTTGTTTATGAGCTTTAGAGACACGGTATCATCATCATCTGCGAGAATCAAGAGCCACGTTATTGAATATACAACACGGGCACTTCACGTCATCGTACGTGGTCTCCGAGGAGGATATGAACGAATGAATGAACCGTACTTAATCCAATGAATTAAAGAATCCAAGTTTTCAGGAACCCGCCGAAAGCCAAAAATTGGCGGAGCCAGGATTTGAACTCTGGGCCCCCCAATGTCAGGTCGGGTGTTCTAAACACTACACCACTCCACCTTGGCTTTCTGGCATTTCCTACCTGTCTTATTAATGCACAAGAAACGAAATGTATCCAATTGGAGGTGTTCTGGATATATATGTGCAAGAATAAAAAAAAGACATCCTGTATATGTATATATATTTAGATTTTTCTGTTGAATAATTATAATTTTTTTTGGTGGTAGTCTTAAATTGCGAAGTGGCTTTGGGCGGGTTCTCTAGTCCTCGCAACAACACTAAACCAATGGTAAAAGAAATCCCAGAATTGTTTTTTTTTCCTTTGCTAACATTTTTTTTTTCATTTTTTGAAAGGGAGAAAGACTGCCACAGATCCAACTTATTGACACACGCAGGATGAGAAGGGGGCAGAGAGATGCTTCAGTTGTCCGTCCTCCAGCGCGAGCTTGCTGCCTTCAACGACGTTTCGGCTTCTCGCGAATTTAGTGTGTGCACGCGCAGCCAAGTACGGCAGAAGTCAACGAGAGGACAACATTGTGCGATATATATTCATCTAAGAACAATGTTATGCTTGGTTTTGAATATCTTGATATATTTGCCGAACGTATTAAAACAGGATGTTATAGGTTTTCTGTTTCAGTCAGTATAGTCATCAAAAAGAAACATGTGCACGAAAACTCGAGACGGTCCATATGTCGTATAATTCGGTGTTGGTGCGGCTGACGACACCTCCAGATACGCGAGGCTTCCAAGACCCTGGCAGTGGTTCTGCACTGGCCAAATTCTCAATGTACGGCTGAGTCAGCGGGTGTCGCTCGTGCGGTGCAGCACGGTAACGTTTAGTGTCACTCACCGAAGAACGCACTCAACATCGAGTGTGTTCCGTAAACTCGCTACATTTGATCCAGAAGACCGAGTGTATAGCCTCCATGGCAGTGCTTCAGGAGTAAATAGAAAACTGCATTAAGATTAAGGCTCTTGTCTGTTTACTTCCTCGTCCTTCCTAGTAGAAAACAACAAAGCTGCATAAAATTAACGCATTTTTGTTTAGAGAAGTACCGTTAGATATGAACTCGTTTCATGCCAACAAAAAGTAATATATCGCGAAAAACATAAGGGTAATATAGCTCTCAGACTTTTCGGCGTATATACATTGCACTTGATTGCGCAACAACGCTCGGCGCCCGTTTGTGTTTTTCAAATACGAGCCGAAGACAGGGGCGGATACAGAACTCCGTTTTGGGGGGTGGGGGGGGGGGGGGAGCGAAAAATTTGCAAGGATACTATCCTCCCATTCTTTCATGTGCACCGGGGGGTCCACCCGTGTCAAATTGCCCTCCGAGCAGGGGGGAAGAAGCGGGGTCGTCTTTTTTTTGGGGGGGGGGGGGAAGGCCGCCGCCCCTGTCGGACCCCCCCCCCCCCCCCCCCCCCCCCCCCTTTTTGGATCCGCCCCTGGCCGAAGAGGTACCGATTGAGTGCGAACCGCTAACTTCGGGTCGTATAGTATGGAGCAGTCCGCAGCCCCGCGGACCCCAAGTCACCCATGGTCCGAACAGAAGACCTTTGCTGCGATAGACTGGAGGAAGAACACCTGGAAGACCTTCGTCGCACGAAGATCTTTCTGGTCTGGGTGCGATGTCTCTTTCGTAATTGCCTCGGCTCGTGATGGCTCAATATTTTCACCAAATTGGCCAAAAACTTTCTAAATAACGTAGCAATCTCTCGTGACATGTTTCTAATAAGGACATAAAACCGAAAAGAAAAATATGCGCGTATATTTTCAATTATTTGCGCACTTTTTACTTTACTCATCGTCATTGACATCGTTTCCGAGTGACACTAAATTTTGCCGTGTAGCACGAAAGCAGTCGTAGTGACATTCGATGCACTGAAGTGCACTCGTTCGAAGTGAGACTATTTGAGTCCATCTGACGGCGGTTACCTTCCGCTAATCTGACTTCATTTTTTTTTATATGGTGAAGTTTAATTATCGGTATTCTACGGTTGATTTTGAAATACTCGGGCACGTGGTAGACCTAGTTTTTTTCGACATCAACTAGCACAGTGCGCAATAAACAGGCTCGAACACACTTCTCGCGACGGCGCCACAAAGACCGCGTTGTTTGAACGAGCAACACAGTCGCTGGAAGTCTTTGGCTCAACAGACTTAAAGCCGCGGTTGCACTCCTAATACATCGTAAAACAGGCAGTGGGCATACGGATGCGTGCTTCTTCCTTGCGTGACGGTCACGTTGGTCGTACAAAAACCGTCTGCAAACGTGTTCTAAGCATACACACGTATGACGCGAACATATTTCCAAGATGTCTGTCGCGGCGTTCGCAGATAACTCTCGTCATCGTGTCTTGAGCGAACGCCGTGTGTCATTTATATGGTGTTTTCGCAATGCAACTGCAACTTTAGCATCCATACAGGTAATCTGACTTGTAATTTCTTCTTTTTTTTTATGGCGGTGTTCCGTGAATGAAACGATACGTTTGATAACTGACATATATACTTCGGCACATTGTATAAGCCTCTGTCTTGTCGACAATAAATCAAAGAACGCGTAATATGATATGAACGCTCGAATCCAACTTGGGACGGTGCGACAAAGACCGCGTTGTTCGAGCGAGCAACACGTACGTAGACGTCGAGGAGCGAAGCGAGCGAACGGAGTCGTGCACGGCCATCACTGCGAGAGTTGCGCGCGCTCGCACCCGCAGCGCCGCTGCTTCCGCTCGCGGCGCCCGAAATCAATTAACCGTAGAAGAAGCGGCCGTCCTCCTCCCTAGAGCTAGCTGCATGCAGTCGCGACTCGGCGGGGAGGCTGCAGGAGCGAGTGCCTGCACCGCGAGGTCGCGGGCGGAAGCTCTAATTTACGGCTGCGGTCTCAGCCGCGTCAGCAAAATGCCGGCGGTCGCCAAACCGGCACTAACTTTCTCTTTTAGCCGTCGGGATATATACGGTCCTCCCGCTGGTTGGACAGGACGAAGCGTGGCCTGTGAAGCTATCGTGTATCCGAAGTACGGGGTGCTCATAAAGTGTTTGGTTAAGTTCGGGGAGCACAATGTTTACGATAGATCGATTTTTTTTTGTTTGTTTCGCTGAATATTGTTGCGTGCGTGGCGGATGGTTTAAGCCATAGAGTTATTACAATAAACGCTAGAGGCTCAGCTGGCGCTAGTGTCTACGGGACTTCCGGTTGCAAATTGAAGCAGACAGCAAGCAGTCTACTTTTGCAGTCTTCCTGTGTATTCCTATGGGAAACCGTACGTGATATTTTTCTCTTCGCCTGAGAATAATAGAAATCAGCGTAGTTTCTTTACTCGTAACGGGTACTACGTAGCTTTATTCACATTATAAAAGTGAAATTTTTTAGTTAATGGGCCTCTTTTTTTACTACTGAGCAATGTTTAAGTTGGCAAAAATTAAGGCCCAGGGCCCGTTTGCTCGAAGTGCTAACCGCGGCTAAAGTTAGCCGCAGTACCTAGGAGAGGGATTTTAAAATCACGTGACTGGCTCGCGAGGGGTGCGAGGAAACATGGCGGTGCCCCGGTCAGTGAGCGCCGCCCGCTTTAAAACTAATATGTCGTTGTAGCTGCAATATCGGGCGCGTTAGTCAGCAACGAAGACTGCAGGAGGCTTTCGCTTTGCCTTACCTCACTTAAATCGCAAAGCATGAGCAATGACCTCGCCGCATTTTTAGATAGTCTTTCGATTCTGGCCATTCCTAAGCCTAAATGAATGCGATAATTGTCGGCATGGCAACGTCTTTGGAAAGTGGATTGCCTTGACTCAATCGGCCGGGTATTGATAGCACACACAAACAGACAGCGTCCCAATAGACCTTTTTCTGATTTTTCCAAGCACCGAGGTACATGCTACGAGAGTAGTTACACTAGGGTGCCTCAATGTCCTTCTGTTTAGGGTGATGCCACCCTTTGTAGTACCAGATGCCGACAGCACGCGCTCACGGGGAAAATACAAAGAAATCGACGAAAACAAAATGTCGCCATAGCACAGTCAGCGCCACAAGCGCGTGCAGGGAGACGCTCTTTCACGCGCTTCTGAACAAAAAATAAAAATAAACGTGTGTGACAAAATGGCGAGATGCCACCACCCTAAGCAAAGCGCACATGAAGGCACCCTAAGTTACACGCGTTGCACGTGCTGGCGTCTGCAGTAGTAATTGTTTTAAAGCAAAAAGTCTAAAACAAATTTTGCCTTGCACGCGCGTTCGTCAAAGCCTTATGATTATTTTACTTCGAATCTTTTATAAGAGGAAGGCCAGCGCGCGCGAAATGTAGAATTACACTTCCGGCGTTCTCCTCGATGCTTGGGTAATTTAGAAAAAAAGGTATATTGGGACGCTGTCTGCTTTTGTGTGTTATCAATACCTGGCCGATTCAGTCAAGGCAATCCGATTTCCAAAGACGTTGCCATGCCGACAATTATCGAAGTTTTGCGGTGTAACGAGCCTCGGTGATTTCGCTGGGGCCGCTCAAGTAGTCAGACCTTGCCCAGGAAGACGTAGAATCAACAATTCGAACGCGAAAAAGGGCAGGGGGACTCACACCGACGCCGACAACATCGCATTTGAATGGTTTGTTTATGAGCGACGGCGAGCTTCTTGCCCACACCCCCATCGCGCATACGCGGCGCTGATGGCGTCCGGCAGGGGCGCTCCGGTTTGTTTGTAAACATGAGTTGGTATATACCAAAGCAGTGGTAGCGTGCTGCTTTTGGGACAGCCGCCCTTACGTCCCGGTGCAAGATGCGCGGTATCTTTCTCCTGAAGTTTCTAGGCGCAAGTAAGCTTCATAAAACGTTTATTTCCAGTTCTAAATTCAGATTTTTTTCTTATTCCTTGTCAATATGAAGTGACTGGTGAAGGTTGCAGTCGTATTACAGTTTTGGGCACCATGGTACTCCTAAAAAAACTAAGGAGCGTTTTTTTTTTGTGTGTGTGTGTGTGTGTGAATGAATGAATGAATGAATGAATGAATGAATGAATGAAATGGCATTTCCACAAAACTCAGGAAAGATTTAATGACAGTTTGACCTTACATACTTCTGGCTTATACTCTTGCCCGAATCCATGCTGGGACGCTTCGCTTCATTTGCTTCTATGCGCGAAGGCAGTACTTTCGAGCTTGCTCGAGTGCTATCTCTGAGGTTATTGTCGACTGCGCCCGCCCGAGCGGTCGGCGACGTAAAAGAGCCTCGACTGGGGGGCTAAGCTCGCCTCCGGCGGGAATCTCTCCGATGCCACGTCACGAGGGAGGGGAGGAGCTTCTTTTGACACCGCCCCGGTGAGTTTCCCACTCCCCCTCTTACATTTCCGACCCCCCCGGCGGCGGCGAGTTCCCCAGCGTAGCTCCGATTTTTCCCTGCGCTCCGCAGTGAAGGGTTTTTATTTTATTTAGATCGGGGGATCGGTGGCCGGCTGGGCTAGCGCACACCAGCTCGGAGCACGTCGAGCGAAAGGTCCGTTGCAGAACCAAGGATGTTGGCTTCAATCCCCACCCCTGCCCGTTCGATGTTGATGAGCATCGTACCGGCGTGCAGTCGTGTAACACTACTGCGGGATGGACGTTAAAGGCCCCAGGCTAGCGGTTGTACGGCACTGCATGGCTAAATTTCTCATCTACAGCTGGGAGAATATTCCCCGTTGAGGAAGACCAAGTTTTAGGCAGTATCAACGTACATACAGACCAATTTTTTTATTTAAATCGTAAATGACAAATAAGAATAGGTAACAGCAGGGATGCTAATTATACAAACATTGCTTGGATGTGGGCTAGTTGACTAGACATTGTGATGGTTTGCTGCGCCACGTAGATGCAAGAAAAACGCTCTTGATAAAGATATAAACTAAAGCAGAGTATATACGAAAAACAACATACAGGAATTGCGCAGACTAACAACTGTGTAATTTCTTTCTCATCTTTCTCCCCCCACACCGCCACACAGCCACAATATTTTTTTTTTCTTTCAGAATAGGGTGCACGTGGAGCGAAAGCTCGCGCTGCAGAACCCAGGGTCGTAGATTCACCCCCACCCCTGCCCTTTTCGGTGTTGATGAGCATCGTACCGGCATGCGGTCGTGTATCACTACTACGTGGTGCACGTTAAAGACCCTAGGCTAGCAGTCATACTGCACTGGCTAAATTGCTTATCTACAGTAGGTGACAATGTCGCAATGTTCTGGCATGTTCTCCTGCTGTATAAACAACTAACGGCCAATTTGTTTGTCAAAATACGGTGTGGAAGAAGAAAGATGAGAAAGAAATTACACAGTTGTTAGTCTGCGCCATTCATGTATATTGCTTTTCTTCTGTCATCTGTTTTAGTTTGAATTTTATCAAGTGCGTTTATCTTGCATCTACGCAGCACAGCAACCCATCAAAATAATTGTAAAAGCCTGTAGGTAATGATAAATTGCGTTCCTGGTTGCAGATTGCCGTAAAAACACATTTGTTTCTAGGATTCACTTTGTAGAATTTGGATGTAGGATTCACGACGGGGGCGACGGTTCATTTACGGCTCCATCGCCTCAAGCCCGGTTCGCCACGCAGTTCATCGCACAGCCACCTTACCACGTCTTTCGAGAGGCGATAGTGTTGTTGAAAATGAACGTCGTCCATGTCCAACACATTGGCGTGGTTTAAATACCTATGCCGAGGGCAAAACACGAACGAAAACGCTGCCATTTTGGACGCTTCTCCCTGATCTCGCGCCCAACTCGCCCAAACTCGCCTAGGTCGGAGCCGGCAAGCTTTTCCCATCCGCGGCGGCTTCTGCCACGTCAGAATGACGTCACCGCATCTCGCCGCGAGTTCCGAATAAGCAACTCGCCGACCGCCTCAAACCCTCCGTTTAACGTCACGACCTAGGGAGTGTCGGCGCGTGTCGTCATGCACGGCGCCGACCAATCGCGGCGGTCGGCGAGTTTGGCGAAGAACTCGCCTCGATCTCGCCGCGCCGAGCTTAGCCCCCCTGGCTCGACTTTTATGTACACAGATTTTTATTTGGACTTAAATCGATCCGGCACTCGAGATGTCGGAATATGAGTGGTCAAAATCGCCCTAGCAGATGCCACAAGGATGACCCCAAAGAAAAAAAAAAAGAGAAAAAAACGGGGTAAGCCTTGGTTTATATGACCCCAATTCTTCCCCGATCGTGCTTCTTCAATTCTGTCGTCGTCGGAGCCACTGCTTTTGCTTATGCGTTACACCAAAACCGAACAAAACGCTAATAAAAATCGCTTACCTGCAGCTAGATGAATGAGAAAATGGCGAAAAACGCCAACACCGTGGCCGCTCTGTGCTTACAGGAAGGGAAAAGTCGTTTCGTGAAATCTCCCTGTACAGAACGGAGTATATGGGAAACCTCCTCCACCATGTCAGTCTACTTCAAAATAGACTAAAGAAAAAAGGAAAACGCGAGAAACTAAAACACGTATTGACAAGGGACTTACCCTGCGAACCTTTTAATTTTTCACAACGCTGCTTCACACTTCTTCGTGCACCGAGCATATTGTGTTGGCGCGCGGGACTTTTGCTGCGCTGCCCAGAATTACTTCAACATAGAATCCGTCCGTGTCTCCTCTTTCGTTGAGGTGGGTCCTCCAATTTATCATCGAGTATGTAAGCACTTAAAAAACAATTATATTTGCTTACAGCATTTGGATTTCAGCTAATGGGGAGCATTCACTGGAGCTCATGACTGAGTTACAGTGTTCGACTGCCGAGCGCGTGCTGAAGGCGAGCTACCACAGATATTTTGTAACGTGCATTCAGCACCATCAAGACTGCCGGTCTTAGCGGGCTATTAACGTGAGCTCGCTCTGAGAGAAATCGTGATCCTTTAATAAATAAATGCACTTTTAGAAATTTCGACGTTCAGTTAACTGACGTCGAGCTGGCGATACCAACTTTCACGAGCGGCTTGATAGCTGTTGAATATAATGTACTAAATAGCTAATGTGCGTATCAAAGACTAAAAAAAAAAAAAAAAGCAAAACAAAGAACATTGAGGTTTTGAGCACGACTGAAAAAACCTTGATTGTCTTGCTGTATTAGCGGCGAGATGTTTTGGTGGCGCACTCGTACGGTTCCCCCTTGTGACGTCATTACCTTGCAAACAACAAGTTCGATGGTGTTTGTAAATTGTATGGTGGAAGCTTGAAATCATTGCGCTCTCAAAGGAACACTGCCAACACCGTCAAAATTAAAGTTCTTTCATTCCTCTTATTTCCGTCGATGATAAATTCTTTTCTGACCTCATAGTCAGCGTTCGGCCAATCGTAGAAGGCCGACCGCAGCGACGCTTTCGGTCGCGCACGTCGCCAATAGCCTTTGATGCATACATTAACATTTAAATAAGTTTTATCGCTAGACTATCGAGGCGCTCGTGAAAGTCGGTATCGTCGGTTCGACGTGGCTGGACTGAATGTCAAACTTTTGTTTTGGGGCGTTACATTTGGCTCAAGGAGTGTACCCCATACACCCCCTATTTCTGAGAGTGTATGGCGTCCAGCGAATATTCCTTACAGATGACCATTCGCGACTTTCACGGCTTATAGTGGGCGCGCTTGTTTCTATCAAAATGGCTGTCGCCTAGATGACCGTCGTAGACCAGCGGTATACGAGATTGGGGCTGCGACGCGCAATTCTCATTTCTTGAAACACGAGCGATATAAGGGCCTTACCTCACACTTGCACGTCAGAAAGGTGCGAGAAAGCACCTATATTCTGAAGCCAGTCATCCAGGAGCAATAGGGAGTGCTATTCTCACACAACGGCACCACCGTCGTTAAAAGTGGCGACTAAGTAAAGCCGAGGTCACACAGCTCGTAGGTACATCATTCGAAAGACAACAGTGTTCGCAGCAAACACGATGAGAGAATTAACTGCGGACGCGCCTCATCAATGTTCGAAGCACGTCTCCTTCATACGTATGTTTTGAACACGTGCGAATAGTGTTTTTGTACGACCAACCTGATGGAATTATTATACACAAGGAACAGACATGCTTCAAACAGTGTCCGACTGCATTATGCACGATGCATTAGTAGTGGGACGTCGGCATAAGTGAAGAAAAGATAGAAGAAAGCGCGGATGTGCGGCAAGAGAGAGAGTTGACAGTGTTCGCTCTGAATCCCTTTTCGTCGGTGTTTAGGCTGTTTTAGTATTAACAATTACTTTCGCACGCCCGAATGCTCGCGTAGGGGCCCCGTGTTCCCAAATATTGACGACCGTCCGCCACCAAAGAGCGGAATTTCCGCTCGCGCACGTCACCGATACATCATTCGTGTCCAGGTCACGTGGAAAAAGAAAAGCAAAGGAGCAAGAACCATATCCCTTCCAAAGAGAGAAAAGAAGTGGGCGTCACTTGGCCCGTTTTCTTTTTACATCCCCCGAATTTCCTCTCCTGAATACCAGCCAGCCGACGCAAGATGCGCGTACGATCATTTTTTTTAAATATTTATTGCCCAAGCAGCGGCCACACTATTACATTACATAAAAGACAGTCTATAGACACTACCTGAGGCGTGTTTCTTTCTCGAATAACGGTCCTCTTACATTGGCCATGCACACATTGTCCGCAACCATGTTCGAATCATAAATATGTATGTATGAAGCAAATGTAGTGGCTGCTGAAGCGGAGAAAGAAGAAGAGAGCTCGTGAAGGAGATCTTCACGAGCCAGGGCCAGAACAGAGCGGCTGTACTGCCAGTGGTAGTACGTAAGGGAATAAACCATATTTATAGGAAGACGCCTCCACAATTTGGTGACCCGGACACACACAAAAAAAAAAAAAAAAACGCACCATGCAAGCTACCGGTCAGCCCTCTACGACCATCGCTACTGTTACAGTCAAGCTTCCGCCGTTCCGGCCTGGAGATCCAGCTTTCTGGTTTGCACATATTGGGTTTCTATTTGCAACACGCAGCATAACACGGCAGTAGACGAAGTTTCATTATGTGGTCAACGCACTTCACCCAAACAAGGGCGGCGAAGTCTGGGACATAATTATGAACCCTCCCACTGAACATCCGTACGACAGAATCAAAGAAGAGCTCATTAAAGGCCCGTTCACACGATGCATTTTTCTCGCGCATCTAGTGTCGCGAAACGTAGTTTCGCGAAATGGTTGCGCCGTCTGAACGAGTCCGAATAGGACGCGCGCATCTAAAAAAAGTTGCGCGCACACCTCGCTTCTGGAGCGAGCTTTTGCTGAAACTTTGCCGAGTCCTGTCAATCACTGTGAGGGCACCGCCAATGGCCGCTCAGAAATGCTCTCACGTGGCCTTTGAGGGGGGAGCAAGCCGTTTGAGAAGACCACTTCACTGCCGGTGTTGTAGCCAAGCGAAATCCGAAAAGAACCGAAACCACGAACGACGGATACTGCCGGCGCTTCCGCAAGCACGTCAAACACCACTGAAGGAAAAGTGAGTAGCATATCGGAAAAAAATCCAGCGATGGACGACGACGTAATTGGTGACGATGATAATTCGCGTCGATTTTTAGTTATAATTAAGAAATAAAACCTTGAGACAAGGAAACAAAAAGGGACGTACACAGTACCGTCTCAAAACCAGCACAGCGTATACAGCTTTCATTTACTTCCACAACAGTCTTCTTCTTTGTCAACCTCCATCCAAATTATACATATTCAATAGTAAATAAAGTAAATGGCAGTAAATGATAATTCAACAACTAGTAAATGACAATTTAAGAGTAAATTAAGTAAATGGAAGTAAATGACAGCTGTATGCTGTGCTGGTTTTAAAACGGTGGTGTGTATGTCCCTTTTTGTTTCCTTGTCTTAAGGTTTTATTTCTTAATTATGATTGTTCACCAGCTCGCCTGCGTTTTGACTCTTAGAATGTGGCGGGAGATGGAAAACACGACGCTGAATGGCTAATGGTGATGATGATGATGTTGGCTTTCAACTGAACCGCCACTTTATGGTCAACACCCAAACTATTTTCGGGAGTCTGAACGTCATCGTTGTTGCACGTGAAGCGGTACGTGTGAACGAGCAGATTTCGCGAAACCTGAGTGTCGCGAAACTGTTGCGCGCCTAAAAGATGCATCGTGTGAACAGACCTTCAGCTGATACGATCCATGTGGCAACTTCCCGGAGATCGCGCAACCCCCTTTGATGACGCTATATTGTGCGAACTCTTTCTTCCGAGGCTTCCTAATAATGCACGCATGGTATTGGTAACATCCAATAACATCTCTTCGGAATGTTTAGCCGAGCTTGCAGACAAGATCTTAGAGACCACTGCATGTACCATCTGTGACTTCAGTCACACTCGCTCCCATCAACACAGAGGCGTTGGAAACTCAACAACTCTGAGACGAAGTACGCCAACTCGCACAAGCGATCAAGTCAAGACTTCGACTACCTCGTTTCATTAGCCCTCGCAACGTAAACCAACGTGGCTCAAACGACTTAAGACTTAGACGAAGCTGCCCATCGCCACGTCGGCTCCATCGCAGCACTCCAAGAGACAGATCTCCGGAAGGTGCCATCTGCTGGTACCATCACACGCGTTTGGTACCGAGGCACGTCAATGCCAAGACCCCTGCTCTTTCCAGGAAAACAACCGGAGGAACTACTGACGGCGGCCAGTTCAGTTCAGTCTCCTACCAGCCGCCACGCACTCTTTTACACCACCGATCGTCAGACAAAGATTCAATTTCTAATTGACACAGGAGCAGAAGTTAGTGTAACTCCCGCAACTTGATATGACCGTGAGATTACCACATCCACGAATTCTCTGCAAGCAACAAACGGAACTGTCATTGGAACTTACGGGAAGAGGTCCACAACAATAGATTGTGGATTGCGCCGCACACTAAGATGAGTATTCATCGTTGCAGATGTTCGATATGCAATTGTTGGCTCCGATTTTCAAACTGACTTCGATCTTGTAGTCGACATGACACGCAATAAGCCTTTACATGCTACCACTCATACTGGCGGACTCCGAATTCCCTCAAATCCTCCATTACCGAGCCCTTCACTGCTTTTCGCAAAGACCAATACCAAGTACGACGCAACCCTTTGCAACTTTCCCAACCTGACCAGCCCTGCAACACAGATCAACCTTTGAAACATGACATGCAGCACTTCATCACCACCACCCGTGGACGTTCGTACCCGTCGTCTAGCTCCAGAAAAATGTCGAGTTGCACGTCAGGAATTTTAACACATAATGAATTTGGGATTAATACGACCTTCGTCGAGCAACTGGGCATTCCCACTATACCTAGTTCTAAAGAAAAGTTAAGACTGGAGACCCTTGCGGTGATTATTGTTCACTAAACAACACAACAATCCCAGATCGGTATCCCGTACCTCACCTGCAGGACTTTTCTTCAAACCTATAAGGCATTGGTGTTTTTAGAAATAGACCTCATTCGATCGTATCATCAGATACCCTCAAACCTGCACTCTAAAAAATGTTTGTGCGTCTACTTTCACGCACAACACTCGGAGAGCCAATCAGCGCAACTTACAGAGGCAGCTCAGCGAATGACAATGCCGAAACATATGTTTAGACCAAAAAACGCAGTCTGAGTTCTGACATTAAGCAATGCAAAACGTCACGCATGCATTGCTTAATGTCACAACTCAGACTGCGTTTTTTGGTCTAAAAGTATGTTTCGGCATTGTCATTCGCTGAGCTGCCTCCGTAAGTTGCGGTGATTGGCTCTCCGAGTGTTGTGAGGAAAAGCAGACTTGCGGTCTTTTTTTAGAGTGTGACGACATCCCTAAGACAGCAATCGTAACTCCATTTGGCCCCTGTGAATTCGTTCGGATGCCATCTGGGCTACGTAATGCTGCGCACGCCTTTCAAAGTTTCATGTGGCCGGTTCTCAGAGGACTCAACCCTTGTTTTGCTTATCTGGATGACATCCTACTATCCAGTGCATCCGAGAAAGAACATGAACCCTCTATGAACTTCTCAAACATCTTAACCAGTATGGAGTTCTCATCAATGTCGCCAAATGCGAGTTGGTCTACCAAACCTAGATTTCTTGTGGCATCATGTCAATAAGCATGAACTTCGACCACTCGACGTGAAGGTTAACACTATTCACAACTATCGAACACCGTCTAGCGCACATCATCTGCGGGAGTTCCTAGGACGGGTAAATGTTTACCGTCGCTTCATACCCGGCTGCGCTCAAATCGTCCAACCACTAAATGACCTTTCGGTGGCTCCCAAGAATCACAAACCGTCATTTTTGGTGGCCCAACTCAGCATCTAAAGCATTTACCTTCATGAAGACCACGATTGCGAACGCCATGTTGCTAGTGTAGCCCAAACCGGATGCGCCTAGCAGCATCATGGTGGATGCTTCGGGCACAGCAGTAGGAGCAGTACTAAAACAACACATCGGACAACAATGGAAACCTCTCGCTTTCCTTTCCCGAAAATTAACAGCAACCGAGACTCGCTACCGTGCCTTCGGACGTGAAATACTTGCCAGATATCGCAGCGTCAATCATTTTCGTTATTTGGTCGAAGGTCGTGAATTTTTTATTCTCGCAGATCACAAACCACTCACTTTCACGCTAACATCAAATGGAAGGGCTTACATTCATCGAGAAGAAAGGCACTTAACATTACTATTATGATCAGCGAATTCGCCACCAATATCCGGCATATCACAGGTAAGCAAAACGTAGTCGCTGTTGGGTTAACACACGTGGATAGTGCCGCGTTGAATCTACCTGGTGTTGAACAGGTTTATTTTACCGCTCTTGCAAAACATCAGCAACATGATGTATATTGCCGAGTTGAAACACCAGGCACATATCTCTGACTGAAGAAAACGCTAGTACCCCAGACAAACATTCCTCTTCTTTGCGATGTTTCAACCGGAACCCCATGGCCATACCTTCCAACCGCCTTCCGCAGGAAGGTGCTTGATACCCTGCACGGACTGTCACATCCCGGAATGCGAGCTACGCAAAAACTGATCCCTGCCCGTTTCGTTTGGCCGAAGATAAACACGGATATCCGCACTTGGACGAGATCATGCAGCTCCTGTCAAAAGCTCAAGATTCATCGTCACACCATTACGCCAGTTGAAACGTTTCCGTCAACTACAAGACGTTTTGGTCATGTCCATCTAGACCTGGTTGGCCCCTTACCTCATTCCACAGGTTTCACATATATTTTGACTTGTATAGACCGCTTCACATGATGACATAAAGCGATTCCAATTCCAGACATCACCGCTGCCACTATTGCCGCGGCTTTCGTCAAAGACTGGGTTGCACGTTTCGGGGTCCCCTCGGCGGTCACTACAGACCGCGGCCGGCAAGTCCAACCTCTTCGCCGACCTCCTGCGACTCCTCGGCATAAACCGTATTCACACAACAGCATATTACCCAGCTGCGAACCGAATGGTTGAACGCTTTCATAGGCAACTCAAAACATCACTACGTGCCCACAACTCTATCCTGAACCGAGGCTCTTCCCGTGGTTCTTCTAGGAATTCATTCCACGATAAAAATTTACATGGGAGTCTCTGCAGTTGATTTTGTTTATGGCAGTACGCTACGTCGGCCAAGCGAATTTATTCACTCTACATCACCTGACTCTTCTTCTCCTATAACTTATGATTTCACAAGCTATGCTCATCGCCTCAGGGAATACTTCCGACAGCTTCGACTTCGTCCACCACAAGAAGCTAACAATCGGCCTGCCTGTATAAATCCCGACCTTGACACCTGTACCCAAGTTTCCGTTCAAATAGACAGGCCAAAGAGCTTGAACAACCCTACTAAGGCCCATTCAAGGTCATCAACCGTAATCTCAAATTCTTCACCATTGACATCAATGACCGCCAAGAGAGATTATCACCTGATAGACTAAAACCAGGTTATACGAATGAACCCACCCCAAATTCTATCTTGAAGACAAGGAGAACACCCAGTGGGCTCCAGTTACCACTCGATGCGAAATACAGCTTGCATGTACATTGGGACCGACGTAACTACTGATTTCATTTTTATGAAACTTTATTTCTGCGGAGGGGGAATATCTGTAGCGGCTGCTGAAGCGGAGAAAGAATTGAGAGCTCGTGAAGGATATCTTCACGAGCCAGGGACAGAACAGAGCGTACTACCGAAGAGAATAAACCATATTTCTAGAAAGACGCCTCCACACAAACATACTTCTAATATACTCGGGGGCAATTCGTTGATAATTCTCTTATCACTTCTGCAACGAACACCTCTTTTGTATGACGTATATGAATTGTGAGTGCGATTTAAAGTTAGAGGCCTCTTCCTCTGCAGAGAGTGAACCATTATAAGCGATAGCAATAAAGGGCGCGCGACTTCGTGTCTCCAAACAAAAACATAAAGCGAAAGAAAAGCAGTTTTTTATTCGAACGTTAATATTTCTCGAAGAAAGCAGTTTCCGGAACGACTCGGCATCGGTCGCAAGGTCCCCGATCTCTCGGCGCGGCCTAGGGACATGGGACATGAACCCGCCGCCAAACGCCAGGAGTATATATTTTATGCAGCCCGGCCCGACCCCGGGGTCCGAGTTTAACGATCCGCGGCGGGGCTAAGACTCTTTCGAAGGAGGTCCTCTCGGCTGTCCCCTCGGCGCGGACCCGGCGGACCGGGGGTCTCAATCACGTCGACCGATATATTTCTCTACGCAGCGGTCCGACGCCGTAAAACGCGAAAATCTGCAGAGGCGAGTACTGCGCCGTTTTGCTCGGAGCCATTAGGTCCGACGAGGGTGGCTATCGAGGGCGTCGTTCGCAACCGCCGGCCGTTTCGAATTCGTCGAGAAGTCGCCGCGACGCCACGATACAGACTTCCCGCTATCACGGATATAGGTCGAATTTGTTTTGGAGTAAGAAGCAAAAGGGCGCCAAAACGACGAAGACCCAACAGGGAGGCGCAGAAACGAGACCCTGTCTTCCTGTTGTGTCACTGTCCTTTAGCGCCTGTTGCTTACTACAATGAATCGTCCAATCACCCGATCCTCCATCAGAGATGTTCATCAACCTCGTATAGTGGTGATTAGTGATTTCTGCTTTATCAATCGGTTCCTGTGGTCATTCTCTTGTATTTGCAAAGCAGGTGAAAGCAAGAGTTTCACACTGTAATAAAATATATATTGGGAATACCACAAAAAAGACTTATATGAAAAAAAAAACAGAGTTGCACTGGCCTATTTGGTTCTTTAGTTTGGTGCCGCCGTGGCATCACAAAACCTAGTACCGCTCTCGCACGGAGGTCAACATTTATTTCATAAAATGAATATTTTGTTCCGATATTCAGGGACCGGCTGCTTCAAACTCAAGAAAAGAACAGGATCGAGGCACGTCGTGGGAACACAAATTATGAAATCTGTACAGTCTCCGGCGATGTGAAAGACCCGCTGGGAGCGCGTGGCCGAGGCGGTGGCTGGCGGGTCGCTGCGAGCGCTCCGGGCAGTTCCGTTCTGCTTCGAGGGGAGGACGCTCACTCGGGGCTCAGCTTGTGCTGAGCCCCGAGTGAGCGTCCTCCCCTCGAAGCAGAATGGAATTGCCCGGAGCGCTCGTAGCGCCCCCGCCAGCCACTGCCTCGGCCACGCGCTCCCAGTGGGTCTTTCATATCGCCGGAGACTGTACATAATTAATAATGCACACACGTCTAGCAGTAATAATAACTTACACAATGAGAAGGTGCCCGGATAAGAACATATATACATCAAATTACAGTAATACAACCAGAGGACGAAGACACGAAGACACGAAAGAGACAAACAAAGGGCTCTGACTTACAAATCGGCAATATTCGTCTTCTAACTGCGTGTCCCCCTAGCTGTTATGTCCTCGTCGTTTGGCGCTGCAATTGCTTCATACTATGAATCACCAACTCGCTTTAGTCTCCATCTTGTTTTAAAGATGTTCATCGGCTTCGAGTGGTGGCGGCACGTGACTTTCGTGGCATCAGTCGCGTCCTGTGGATTATCTGGTCATTCTCTTGTATTTGAAGAGCAGACGAAGACTGAAGATTCACAGTACTATAACAAAACACTGGGAAGAACAAAAACACGACATCCTAACTTGAAAAAAAGAAAAATGCTTCCACCAAACAATTTTCATCTCCCTATATAGTGGGTGGCAGGCTAAGAGTAAAGTAAAATCTCCTCCCACCTCCTTCCACTTTAGCAGAGCGAACGCTAAAGAGGAGGCGACCTCCTCTCCAGCGTTAGCTCTTCTAAAGTGGAAAGATGCGGGCCCTATAGCCAGTGACAGGTTAAGAGTTCAAGGGAAGCTCCTCCCATCCCTTTCCTTTTTAGCAGAGCGAATGCTAGAGGAGAGGTCGCCTCCTCTCCAGCGCTCAATCACTCTGCTAAAGTGGAAAAAGATGGGAGGAGCCTTCTCTGAATTCTTAGCCTGTCACCGACTGTAGTTTGTTGCTTGGCACCCTTTGCGTTCCCATTCTTGGTAATAAAGTGGGACGGAGCATACTTCCATTTTTTACCGTAGCGCGCATGCCTATGGAATGTGGTGCCCAGAGAGCCTAGATTTAAGAAGGGGAGCAACTGAAACCATGGATATCGTTTTAAATTCAATAACAGACGCCTTCGGGTATATTCCTTGCGAGTGCGCATGCGTTGCATTGTTACGCGGTGAGGAGAAGAGCGGGTGGAAAGGCGGAGACGCTTGTAGACCATCGACCTTTTCGTCACATCCTCCCAGTTCGTATTGCAAGACCCGGCCCGTAAACTACGTGACCCCGATCGAGCAGCTAGAGACACTTTGTAATCACACCTGGTTGAGGCCACTGCTCCAGGCGGTTAGGGAGTCCGGCGATGTGGCCCTTTATTTTACGAGTGAAGAATACAAAAGATGCACCGTCCAATACGACTACGTCCATCACTGTGCATCGCACAATAAATTAAAAAAAATTTTTTACACAAGGCTGACCTAAAACAAATCAAAATGAACAGTTCCGGTGTGGTCCCGACGGCATGTAGAGTGTATAATAAATCTAAAGGAAATTTTCCGTCACCTTCTCATACCTTTCAGCCGCCTCAAAACGACGGGCCATAGCGGCCGCAATCGGTGGTTTCGTTGATCCTACATTTCTAACAGGGCGTCGTCTCCGCGCGCCAGGGGAAGAAGACGAAACTCCGACCAGTGCTCTCTGATGCATTCCGAGCTCTGCAAATTTTTGCCAAAAATCCCGGAATACTTCACCAGTGACCTTTCAAGCTGCACCAAAAGGTCAGTATACCTCACTTGAACCTTCTAGCAGCAATATCCCGGACCTATTAGACCTGACATTAACGCCCAAGGTAAACTTCACCTCCCCGTGCGGGAACCGACTCGGTAACCCTGACTATCGGAGAGACAGCCGACTTGACCCTGCACTCAGCCTGGCCACCGTCCGCTCGGCAAGGGTCCTACAACACGTTCCGACAACATCGACGTCATATTTATCGATCGAGTATATTCCCATGAATGGCAGATTTTCGGCACGGCACCACGGCAGCCCCACACCATGACCATTATGGTAAAACTACCCGACAACATCAACCTCTGCATCGTGGACACACATATGCTTGGAGCCAACGTGCTTCACGCCACTGGCCTCAACACTATCGAGTTAAAGGACACCTATATAAAAGTACGAACAATCCAGAACCTCCTCGCCATCGACACTTACAGACCTTCGGCCGTGAACAAGTTACTTGCTCTGAAAACTGTACATATTCAAGGTAAACAGCAAGAAATCAGGACATACAAGGCTAATTATCCAGCAAACGCACGTGGAGTTGTGCAGGGAATCCACACGACATTATCAGAAGAAGAAATCCGCAATACCCTCGAAGTGGAACACACCAAGCTCCTGCACCTCCGCCGCATCGGCACGTCGAACACCATCCTGGTCACAGTTGAGGGACCACAGTTACCACGCTACGCCTTTATGAACCGCGTCGCCATAAGACAGCACCCTTACCAGCCGCGAAGCATCCTTTGCACGCTCTGCTGTGTGATCGGACACCGCGCCGACGTCTGCCCCAACAAAACTCAATTCACCATATGCCTCAACTGCAGCAAACAGTTCCCCGTGGATCAAACTGCTGTAACTCCGCATGAATGCGAGCCACACTGCCTAAAATGCGGAGAAGACCACTCGCCCACTTCCCATAATTGCACCACTCGACTGCAGGCAAACCAAGCAGCTCAGACGCAAGCCCTACAGAAACGACCACATCAACTCCAATCTCTGGCCCCACTAAACTCTCAAGCGTGGCCAGAGTTACCCACCCACAACCGGTTCGAAGCCCTTCAAACCTCGCAAAAGAGCAGAGGCAGGAGGTGAACCCGGGACGAAACATCAAGAGAGCTATCAACCAAACCACCCAAGACAACACCACCACTCAAGAGACCAAACCCCAAGTTACCAGGGACGGCCCAAAGAACCACCATCCCTCCCACCAATGTGAGCGAGTCAGCTCTCCAGGGACCCACCTCCTCCCCATTCTCCCACCCCTTAACATGTCAAAACATTACACCCGTCCTATACGCAAACCCCTACTGCACTCGCAACCTTACTCATCACTTACAGCCGCTTCATCACAGATAGAGGAGAAGCTAGATGCCCTTGTGACTAAAGTAGACAAACTGGTAAACGCCATTTCGGCGCTTCAGTCGACCACACAGCAGATGCAATAGGTCAACCAAAGGCGAGACGCACTCATAGAGCAAATCATCGAACACAACAAACACTTGACTACTCGCCTCGATAACGAAGCCGCCACTATATTAAAACTAGAACAGGCCATCGATGCCTTGGAGCTACCACGCAAACGGCAGACTAGAAGCAGCTAAGCAGAAACATCCCACGGCACAGCCAAGATAGATATCGATATGAACCAAGATGTCTAATACTGCACCGCCATCACCCGACGCACTTAACTCTTCTCTGAACACGCCGCAAGCCACGTACACCATATGGCGATGGAATTGTAGAGGCATATGTCGCAAAAAGGGTCTCCTTACTCAATACATAAAGGTGGCTGACGCCAAACCTGACATCATTCTTCTCCAAGAAACAAACGGATCAATCACTATTCTGGGTATAAATTATTCATACAACCTAGCACCACGCACAAAGACAAACGGTCAACCACGGGCGTTTCGGTCCTTATCATGACCGCCACCTATGTATCCAAACACATAGCTGCTACGCAAATCGACACCTCCCACCTTAACACACCATCTAATGAATACGTCACTGTCCAATGTCGTCTAGGGCACAACAGAAGGACACTAACATCACGAACGCCTACTGGCTACCTAAACACACTAACGCAAACCTAGGATGGCTAGCTAAACACTCAGCAGGGTACCAAGTCTCATCCGGTCCTCATAGCAGGGGACTTTAACAGCCACAACACCTCCTGGGGATATAAACGCACCACTCCGAATGGCCGCAACCTAGCGCAGGTCATGGAAGTTCATCAATACACCCTTCTCAATGACACCATCCTGCCCACACGCACAGGAAGCGGCGTAGAGAACGACAGCTCACCCGACCTCACATGGTAGAACGGACCAGTGCCAGCGACATGGGATAACCTCCAGGAAACTTTGGGGAGCGATCATTGCATTTTACAGACCTCGCTCACTTACCTTCAAACACAGGGAGGACTGCGTACTAGAATGACCAAATGAGATAAACCTCGAACGGAACTAGAGGAACTACCCACCATTGCCTCCTACAAGAGTGGGTAGACATTCTACACTCCGCGTACCACAAACACACAAAGCACATAATAAACAGCCCAGACCACGAGCACGTAGACTCACACCTTTCTTTGTGGGACAAATGACATTGCATGGTACAACGCTGGAAAAAGAACAAGACCAATCGCCCCCTCAAAAAAGCTATACAGGCTATCACTGAGGAGGCCGCAGGAATATGTATACACCCCTACTACCGAGAACTGGCTCCAGACATGCGATGAGCTTAACGGACAACTACGCACACCTCGAGTGTGGCAGATCCTTCGATCTCTTCTGGGACAGGCTAAATCTAGGCACACACTAAAAAAGCTTCTCATGCATGCAGGAGCAGACCCTGAATCTCTTGCACGAGACATAGAAAAACTATTTAATCTACACAAACCAAATCTTTCCCCACTGCCCGACCATCCTCCCGAATCACCCGATTTTCTTTCCACCGGAATCAATTCTTTTTTCAGCATGAATGAGCTACAAGCAGCTCTTCACAACCTGAAAAGGAACACTACCCCAGGTATGGATGGAATCACCTAGACCACACTACGCAACCTGCCTGAGCACTTCCTCGAACCTCTCCTCGACCAAATCAATCAGGCATGGAAGACTAGAATACCCCCTGATGAGTGGAAAACGGCCCTCATCATACCCATCCTTCAAAACCCGGAAAACCTTCCAACCAGATCAACAAACTCTGACCTATCTTACTTACCTCTTGTGTTGGCAAACTTATGGAGAAATCATGGGTGGAACCAGCTGAACATTTAGGGAAGGAAACACAGAAAAGACAACCACTCGCTGGACTACCAACTCTTTTAATAGATCGTCCTCCTCTTCTACTAAATCTGATGCGTATCAATTTTTTTTTAAATTTTTTTTTATTCCTATGTTTACTTAGCAGGAAAGCCCTTCAAAAAGAGCTTTCCTTGCGGCTGTAGGGTTATTGAAGCGGAGCTCACGCAGTTTTCTTCCTCGTTGTCTATAGCCAAGGCCTCCAACATCTCCCTTGCAAGCTGGTTCTTATGGTGCCCTATGGTGCTGGCTTGTTAAAGTTTTGGTTTGCACTTGCAAGTTCGACAATGGGCAGCTAGGTGTCCTGGTCCCGCGAGATTTCTAACGTTGGCCGTATGTTCACGTGCACGGTCATTTATACATCTCCCCGTCTGTCCAATATAGCATCGTCCACATGTTAACGGTATGCTATAAACGACTCCTTTTTGGCATGGAAGGTATTTCGTCTTGTGTCGGGTGTCACACCTGTCTTTCATGTCCGTTTGTGTCTCATTAATCTTGCGGCATAGTGAATATGCCTTATTGGGGGCCGAGCACACAACTTGAACGTTTTGCCGGTTTGCTATTTTTTTCAATGTGTGGGTGACCTCATGAATGCACGGGATTACTGCGAAGGACTTTTTTGTTGTCCTCGCTTGTTCTTCACTTTGGGAATTGTTTTTCTTGACACTGCGGCTTAATTTTTCACATATGGAGGCCAATAAGATTTTTAGATATCCGGCATTGTGAAGTCGTGAAATCTGTGCATCAAAGCTTTGTTGGACTTGATGGGGGCAGGTCTTCTTTAGGCTTGCGGAGTGGGCTGCGATCGCCACTCCTTGCTTAACATTTTTTGACTGTTCAGAATCATAAGGAAGAAACCCTTCTCCCGATCGTGCTTGGTATTGCCAACAGACATGCCCTGCTTGGAATTTTAATTCCAAATCGAGAAACCGAATTGATTTATTCACTTTAATTTCGTGGGTGAAAGTGAGGCCCATGCAGCTTTTTTTGAATTGTGTCAAGGTGGTTTTAAGGCATCCATCGGCTTGTTCGTCAACTTCTGTGGTGCACAAAATAAGAAGGTCGTCTACATACCTAAAAATAACCCCTATGCGTGCATTCTGTATGGCTTCCTGGATGGCTATTCCACACCTCGCAAGAAAGATTTCGCATAGATGCGGGGCTACTTGAGAGCCAATACAAATGGCACTCTTTTGCATATTCTGGTGATCTTTTTGGGCCACAACCGTCGCTGACAGGTAGAATCTTAAGATTTCCAAGAAGGTGCTTAAGCTCATTCCTGCGGCGTTTTGGAGTTCGGTGAGCCCTTTGTCTTCAATGGTGGTTTGGAGGACATGCATGAGGCTTGCGTGCATGTCCATGTTCATGTTCAGTTGTTCATGTTCATGTTCACTTCAATGAACATGAACATGAACTTCAATGAACATGAACGTGTTCATGTTCAGTTCAATGTTCAGCTGGTTCCACCCATGATGTATCATAACCAACTAGCTCAACTCCTTCCCGTAGTAAGTTATGGAGAAAATGGCTCTAAATCGCTTTCAATGGTATCTAGAGACCACAGACTTCTTAGCATACACTATGATTGGGTTTCAATCGCATGTTAGCACACAAGATGTCATGCTTCGCATATACGAAGATATATACCAGAATGCCAGTACCACACAACTGCGTACCATAGCAAGCGTAGACATTCACAAAGCTTTTGACTCTCTAGCGCACCACACAACACTAGATAACCTCTTGGACACGGCAACCGGCTCTAGAATGTATAATAATATCAAAGCTTTTCTAACCGATCGAACAGTACAGATACAGGCCAAGGATTTCATATCCCCTGTCCAAATCTTAACAGCTCGAGTACCACAGGGAGGATGGCGGATGGGGGAGCGGAGGGTCGCGGAGAAACCGCTTAGTTTAATTCAAAAGGAATGTTAGGTCGGGGTGGGCCAAAAGAAAATTGTCGATATATGACTATGCCCAGAGCCCGCGTTCACGAAGAGTACTAGCGATGGCCGTGGCCAAGGCTTGCATTACGAAGGGTGCGCGTCTGACCCCAAAAGGAAGTCTAGTGAAACAAAAATACTGGCCATCAAGGCGGAATGTAGTAAAGCGCTGAGCCTAGGGATGAAAGGTCACGTGATAAGACGCCTCCGCCAGATCCACTTTGGTAAAAAAATGAAAGCCGTTTACAATTCCCTGTAACGCCGGTTAGAGCGCAGCTCTTGAGTAGGAGGATGAAAGTGTACTGAGGGATAAATGACTCCTTGAGGTCACGTGACCCCAGGTGGGGTCATGTGATGTCAGGGGGTTCACGTGATCTCAGGGCGGTCACGTGACTTGGGGGGTCACGTGACCTAGTGGGGTCACGTGACCTCGTGGTTACGCCGACGGCGACAGCGACGTTGACGCCGACGCCGACGGCGACGCCGCTCAAGCCGGAAACGGGCCCCTAAGAGCTGCGCTCTAAAAGGCCGCGTGCGGCAGGGGTTTCTGGAGAAGGACTTTAGGCAAAGGGTCAGGGCTAAAAGGGGGTGCCAGTAATTGTGGAGTTAGATGGCTAGCATCTAGCACAAAACGCGACTCTCAGGTCGACTTAGGGGCTAGTTGTATCGGGCTCAAAAAGGTGCCTCGAGTGGTGGGGCCGATCAAGCCGGATTGCAGCATGGACTTGACTCCAGGGCCCGTTTTCTCAAACGCAAACCGTGGGTTAAAGTTAACTATTGTTCCTAGAAGGGGGAATTCTAGGTCACGTGACTGGGAGAGCAGGGGCGCCGAGGGAGAAGCAGTACCTACAAGCAAAATGGCCGCGACGTCGCTTAATAAGGGCTAATAGTTCTGTTTGGTTCTGCTGAACATTCATTTCGAACCGGCTGTTATATTAATGACGCACCATCAACCTATTAGCACGTCAAGCAAAGCGGTAGTTCAGAGGGACTACTAAATTAACCGACGGCAGCATTCCGCGAACGCATCACTCTTCAGCAGTTCGGAACCCAAGACATATGACGGTACATAAGCCTCGCAAGTGTTTTAGAGCGCAGCTCTTAGGCGCCCGTTCCCGGCATGAGCGGCGTCGCCGTCGCCGTCGCCGTCGGCGTCGGCGTCGGCGTAACCGCGAGTAACCCTCGTAACCCTCGTGAGGGTTACGAGGGTTACGAGGGTTACTCTCACGAGGCTTATCCTCACGAGAATTACGAGGGTTACTAACCCTCGTAACCCTCACGAGGGTTACGAGGGTTAGTTACCCTCAAAAGGGTTACCCTCACGAGGGTCACGAGAGTTATGAGAGTTACCCTCTCGAGGGTTATGAGAGTTACCCTCACGAGGGTCACGAGAGTTACCCTCACGAGGGTCACGAGAGTTACCCTCATGAGGGTTACTAGGGTTACCCTCACGAGAGTCACGATGGTTACCCAAGTCACGTGACCCCCTCCCAAGGTCACGTGACCCCCGTTGACGTCATGGCCACTGATGACATCATCAGTGACGTCACGGATGACGTCACTGGCATCCGCATCGTCATCGTCATCATCACTGATGACGTCATTAGTGACCTCACCGGCATCCGCATCGTCATCGTCATCATCACTGATGACGTCACTGATGACGTCATCAGCATTGTCACGTGACCCCCCCACCACAGGTCACTTGACCCACCCCCCCAGTGCCCTTCCCTCCTCCTCCTCAAGAGCTGGGCTCTAATTCTGCGTTACACGGAGTTGTAAACGGCTTTCATTTTTAGAGCGCAGCTCTTAGGCGCCTGTTTCCGGCTTGAGCGGCGTCGCCGTCGCCGTCGGCGTCGCCGTCGGCGTAACCGCGCGGTGCATTATGGGTAAATTTCCCCGCTAAACCTAGCGGAAAAATTTTCCCGCTAAATCTAGTGGAAAATATTTTCCCGCTAAATCTAGCGGAAAAATTTCCCCGCTAAATCTAGCGGAAAAAATTTCCCCGCTAAATCTAGCGGAAAAAATTTCCCCGCTAAATCTAGCGAAAAAGTTTCCCCGCTAAATCTAGCGGATAAATTTTCCCGCTAAACCTAGCGGAAAAATTTTCCCGCTAAACCTAGCGGAAAAAATATCCCCGCTAAATCTAGCGGAAAAAATTTCCCCGCTAAATCTAGCGGAAAAAATTTCCCCGCTAAATTTAGCGGAAAAATTTCCCCGCTAAATCTAGCGGAAAACATTTCCCCGCTAAATCTAGCGGAAACATTTTGGTCACGTGACCCGGGGAGTCACGTGACACCCCGAGGTCACGTGACCTCTGAGGGGGGCACGTGTTTGCCCCCCCGTGACCCCACCAAGGTCACGTGCCCTCGGGGGGGTCACGTGACCCCCCCCCCCGAGAACACGTGGCCCTCAGTACCCTCCCCTCCTCCTCCTCAAGAGCTGCGCTCCAATTCGGCGTTACAGGGAGTGGTAAACGGCTTCCACTTTTTTTATGGTGAGTAAAAAAATGTATTGCGAACGAGTGTTGGTATATATTTATACCAACACGTTTAATTTGTTACACTATGCACGCCAACTCGTGAGCAGCGATTACTTTGCGGAGAAAGGGGGTTATCCTCGATAAAGTCTTCGTTCCGTGTGAACAGCTAGTACATTGTACTGTTTTTTTGTTCGCAGTGCGCCGACAGTATGCCGACAGCATCGAGGTTTCTACATGTCCCCGGTGGCCAGCAATTTAACAGTGACGAGAAGCTAAGCTTCTCGTCACCGGTGGCCCGGTTGGGCAAACGGAAGAGAGGGCAAACAATTGAGATCAGCAGGAATCGCAGAAACGTGTGTCGCAAGGAACAAAAACGAGACTACAGCACCGGCGTTGCGAGACTGGAAGGCACACGGGAAAGTTATCCGTTGTTTATGGCGAAACATATTGAAGGAAATGTTTCTTACACAATCCACACACACATAACACAACTTGGCCTCACATGCTCCCCCCCCCCCAAAAAAAAAAAAAAAAACAGAATACATTGTTGTTACCAGCGCCATACGGCACCTAAATTCCCCTGTCCCATAAAGCGAAGGCTGTAATGTGTGGCAGCCAGCCCGTTGGCTGGCGCGCGGCGTAGTTCCAAGAAACGCCACCCCACAGAGAAGCCCTCGCCATGGCGAAGCGACCCGGCCGCCGGTAAAGGGGTGTCCAACCAGGACACTACAAAACGCACGACTCCGACAAATCGTGAAAATTGAAGCGGACGCGCCCGTATCGCGCCCGCTTCGCGCCCGCTTCAATTTTCACGATTTGTCGGAGTCGTGCTTTTTGTAGTGTCCTGTTTGGACACCCCTTAAGAGGGCGCCGCCGGCCGCGCCAGGGCCAGCAGAGCCCACCCGGGCATACTCCGGGGAGACTGCACGGCCGAGCTCAGCGCGGCCCGCAGCTTGTAGGAATACGCAATGTATACGAATGCTTTCGCATTTCGACACTTCAGCAGTCTTATGTGTCTTTGTAGATTTTTTAATATCTTCTATATATATATCTTCCACCATGACTTTGCATGACCGTGATCGAAACATCACGTGCATCATATTTTCACGCCACCGATGTACTTATTAATTCGTCTTCTCGCGACCCCCGCCAGGGTATTATTCGGGGCTTCTGATTGGCCACGTTCGAATTTATGAAGAAGCCCGGGAACACGCCCAGCCCGCTTTCGGCAAATGGCGCCTCCTCATCTGGAAATGAGGAGGCGCCACTGGGTTGCGATTTTTGCCTCCTCATTTGAGGGTTGCGGACAAGGGTGGCAGAGATGTTGTCCTCAAGCCCCGCACGGAGAATCTCAGCTTCTTCTCTTCAGTAGCCTGTTGGTCGGTGCGGGCGCTCAGGCGCGAAACATCCCCCACGAAGGCGGTGACTCTCGTTGGGGCCTTGTATGCCGGAGCGAAGCTGGTCGTCGGCTCTTTCTCGTTGATGTTGGCTGGCGAAGGTGCGCCTCAGATCGGTCTTGCACACTTCCCACGACATCAAAAAAGATGCGTGGTTCTCAATCCAGTGAATGACAGTCTATTATACGCTTTGCTTTGCTTTGGTTGTGTGATTTAGCTCGTAGAAACATAAACCGTTTGCTAAGTATATTTTGCTTTTGCTATGACGCAAAACGTGCGTAGGATTAAATTTAAAAACAAATCTGAACACTCCAAGTCAAGCGATTGGAAGTTGTGTGTACACTCTCAGAAAAAAGGGTGTTTTCTTACAACCGTTGTCCCATATAATACACCCCAAACTTCAATTCAACGTACAACGCCCTATATTCGAATGGACGGCCTCAAAAATTACGAGGGGCTCGACAGCCGTGTGGCACAACTTATTCAAATAGCTAACGTACGTGCAACTAACTACAGAAAAAAAAAATCGGGGTTCTCTTCGCTCTACTGCAAAAGCTCAGTGTTTTTCTTTATGTGGTTTTTGATACGTAGTTTAGCTATTTAAAAAGTTATATCGCACCGTTAAAACGCTCTTCGTAAAATGTGGGGCTGTCTGTTCGATTATAGGACGCTGTACGTCAAACTGAAGTTTTGGGGTGTAATATATAGACAAAAGGGTGTAAAGTGATACCCTTTTTCTTAGAGTATAGGTTACGATGGAATCCTACGATAGCTTCATGAGCCGCCAACACTGCTTTGATACTTCGCCGTGGAGACCAAACGAGCATGCGTTTACGGGCTCCTCGCGACTTCAAGCAGAAAAATAAAGGAAATACGTACTGGAAACTGCGCTGCTCGGTGAGGGCAACCTAATTCACGGATTCCGGAAGCAACGACAACAATCCCACCGATTTGGGCGGCCGAGTCGGCGGGAAGGCCTAGCAAGGTGGGTCGGGAGGCTTTGCAAGGCGCTTGTCTCTCGGTGTTAACCAGCTGCCTTATTAAAAATAAAAAAAAATGTTCGCGCGACCCTTCCTTTTTTTTTGTTTAAGTAAACTTTTTTTATGTGAATAGGTTGAACCTTCGTCTATAATCATAGATCTTCAGGTTAAAAGGTGAGTATTATCTCTTCGTCGTAGCCGAGTCATTTTCGAAGTGTTGTGCGGTGATGGCGGACGCTCTCATAACAGTGGCACACTCATAAATCTATTTGCTGTTTTCTTTGACATACAGCTCAAATAAACACGGAATGAATTCCCCTGGCATTATGTGGTACGTAGACTTTATGTTTCCCATGTGTCTCTAAAACCGCGCAAGAAAACTGCGAGAAAAAAACATAAAAAAAACAATCGTGCGATCGGAATGCCAAAATTGATGCCTGCTCGGCCATCCTCGCGACTGATTTTTGTTTGCTCTGTTTGTTTCCGACAAGATGAAAAAAAATTAGAGGAGGACACTTAAAACTGCTTGCCTGTAGGAATTCGGGAGCATTATAGTCCCGTGGGTGAAATAAGGGCAAACGTGGGCGGCCACGTTTGCCTGCAGAAGCCGTCGTAGATGTAGTCGCTGCTGCCGATGTCAAAACTGTATACTGTATATGTAGTAGACGCGGTCGCCTCACAGTTCATCGCACGAAGGACCCAACGAGCAAAAATGGAGTCCGAAGCGCGCCTTTTGCACACGTCGCTTCGGCGGTGACATCACGTTCCCGCACTTGAGCGTAAGCTGCACGTGCTTGATGACGTATTTTTATGGCCATCTTTCAGGCACAACTAAAGCCCCTCGATATGTTTGCGTTTGTCGTGCAAGTAGCGTCAAATGCGCGAGTACACGAGACCCGGGTCTCGAGCGGCCCTTGGAAGCGAATGGCGGCGCAGCACTGAAATGAGCGGCCCTAGGAAGCGAATGGCGGCGGAGCACCCGCTCGTGGCACGTGTCTCGCGCGGTTCCACAACAATGGTTGGCGGTACTTGTAAAAAACACCTGCATCAAGGGGCTTTAGGCACAACGACTCCGCTTTTTCAAGTAATGGAACAAATGAAGCTTTTGCCTTAAAAAAGGAAAAGAAAGAAGCGTCGCGTGGGGCGTTTAGGTGTTCCAAAATCTACCTGTTTGGGCACTTGACAAGCCTCCGAAGCTACGACGACGACCGACTCGGTCGTGGTCAGTGCGATAACACGAAGCTGGGTCACGGGGTCCTGTTCCGTAGTCCGCGAAATAACGCTGTTGTCGCGCTGCTAAAGCTTAATTTTGACAAGAGGTACAACGAAAAAGTTAGGTTAACCCTAAACTCTCGTTCCAATTCCCGAATTATACATGAATTGTAAACGATACACCTCAACCTACGGGGTGTCTCAAATTCCGGTCAGGCACTTTAGATTGACCGAAAAAATCGGCTTCTTAACCTATCGCGCTTTTGTGGAGCGTTGTCCACAGGTGATGAATGTTTTCTATAAAATTGGTAAAAAGCTAACTTACGTGAGAAAAAGTAAAAAGAAAGAAAGAAAAAGACTTAAGTTTTATGTAAACGCAACGAAGCTACACGTGTTCAAACAATGAGGCGCCTTATTGTTTGAAGACCGGTGGCTCCTCTGCGTTTCCATAGGATGAAAGTCTTTTTCTTGCTTTACTCTTTCTTCAGGTAAGTTCGCTCTTTGCAAATTTTACAGCAAAAGTGCACCACCTGTGGGCAACGCTGCACAAAATCGTAACGCAATAGGTTAAGAATCCGATTTTCGCGGCTTATTTTTTACAGCCTGACCGCTATCTGAGCCACCCTGTAGATGCGACCAACGAAGCGCAGAAGCGGTAACGTGATCCTGGCCACTGCGTCATAACAAGGAGCCGTCAGGTGGCGCCGCTCTATCTTCTCGGGGCTAAAACAATCACGTAGCACGCGCTAGCCATATTAGAGTAAAATATTCGAAGTAAATGATCAAATTAAGGAATTTAACGCTGGAGCAAAGTTGCATTTGTTTTAGGTTTTTGCTTTCCTGCTGCAGACAACAGAACGTGCAGCGACTGTAACAAAATTCGCAGCATTCTGCTTTGTGTTTTGATAAGAGCAGAAAGGAATGTTGAAAAACTTCAACGGCGCCACTGCAAAATGAACATAGTATATTCCGGTCTATAAATTGCACCATTGTATAGGTCGCACCCCTTATACACGAGTGTTAAAAAAACAACCAGGTTCGTATATAAATCTATATAAATCGCATCTTTCTGTAAGTCACACTTGTACAGGGTGCGGCCATAATGACTAACACATTTGGCGCGCCTTGCAAAATTTTAATTTGAAGCATGAACACTTGAAATTAGGCAGGAAAACGAAGTTCCGCAAGACTTTAGTTCTATTTTTTTTTCAGAGCTCCAGTCAAACGTGGTAAAATATTAAAAATAGAGCAAAAACGGCGACCGCGCATTTCCCATGACTTACGCCCAATGTTTGCCGTCCGCACACTTGTTTATGAGCTTGCTCCCAGATGGTCATTGTCCATATATTTCGCTAAACATATTAATCATCGCGATTATCTTGCTTATCGCCAGCCTCTCCTATAGACCAATCTCACTAAGCGTTCGGCGCATACGTGACGCCGCCATAACTTTAGTTCTCAGGAGGCAGACGGCCGTGTACGCGAGAGCTCGTGCCTTCTCGTGCTTTACACGCGCAGAGCTCCAGCGGGGTTGTCGCACGTGCCCAAAGACTAAAGTTCCCTCGCTGCATTGCGGCAGCGGTGGCGTAGTCAAACTGGCTGGTGAGATCGGTCTATTGGTTTGTAGGGTTTTTTCGTTCAGCAAGTGTGAGCGCGTGGTATCCTTCGCCCCCTTTTCTTCTTTCTATTACCTTAGACGCGCCCCAACTGAGAGTGCCTGGGGACGGTAGAAAAAGAAGCCGCCCTCGTGCCCAGTCCGGACTGCACGTGCGTTCCGGCCTGGTGCCAGTCTCGGGCCTGTTGAGCCTTCGGGAAGTCAAGCCAGCCACCACTAACTCGCTCTTACCGCTCATTCACACTGGAAGCGGATCCGCGTTCGCAAAGCAGTTGCGAACGCGGTTGTATAAAGATCCAGTACAATTGCACGCGCACTTGATGTCATTGAGTGCGCGTGCAATTGTACTGGATCTTTATACAACCGCGTTCGCAACCGCTTTGCGAACGCGGATCCGCTTCCAGTGTGAATGAGCGGTTAGCCCTATTACTTAACGTTTGTCTTCAAAAGTAAATATAATTTCCTTATTCCTTTCCAAGACTCGGCCACCATGTCTTAAACCTGGCGCAGTCAACTTTGAACCGTGAAAGCCTACAATAACCCGACCGCCAGCCTTGCCTTGATTTGCCTGGTTCCGCCTACGCCCCGTCACGAATACCTGCAACCGTTCTTGATAAAAAGCCCGAAAGCTCTGGAACGACGTGCTCCCACCCATCGTGTTGTCGCAAAGCATTAAGAACGCGCTTTGTTTCTGCGGTTACTGCTGGACGGAACGTTTCGTAGCCCTTTGGTAAGCCTTGCCTGACACAGCCATGCCCGGCATTGTCTGGAATGAACTGGACGCAAGAACTATGTCGCGTCTAAGCCTCGAGCTTATTAAAGAAGAGCTCGCTGCGCGTGAGCTAGAATCTTCCGGCACAAAAGAAGGCCTCAGCCAGCGAATTGCAGCGGACATCGAGGCGCGCGGCGAATCTTCGCCTTGCCTGGACCAAGCTTCGGTCTCTGCCGCTGGCTCTTTGGCACTAGACCCCATCACACTATGAAACCTTCCTGTTTTGTTGCAGCAGCTGCCTCGTCCTTCCACGACAGTTACAACGCTACCAGACCTGTCCGCATCACTGTCGTAGTTTGAGGGCTCGCCAGAGTAAGACGTCAACGACTGGCTTGAGGACGTTCGTCGCGTCCAGCAACTTGCGTTATCGGATGACGCCACCACCCGGCTCATAGAAGCTAGCAAGTTGAAAGGTACAGCACGAAACTGGCATCTCGCGTTCGGAAGCGTATACGACTCGTGGCCAACTTGGAGAGACACCCTCAAAGAGACCTTCATACCAAAATGGACCCTGATCAAGTGGCAGGAAGGGGTCATGTACGTGACTGAAAGGATTGGCGAATACCTTCATCAGTACGCCTTCGCCAAATTAAGGATCATCCGACGCTGCCCGGTAACACTGAGCGATGCGTAGATCGACTACCTACTCCAAGGCATGCGGGACCAACATATCGTCGCAGCATTGGCAGCCAACAGGCCAACAACCATCCAAGCCTTTCTTGCGACAAAATGTTTAGCTGGGCTTGATGGTTCATGACTGGAAATGAGCGCCAAAGGAACGGGGACAGGTGAAGAAGTGGACGATAACACGGGATGCGACATGCACGAGCCTGCATAGGTCCGCCCAACACGCCAAGGCAAGCCCTTTGACTACTCCAGCCCAACCCAATCACCAACATCATTCGTCTAGGTCGGCTAGATCCGAAAGTCCTACCCACCCTACGCAGCGCTCTGGCTTGACATCACCGTCACCCGCAGCCTCACGTCAACTCACCGAAGACCTGCCTACCGACTAGCGAGAGGCCAAATACCAAGCCATCTCGTTGCAATATGGAGCCCTAGCGTTCCGTAGTGGCCAAGACTTGTCCCAAGCGGTCTGCTATAAATGCCAGAACCTCGGACACCTCGCATCGAAGTGTACAACATTCACCAATCAGTCAGCACAGGCATCATCATCGGCAGCTAGGGTCATGCCTGCAGTGCCGTTACCACCAGCTCTTCACAGCATGCCAGCGACCCTTGAATGCTCTCAGCTGCAGTGCACATTCTTTTTAGCCACCAGCACTGACATTGAAGACTATGCTGCTTTCCCAGACTCAGGTTCCAAGCTGACTCTTATAGCAAGGTCGCTTGTTCCAAAACGCATGCTACATTACTTGACTGAGCCTTTCCTCGCAGTTGTAGGAGGTACCACCGTACCCCCAGAGGGTGCAGCTTTACTTAAGATCACCATTGGCCCGATCGGGGGGTCGTCCAGACCGTGGTTCTGGAACACAACATCCTCCCTTTCATCATTGGTGAAGATTGGTTTTGAGCAGCATAGGTGCGTCTGATCATACGGCGACAGGTCTGTCTATCATAGTAGAACAAAAACTAGCACCACGGATATACAATGCCGAAATTCTCACCCAATCGAGCCTTAATTCACAAGTGCAGACCATGTCACAAGACTGCTCACAGAAAGAACCCTTGCCGTCGCCAGAGCAGCCATCGTGGCAAGCCTTCGCCGAGGAGTCTCCACGTTTTCGTAGCCCCAGTGCCGAGCCGCCAGCCCAGATAGCCGATACTGTTGCTATAGTCCCGTGGCTCTCAATCATGGATGTTTTGCGGACCCCCTGTGGATCGACAGAGATGGTGGAGGACCCTGTTCGTGGTGAGGGGAAAAGACAGGTTAACTAGCATATTGATTTAATAAATGAACACAACTAAGATCTAGAATGAAGCAGACTTCTCTCATTTACATACACAATTTCATGTAAATACACACGAGAAAACTCACCCGAAAGTTGGAACGTTTCTTCTCAATGTGAAAAGGGACAACTTTTCTTGTCGGGCTTGACTGATGAGGCACGGCTTCGCGGACAACTAAAATTCCTTCGCGGACCCCCATTTGAGAACCACTGCATAGTCCATCACCCTGATCTTCCGCCAGCCCTCCTTGGAGATCAGTTATCTTTTAGTCAAAATATTGTTCTTACCGACATTTCGACACAGCAGAATGGAGTTTTCGCCCGTCACGAATTTGACTTAGGCCACTTCACAGGCATGCAGCATCGCATTGACCGGTTACCAAACGCCTTGCCCTACAGCCGTAGCCCGTACCGATATGCTCCCGAAGACGGACGATTCGTGAAAAAACAGATGAAGAAATTCCTGGGCCAAGGTGTTATTGTTTCAGTATCGGGCCGTGGGGATTTTCCAGTGGTTGCAGTTTCACGCGGAGACAAGAAACGTTTGTGTGTTAACTATGCACCACTGAATGAACGCACTATCCCAGTGGTGTACCCCCTTCCCCAAGTGGATGATATCATCCATGACATCGCTGGATGCGCGTACTTCGCTACCATGGGCTTCAAAAGTGCATACTGGCAAGTCAGCCTTTGCCCCCGTCCAGGACCATGAGAAGACAGCTTTCATCGTTGTGTTGTTGGAGTTGGATGAGTTGGGGGGGGGGGGGGGGGGGGGGCGGACTGAACGTTGCCCCGGCCGTTCTTATTTTTGTTCTAGTAACTGTCAGTTTGACTTAACGCCAACTAAGGGACTCGGTTTTTATAGACACGGCGGGAAGTGAGTGTGTTCGTCTCTTTCCTTTTTTCTTTAGCGTATTTCTGAAGCCCTTGTATTCCAGCGTCAACCATTTACCTTCATTTGAGGCTAGCTGTGAGTGAGTGACTATTTTCTTTTAATTTTAGGCTTCGCTTTTCATATTTTTGATGTTAGCTATAGCCTTGTGCTTCTAGTGGTAAACTTTTGAGTATTTGTTTTAAATATTAGCTGATAGCCATTGCCTTCTGCGTTCTTTTCATTTTGTTTTGTTGTAAGCAAGCTGTTTGTTTCTTTTGCTCTAAACCAAGAGACTTGGTATATTTAGGCTGCGGTGGGATATGAGCGCGTGGTATCGTCCACCCCCTTTTGTTCTCTCTATTAGCTTGAACGCGCCCCAACTGTGCGTGTTGACGGCAGACAAAGAAGCCGCCCTCGTGCCCGGCCCGGACTGCAGGTGCGTTCCGGTCTGGTGCCAGTCTCGGGCCTGTCGAGCCTCCAGCCAGTCAAGCCAGCCACTACTAACTCGCTCTTAGCCCTATTACTTAACGTTTGCCTTTAATGTAAATATACTTTCCTTATTCCTTTTCAAGTGTCGGCCACCATGCCTTGCACAAGCCACCCGGGAGTGCGCTCGAAAACCAGTGTGCAGACGACAAACGGGCTGGTATGGGACATAGGAGATGCACGACCTCCGATTTCGCTTCATTTTTAATATTTCAGTACTTCAAAAATAAGCTCCAATAAAAAAAAAAAAAAAACACGAACGTTTTGGTGAAACTACGTTCGTGTGCCCAATTTCGGGTATTTACGTTTAGAAGTCGAATTTTGCAAGGCGTACCAAATGTTGTAGTCCTCACGGCCTCACCCTGCAAATTTGTACGCTCGGCGCGGCAAAACTGAATGCATAAACCTGCATATTTGTATTGGGATTGCGACATATGTTCATACGGGAGCCAGTTTCAACATTCTTGCCAACGAATGAAAGAAGAAATATGGCCCCCGCAGAAAAATTTCCATATACTTGAAATACAAAACGCACATATGTCTCACTGTTATATAAAACGCCCATACGAAATTTTTTTAAAGAAAGAAAAAAAGAACGCAATTTATACAGTGGAGAATACGGTACTCAGACTTGCGCCAGCTCTCTTTCCTGCTTTTCTCCACTCTTCCGTCGCTCCCTTTTACATCCCTTCTGTGGCGACTCAGGATCTCAGCTTGTCAGGGCTCACAACCTGCCGCTCTCCACTCCAGTCTGTGCAACCCTGTGGCAAGGATCGATCTCGGGGGTCAGAACCCTCGGGTCTGCAGCGCGAACTTTCCCTTGACGTGGCGTTAGGTCGTAAACGTCGCGCACACACGTGTGAAGCCTCAATCGCCCACGGCATAAAAATTTCTATTTTCTGCGGACGTCCTGCGCGATGCGAAGTCTGTTTTCGTAGAGGTTGGCCGATCCAGAAGATGCCCGGTGTCCCGTAATGGCAACTAAAGCATGTATACCTCTAAAAAAATAATTGTTTGTTTTGTCGACGCATGTGCGTCAGATCGTTTAGAGGATAGTTTGCACTTTCTCTTGGCTTCAGACAAATTATATTATTATTTCGTGTAAAATCAAAAATGGAAGACACTTTAACGCGTTTCGTCCCCTTCCTACCGGAAAAAAGCAAAATTGCATATATGATATGTTTAATAGCCCTACCAAAACCTATATAAATTTTATTGGGACATATAAGGCGTTCATAAGTTCTTACGTGATTATATACGCTCTCACGTGTCTTTTCTTACGGTACGTTACTTTACATAGTTCGAATCTCCACGTACTCGGCGGAGCTAAGCGGAAGAGCTATCTGATTGTGCCGGTACCGGGCCTATTGGCTGACAGTAAAAAATTTGGCTTTGCTTGCTTGCTTACGTGTGGGAATGCGAAAGCATTCTAGTCCCTTTGTTCAAATGTTTTCGATTGATTTATTCGACATGCATTAAAGTTGTTTCTGCTGATTCGGTGCATGTGTTTGCGTATACATTGGCCGCAGTGCAATGACGCACGCACTGGGCACACCTTTAGTCAGCCGGAACCGTGGAGCCGCCGGGGCGTCGGGGAAGTGTGCTGGTCCCGCACCCCAGAAGTCCTGGTTCGATTCCCACCCAGACCGAAATGTATCAAATTTGCTTTTCGAAGCCATTAATTTACTTCGTTTGCAGGAGCCTCCCCGAAATATTTCACGTCAATCCGAGAATTTTTGACATTTTTTTACTCTTCTGCGGCAGCGGCCATTTTTGGTACCATCACTCGGTCACGCCGCCGCCGCCGCCGGATTTTCGCGTAATGGGGCATGGAATGTTTTGTCATTCAATGGAGATTTCTTCGCAGGGTGCTCAACCGAGAGAGTAGCATCACACCACGTCATGGTTCGTCCCATACATATAGCCACAGAACACTTCAGAAATGGTGGGCGTGGCTTGTGATGTTCTTGCTTCGGGAATCGCCCGTCAGCCTTCTTATCGGTGAATGCGGCAAGCCCATTGGCTGCGAAGCCATAATGAGAGGCCCACGACGCACCTTTCCCTGCGTTTCTTAGGTTTGTTAGTCACTACAGCTTGAAGAGTGTCCAAGAATGGGCGCGTTGTAAGAACATCACGCCATAATAGTGCCTTACTCAGTTTCTTTATTTGTCAACGTGTTCCTTCTCTCTTCTGTCGTGCGGTTTCAAGGCTCCGACTTTGAATGCTTCCAGGGTGAATCCCTGCCACGAAGGAGTAGTGTGGGTGCCTAAGGAGGATCGCGATAACGCTTAAAGGAGCAAAAGGTTGAAATTTGAAACAATGATTGTGCAGATTGCTATTATCGGGTCATAGGGAAGTTTCTAGATGTATAAAGAGAGGCCTCTGTCCTAATTTTTCTGAACTGGGTGGGGAGGAGGGAGCATGGTAGAGGAAGTTGTTGTTCTTGCAGGGTTTGAAAAACGCTTTCTCTCAAAGAAGTAAATAAAGGAAGAGTTGGAGTAGGGAAAAAAAAATTGGCAGCGAATTTCCCTAAATTGCGTGTAATGTAGTGTTGGAAATGTGATCGTTTCGTTTTGTGTAGAAGACAATAAACAGTCGTTTCGGGAATGAGGAAGAACGTGAAATGTGAAAAAATTTCCCGGTAAATCAGTTAGCGGGGTAACTAAATTGGTGTATAGGTCACGTAAAGTCGTAGCGTGGTGTCAATTTCCCCGCTAAATTTAGCATAGAAATGCACGGACAAACGGACAGACGGATGGAAAAAAGCTCTGTGTTCCGTTAAAAAGCATTCCGACCTTTAAAGAAAGAGGTGCAAAAAATGTAACGGAGAATAAAAAAAAATGAAAGCCGTTTACAACTCCCTGTAACGCCGAATTAGAGCGCAGCTCTTGAGGAGGAGGAGGAGGGGAAGGTACGTAGAGAGGGCTATGCCCCTCCTCCTCTCCTACTCGCCCCCATTTAGGAGAAATTTTTCGCTAAATCTAGCGGAAACAATTTCCCGCTAAATTTAGCAAAGAAAAATTTCCCCTAAATTTAGCGGGGAAATTTTCCCCTAAATGGGGGCGAGCAGGAGAGCAGGAGGGGAAATTTAGCAAGAAAAATTTTCCCTGCCAAGTTTAGCTTGAAAAAATTTCCCCACTAAATTTAGCGGGGAAATTTATCCGCTAAATCTAGTGGGGAAATTTTTCGGCTAAATTTAATGAGGAATGTTTTCAGCTAAATTTAGTGGGGAAAATTTCCCGCTAAATTTAGCGGAGAAAATTTTCCGCTAGATTTAGCGAGGAAAAGTTTCCGCTAGATTTAGCGGGAACATTTTTCCGCTAAATCTAGCCGGAAAAATTATTTTTTCGCTAAAACGGCGACGCCGACGCCGCCCAAGCCGGAAAAAGGCGCCAAAAAGCTGCGCTCTAAAAAAAAAAAAAAAAAAAAAAAAAAAAAAAAAGAAAAAACAGGAAAGAAATGCAGCTACGATGGCGTCGAAATACATGAAATGCAAGCAGGCGCGCCCGGCTATGAACGAAGAAGCACACAGATATCGCGCGCTTAGCCCCGACAGGGCCGTGTCCTCTTCCATGACAGCGAGCAGGAACCATGGCCGATCCCCTGCTCCCTGCATCCTGCATCGGCGTAAACAACTACTCTACACCATTTCACTCGGGTCTAGGCCAACTCGTCGAAAGCCAACTCGACGACGGCCAACTCGTCATGGCCCATTCGTCGAATAGGCCAATTCGTTATAGGGCAAATTGGTCGAAGGAAAACTGATCGAAGCGGCAAACTGGTCGCCGCTTTTTAAAAGCCAAATTATATAATAATAATGCAAATAATGCAGAGGTGCAAGCGAGCCCGACAAGAATGACTAAAATCATCTCTAGAGAAGAGGAACAAAGGGGAAAAAGGCAAACACAAATATTCAAACACAGCTAGGTGACTTGTGCGCGACCGAAAAAAAAAAGTCCGTCTGGTCTTGATATCGAACTAGGACGAGGCGGAATTTTTCGGTCGCGCACCAGTCACCTAGCTGTGTTTGTCCTTTGTACCCCTTGTTCCCCTTCTCCAGAAATTATATTCGTGAAAATATATCATTTTTGTCCTAAAATTTTTAAAGACAATAGTAATTCGTATGTACTCTTTCTTGACCAAGATATCAACTTGCCGCTTTTGCCGCTTTCATGGAGCAGTGGGAGACGGTCACTACGTCGTGCGCACGTTTCACTGGGGTGTGTGGTAACCCTAGTATATCCATCGTGCCATTACATCCATCGAGCAAATACGTCCAATTTCGTGCCATTACATCCATCGTGCCCGTACATCCATAGTACCAGCACATCCATCGTGCCATTACATCCATTTTTGGTCAGTTCATCCAACGTGCGATTACATCCATCATGCCGTTACATCCATCGTGCCATTACATCCACCGCGCCATCACATCCACCGAGCAACTTCGTCCAAAAGCGTTTCATTACATCCATCGTGCCGTTACATCCATCGTGTCATCACATCCATTTTGTCATCACATCCAACGATCAGCTTCTTCCAAAAACGTGCCCTTACATCCATCAATCACGCAGGTTTATTTCTTTGTTTAACTACGTTGTATAATAGTTGACAATATTTTGAAGAGTTATACGCTAAATTGAATGTACTAAAGCGAGTGAAAGGACCCTCTCTGCGTCATGCACTTTCTGCGGCCCTTGGCGTCTCCAAAGTCGAACATGCATCGTCGGCTCGTTGTTCGTTGTTTCCACAGTGATCACACTTAGTTGCTGCTTTTTTTCACCCTCAAATATAAATAAAGATAAACTTCATTATATAATTTGGACGGTACACACAACTACACCTTTTATTTTGCTTTGAAAAAAAAAAATCAGAATGTCTTATCGAATTTAATTGCGATTTACTAACGTTCTGGGGCTTACCGTTTGTTATGTCCCTGTGGCTCCCGAACCAATCCGGAGAGCAAGTCGTTTGCTTCTTGCGCAGGGGTCGCGGTGACGTCATAAGGACGCCGAGCTTTGGTTGGCTCTGAATGAAGGATAGTGGATAGACGTCAAAGCAAGCTGCCTTGAGCTCTAACCACTATCGCAAAGCTCTCCGCATAAGAATGCGAATAACGCAAAAAGCCCAATGGCGGCAATCTTGGCTTCTACTAGATGCGCTAGCACGATGGATGTAATGGCACGTTAGGCGTCGTAACATAGGATGAGAAATTACATCCATCGTGCAACTACGTCCATCGAGCATTTACATTCAACGAGCAACTACATCCATCGAGCAGCTACATCCATACACATGTCAACACATTCAAAGAGCTAGTATATCCACCGTGTCATTACATCCATCGATGGATGTAATGGCTCGGTGGATGTACTGGCTCGATGGATGTGTTAACACGTAATCTGGTTACCCTACCCGGCCCATCCGTTCATGCCGCCTCGCGGCGACAGTTTGGGGCGGCTCATTACAAAAAAAGTAACAAAAAAAAATTGGTTGATCCTGATATGACAGATTTCCCAACTTGTCGTATGTGTCTATGCTGCCTTCGCCCTCTTCTGATTCTTCTTTCAGACTCGTAACTTAACAGTGGCGCTGTCCCTAGTCCATACACAAATAAAAATTTAGGTAAAGAGATAACAAGAAACCGCGGGACTGTCATTCAACCCATTCGACAAATCGCCCTTCGACATATTGCCCCTTTCGACAAGTTGCCCTTGAACGAATCGCCCCATTACATATTGGCCTATTCGAGGAATTGGCTGTCAACGAATTGGCGATGAACGAGTTGGCTTTCGACGAGTTGGAGGGATTAAAGTCCGGAGGGGGGATCCCCCCGTTTCACTCTAGGTCCGACCGCAGTCGACCCTACTATCCGAATATCCAATCAGGTAGCTCCAAAAGGGCATCGTCACGGCCCTCATTGTCTTTACGCTTGCTTTCGCCAGCTAAACTAAAGCCTGATTGACTTAAAGTTGTTAGATAAGAGCTTGCTACAAGTAGAGAAATTTCCTTGAGGCGCCTACCGACAGCCTGACGGCGCAGGTTTTTGGAAGCGAATGTCTGCGCACAGCAGAGGACTGAACTGAATAACGCTAATTTGTTCCAGCGGATTGTGTTTCGTCATTTGTGTTGGTTGTCGTTACTTGTAAAAATAAGCATCAAAGCATTGAGTAACTTTAAATTTAACTCCATCTAATTATAGCGTCAGCTGCGGTCAGCCTCTGAGTGAAACACAGTCTTTCCCATAGGCTAATAAGGCTCGCGAGGCCTAGGAGTAGTTGTTGAAGCGTGTGTGATGTCGATGCGTGGATCAAAAGGGATATTCAATATCGTTTGTTTCACCGGCACTGCAATGCCAAATCATTCGAACTTGTTGAAAAAAATCATGTTGATTAAATTCAGAATCATGTCATAATCAAAGCAATTTAATACATCTTCCAGATAAAAAACCATGTTTGAGGCTGTCCTTTTTTAAATTTGAGATATATACAAAAAAAAAAAAACGACTATTTGACTGTCAGTTTACTTGTCAAGTTCGAGTTTGAAGGAATTTTTACTAAACAGAAATGACCGGAGACCAGAACACAGATGACTTCCCTCTAGTGATGCGATGGCCATAAGGCATAAGCCTTATGGCCTTCCGGCAACATAAGCTCTTGGCTTATGTTGCCGGAAGTGACCTGGAACACTCCATGGCAGGCCTTATGAGGATCTTCACCTTCTCAGCCATCATGTCATCGCCTTATAGAAACAAAGATGGCAGATCTTTGTTTCTATAAGGCGATGACATGATGGCTGAGAAGGTGAAGATCCTCATAAGGCCTGCCATGGAGTGTTCCAGGTCACTTCCGGCAACATAAGCCAAGAGCGTCAAGAGAACGTCAGTTTTTCGTTGGTAATCCTCAGCCGGACGCGTCCCATCCATGAGGCTCGAGGGTCTTTCATCTTCCGGAAGAGCTCCCGGAACCTTCTCTTTGACTAGCCAGCGCCCTGCACTCCCACAGGGTCTGGTATAGTTTGGAGACGATCTAATCTTCCTTGAACCTCTGATATCTAGGGTAAGGAGGAGCAAAGGGCTCGAATATTTTGAGTTGAGCTAAGCCAAAAATGGACTTGAACCACGGCGTGATCGCTCCACCGGATCGGATCCTGAGGAGAGGTAGCGTTTGCTTGCGCTTGAAGGGGCCTTCGGGAATCGGGTATTCATCCCCTTCATCATCTTTTGTAGTTTGCAGCACCAGTAGTTTTCGTTCCTTAGACGCCGTGCGGATGTTCTCTATCCGGTCGTACTTGCAGAGTGAAGTCCGTCTTGATTCGCCAGACACCACGGAGCCACTCAAGGGAGACGCGGAGACGTGACGATACACATCTCCCTTTGAGCTGATTCATGAGCCGTCTAGTTAGCCGGTATGTCTTCGCGCCCGGGAACCCACCTTATGCTGACCCTCAGTCCACAATACTAGGCCAGTGCTTGTCCACCACAGGCAGTAACAGCTTCTTCGAAACATAACGAGAAACAATTTTACACTCGATTTTCTAGATGATAGTCTAACACGCGGGCACTTGCAGATGTTTCACATGCTACTCCGCATCTGCGCTTGAATGCAAGTGCCTTCGCTGATACTATTTCAAGTACTGCGAAGGACTTTTTAGCGTAAATATCTAGATTAGAAACCATGTGGCGTGGCTAATTTGAACGACATTCGTTGTTACGTCATTGGGCCCCGATTGTATACTTATCAGGTGGTGTTACAACATCCCACATCACAGACTGCACAGTGATAGTGAGATGGTCGGTCACACCTTTCCAGTGCCTATCAACATATCTAAACATGTAGAGTAGCTTGGTTGTGGATGTACGCGTCGTGTAAAATACTTATAGGCCGTATACTTCCCGATTTTAACAAGAAAACAAATATCAACATCCGTCAGTGTCAGAAATACTAAATAGGTTAAAACCGTGAACAGCAATTAGGAACCGTTGATGTAAAAAATAGAAAGTATGTAAAAAAAGAACACCAACAGTATAGAAATTTTGTTTCAGGCTTTTGTCAAAACTCCCTCTCAAAATAAAACTCTCAGTTTTTCATTAGATTTTCTAAACCCATAACTATCGCCTTCCGCGTCCGTCCGGTGGAGGTCATAGAAATACACCTATATTTCAAAGATAAATAAACACCAAAGCACATCCACCGATTTGCACTCTATATATTTAGACACTGAAAATCCACGGCCTAATTATTGAAGACAAGATATCCGATAGGCTCGCTCGGATTGTGATCACAATACACACAAAGATGACAGCAGGCAGCATGAGCGCGAATTTGGGAAATGGTCTAGGACATTTTATTACACAAACTGATTTCTATGTATGCTGAGTGCTATTGGAAAGCTAAAAAAATGTCGCGCCCTTGCCGTACCAGCGTGATAAAGGCAGTGGTAACACAGAATGTGGCGTGCTAGTGTGGAGAAACTTTGTAGACATGTGGAAACTGGTTGGTGCGAAGCGGCCCTGTGTCGTGCAACTGCAGTTGCAGTGTAAATGCGCGACTTTCTCAGAGCCTTTTGGAGTAGAAGACGCAATAGACCTATTGCTATATTACCCAAGCATCAAGGAGGATGCAGGGATTGGTGTTCCACACGCCGCACGTGCTGGCCTCAGCAGTAGTAACGTTTCTAAAGCAAATACCTAAAACAAATGGCATCTTGCACGCGCGTTCGTCAACGCTTTATTTTGGCTTTTATACGGGGAAGGCGTGCGCGTGTGACGCGTGGAATACCAATCCGTGAATTCTCTTTGATGCCTGGGTAATATAGCAAATGGTCTATTGACGGAGCGTGAGGAAAACAGAACGACGGGAATGCTACAGCGCCGAGAAGAGCCCTGGCGCCAGTTCGCAGCAGAAAGAAATCCAACGCGGGAAAGCGAGCCTCTACTTTTTTTTATTTTTGGCCGCTCCCTTTTACGCGATTTCTTTGGGAATGCCGGAGCGCGGTCGTCACACGGAGCAGAGCACCGCTGTATGTATGCACACGTGATGTTTTACTCCTGCCGGGGGTGAGCGCAGCCAATCAAAGAGTAGGTTCAGCTGGCACTGCATGGTGTTCAATAAGTGAGGACACGACCGCTGCGTCAGCGTTAAACTGGCAGTCGACCCATAGACTTCCGTTGCATGGCGCCTAACCGGATAGGCTTACAAGACAGCCCTATCACACATTCTCTGTTAGACGCTCTTTCATTTATTTATTTATTTATTCATTCATTGTACCCTTAAAGGCACCTCTTTCGAGGGCACTACAGAAAAAAAGGGAAGGGAAGGTGAATATACACGTCAACATTTTTTTCCCCCGAGGAACACAATGTTGGTTGGTGGATGTCACCTAACAGTGCTGACACATTAAGAAAAGAAACAATAACAACAGAAATGAAATGGCAAGCACAAAAGCAGTGGTGGGAAAAGGTAGATTTAAGTTCAAAGCCAATAAATTATTAACGCGATTCATTAGCTAAAATAGGAAGGTATAGCATTAAGAAAACGAGTTGGGGAAATCTTGTACCACTATTTGGAATGGCAGGTCATTCCAGTTTATAACAGTCTGGGGAAAAGAAGAAAAAAATCTCGATTAAAAAAATAAGCGTGTCCGCTCAGTCGCGACACATGGCAAGAATGATTTAGTCGTGATGATGCTCTGCTAGGCGGTAGCAGTACCGAAGAACGAAAAGTTGGGTTATAATAATACGTTTTATGGAAAATACTTATACGTGATATTTTACGACGTACGGTGAGAGTTTGGATATCGCTGTTGGTGTTTAAGAGAAGCGACACTTACTGAGAATAAATCTTTCTGCTCGGTTTTGGACAAACTCAAGATGGTTAATGTGGTAAATTTGATGTGGACTCCAAATTGCCCATGCATATTTCAATTTCGACCGAACATATGTTTTAGAGGCTAGTTTACTTAGGTGAGAGGGTGCTGCTCATTAATTCTTTTGATATAAACAAGAGTGCCTGAAGCTTCAGCCGCTATAGTTACAATGTGGTTGTTCCAGACTAGATGACTAGCCAGGGTAACGCCGAGCAAGGGACGGAGTCAGTTTGTTCAGATAAAATATAATACAAAAAATTGGATGTTGTGTTTTTTCGAGTGAAGTGAACTAGTTTACATCAAGACATGTTTGACGACGTGAGCCATTTAGAAAACCAGGAGTTCCACAGTGAATTATTTCGAGTTCATTGTGGAGTTGGAGATGGTCATTAAAGGAAGGGATTTTCCGATACAACACCTATTCATCAGCGAAGAGGCGAGTGCTTGATAAAATAGATGGAGGCGGATCATTAATAAATTAAAATTTTAGAAATAGTAACCGACTAAGTACGGACTCCAGCGGTACTCCAGAGATGTGGGTAGTAGAATTGAACGTTTTGTTGTTGGCCACAGTGAATTGGGTGCGAGAGAAAAGAGAATCTCGAATCCAGAAGACAAGAAGAGGGTCAAGGCCGATGACAAAAAGTTCAGTCATTAGGTGAAGGTGAGGAACTTCGTCAAAAGCCTTCCAAAAGTCTAAGAACAAAGCATCTGTTTGGGAATGCTTTTCAAGATTAGTGAAGAGCTCATGAGTAAATTCTAAAAGTAGCGTCTCACATGACAATCCCCTTCGGAAACCATTATGATCACTATGATAAAAGGTTCTTCTCTTCTAACAGTGAAATAATGTAAGAACATTTTACAGGATCAAGAAGCTTGAACGCGATGCAACTTAATGAGATGGCTCGGTAGTTGGAGGCCAGTTCCCGATCATCGGTTTTAAAGAGCGCGGAATGACCTTGCCCATATTCCAGTTCATCGGTAAACGATCTTGTTGCCATGACGGAAAAAAAAATACTAATTTGAGACACTGACTGAATATAACTATGGTGTTGCTGAAAACCTTTGGGGTCAATATTATCAGGACCGCAACATGACGCAAGTTATAACACTTGTATAAGATGAAGTATACTAGCAGCCGAGATTCCAATGGGAGCCATGGGAACAAAGTCAGACACCAGCAGTCTCTGAATATCATCATTGCTTTCCCAGGTGAACACAGAAAATGTATAACTATTTAATACGGCGACACATCGTCGCCCCGAAACAGCGCCTCCGTTTCAATTAAAAAGTCGGATCAAATGAGTGCTCTCCCTAGGCGAGACAATTTTGCAAAATTGCTGGGGATTAATTTGTAGGATTCTGGGTAGGTTCAGAAATAAGAATTTTTGTTTAGATAATCTGACAGACTTTGTATAATTTATAAGGCACGTCAAGCATCGTTTCAGAGTAAGTCATCATTCATTTTATTTTTTGCTTCTATGTATAAGCGCTTATTTTTGCTGTTGAATGAGCGCGTTTGATTATACCATGGGTTTTTCCGGTCACTATGTACGATGACAGTGGGTACAAATTGCTCGGCAAGATTCCCTAATTTGGTCCTAAGTAATAACTAGTTTACTTCAATCGAGCTCGAGCAAATGTTTTCGGTTAAAGATTGGAAAAACACCAACAAGTGTTATTTTCTTGCCTAGTAACTAGCTTTGTTGTAGTCACGGATAACTTTAACAGAGGGATTTCGCGTATAGATAGGAACGGGCAGGGCAATTAGTAAGATCTCGTGGTCACTTAGACTATCAATATATTCGACACTTTTGTATTAGTTCTGGAGAGCTAGTAAGGGCAATGTCGAGAATGTTTTCGCCACAGGCGGGATTATGAACAACTTGGGTGAAATTACTAATCTAAATAATCAAGAAGTTCTTTAGCATCATTCGACCCTCTTGTGGCAAGCTTAATCCAGTTGATATTATGGAAATTCAAATCACCAGAAATGAGAAAATGCGCATTCGGGTAAAAATCCTGAATAGCAAGGAAAATGGAGTGCAAAATATTGAAATAATCAGAACTCCGATTCGGTGCCTGATAGCAAGCACCGATTATGATTTGCCTGATCACTGAGGTAACGGAAAGAAACGCAACTTCTAAGGCAGGACAGATTTGAACACAGAAGTGGCCTGAAAATCCTGAAAATAACAGGTATAGAGTTATTTTATGACAGATATTGAATAGCCACTGCCAATATAAACAAGAACAAGTACAACAAAAAGGCCGTCCTTTTTGTTTTTTTGCTTTTGTTTATAATAAAGAAGAACCTAGGCCCTTGGTGCCATAATTTGGAAAAAGAATCTACAAATATATGCCTCTGAGCTAGTTTGCGGTAAAGCCAGAATCCAATACCCAAGCGCAGACTGCGACAGGTCACTTCTTTTTTCCGCCCCTTTCTTTCTACCCCCCCCCTCCCCCCTCTCCCTTACTTTCGTTTTCTTGCCCACACACTCAACCACCTCATAAAATTTGCACAGCCGACTTCTTCCGCCGGAGTCAAACAACTCAACAAGACCAGAAAGAAAAAAACTTCTTATCTGTGCTCAAGTTTTTTCCGATTTATAAACACGCCACGATTTCAATTTTAAAACATCTTCGCGGGTAGACATGCCCCGGAAGTAAAGTTATCTCGGCGAACATTGCTCTTTAAAACTTCCTAGAGCTTTTGAAAGCGTTTGGGCCGATTTCTTGGCGGTTTGACAATTTTTGACGACTTGCCAACTTCTTCCCAGAAGGAGAATAAATACAACAAAAACACACTGAATCCAATAGTCTATGTCATGACCGGAGGGCAGCCTTTCGAGCCGTAGATGGTAATCGTTCTCAAGACGTTTTCCAATATTTATGTGACAACATTTATAAGCAAAGTAAAAAAAGAACGAAAACAAACTCAATGACCCAGGGAAGAAAAAACATGGACACCGTTTGGGAAGGCGTGCAGTGCCGCTGAAAAATTGTGTAGGTCTTCCGATGCCACCCAAAAGATGTCGCTTGTTTAGGCAGCTGCTCTGGATGACTCCATTTATATTTTTTTTTATATACAAACCTTTAAAATAAAAACTTAACACTCCCACGCTTATTTAGAAGTTTGCTTTGATGTCGTCTTCGCGCACGCCTTTATATCTCATAAAGTAAACAAAATCCAGCACATCCACGCCGAACGCTTAACTCATGTGTATTTTGATGATGGTGCTGCACTCATAGAAAAAACGATTACATATTCCTCCATTAAGGGAGGAACGACCGTGTAACCCATGTTCCTTCAGAAAGGGAGGACATTTCGTTCCTAAAAGCAGGGGACAAAGTTTTTCCCTCGTCTGCATCTCATTATGAGTGGCCCAAATCAAGCGAATCGAGCTCGATAAGGCTTAAAGGGGAACTCCGCCGATTTTTCAGCTACTTAATCCAAAGGCATTATCTGTACGCCGGATGGCTTCCTGATTCCGAAATGCTATCTCGTTCCTCCAGATTCATTCTAGTTAATTAAGGAAGTGATATATTCTTCGCTTCTAAAACTAATACATCGTTCTGCTCAAGGTTTTCCTATTTTTTCCCGACATCCAAGCGTGTCGTAAAGGGGTATCCACACGAAGGAGAAATCCGCCCCTTTCCTCCGCGGATCGCGCATCACGTGAGACATACGTCATCCCTTTTCGACGCCTCGCGGCGCGTTCTCCTCCGTGTCGGAGGCGCGGAGGCTTTGTGCTGACAGCACGAAATCTCCGCAAGTGCACGCGGCGGAGCCGGGGGCGGAGTTTCCCGGGTTGTTGACGTCACGACATCCGTCCGCGGAGTTCTCCTTCGTGTGGATACCCCTTAATGGGGTATCCACACGAAGGAGAAATCCGCCCCTTTCCTCCGCGGATCGCGCATCACGTGAGACATACGTCATCCCCTTTTGACGCCTCGCGGCGCCGTTCTCCTCCGTGGCGGAGGCGCGGAGGCTTCGTTCTGTCAGCACGAAAGCTCAGCAGGTGCACGCGGCGGAGCCGGGGACGGAGTTTCCCGGGTTGTTGACGTCACGACATCCGTCCGCGGAGTTCTCCTTCATGTGGATACCCCTTAAGGGGTATCCACACGAAGGAGAAATCCGCTTCTTTCCTCCGCGGAGCGCGCATCACGTGAGACATACGTCATCCCTTTTTGACGCCTCGTGGCGCCGTTCTCTCGTTCTCCTCCGTGGCGGAGGCGCGGAGGCTTCGTACTCTTAGCATGAGAACTCCGCAAGTGCGCGCGGCGGAGCCGGGGACGGAGTTTCCCGGGTTGTTGACGTCATGACATCCGTCCGCGGAGTTCTCCTTCGTGTGGATACCCCTTTAAGGGGTATCCACACGAAGGAGAACTCCGCGGACGGATGTCGTGACGTCAACATCGCGGGAAACTCCGTCCCCGGCTCCGCCGCGTGCACTTGAGGAGCTTTCGTGCTGTCAGCACAAAGCCTCCGCGCCTCCGCCACGGAGGAGAACGCGCCGCGAGGCGCCAAAAAGGGATGACGCATGTCTCACGTGATGCGCGATCCGCGGAGGAAAGTGGCGGATTTCTCCTTCGTGTGGATACCCCTTTAATAGCCGATTCACACGACGGACTGATCCGCGGACGGATTGATCACGTGACGACATATCCGCGGTTCGTCCGTCTCCCAAGCACATCCACACGAGGGAGACGACGAGCAGACGCCAGGGAGGACGGACCGAACCTGTTCGCACCCCACAGTGCCGTGAAACTCCAACATCGCACCGTAGCACCGTTGTCCAAGAGAGAAATCGACGGTTGCTACCGCGATAAAGAATCGTACGCCGCTGGTACGTACAGATCGAGAACAAAACACCGGGACAGGCTTCGCGCGAAGCGCCACTAACTTTACTAACCCAAAGCATGACAGTGACACAGGCATGATCCTGCCCGAGAAAGCTTCGGCGTAGACGCGACGAACTTCTCGGCTCGCGGAGGGGCGTTTGGAGATGCCTTCACACACTCCGCGCTCGTGCACAACACTCAAGCACACCACATCCACAAGCTTGCTCGGTGAAATCCTGACTGGACGTGCAAGAATTATCGCGGCGTGCTATAGACGAGTTTTGACGGGAACTTCTTGACACGGACCCGGAGGAGCACCGGAACCTGCGTCGCGTCAGCCGGACAAAGTTTCTGGAGTTTCTCTCACGCGTGGAACCAAGAATCGTACGACAAAATGAACCAACAAACGCACAAAACGCAACGACGTGCCATTTTTGTTTTGAACGCACAGAAGCAAAATACCAAGAAAACCATGTACCGTTGCCAGACTAAATGCTTTCCAAGTCAGTCTGCCGCCAAACGTCCGCGAGTGAAAAAGGCGCTCGACTTTATCAGTCCGTGCCTCCGCGGAGGAGGCGCGGATCGCAGGAATCGGTGACGTGCCGGTCACGTGGTACACGGTCCGCGGACGAAAATTGCGATTTGGTCCGTCGTGTGAATCGGCTATTAGCCCCGAGAGCGAACACAAGCGTCGCTGCGGTCGCCGCGCCCTGATTGGGTGAGGTGTACCGTGACGTCAGCGCGAGTACCCCGCTCCGCGATCTCGCATCGGGTCGCTTCCCAGCACCGGTTTCCTGGTTTGGCGTTGTGTGCCGCAAGCTCTTCGAGGAGCCGGACTTCGTTTACCCGATGTGCAAGACGTTGAGTTAGGCCGATATTAACGTGCTTCCGTACATTTTATAAGCCTGCTTATCCCTTTTACCTTTAAAATTGGGTTACAAATCCCGAAAACTATCGGCGGAGGCAATTACGCCGATGAACCTCCCCGTCCGTCCACACGACGCAAGGCAATCTTGAGAGGGGTCGGTGAAGCGGTGACGCAAGTGTTTCAGACGCTGGAATTCTGTTCCTTGCATGTTCATGATTTAGGACGATATTACATCCCGCTTTCAAGGCATCTGAAGCGGCCTTTATATCATGGGCCTTTAGGTAGTCGGCAAATTAGCTCGCGACCCCGACTCTGCGCTGCCACTCTGCATGCGCTGGTTTGCAGACGTTTTAAAGGCCCTGCGTCTGATGATCTTTGAAGTGCTCACGGAACAGGGTTGTTTTACATAAATGTAGCATCTTCCTGAATCAATTATATAGTTTATACGCGTATGCAGGCATATTTCTTAGAGGATTCACAATTACTGGAAATTAGTTTGTATAATAGCAGCAAAAACGGCCGAATGTCCCCCAGTTGCCTCTATGATATGTAGTAAACTGCCCAAAATATGCACAGCAATAGTGCCGTAATTTGGAATGTTTATACGTTTTCCTGACATTCTTTATTCCAGCCTTTCGTATTCAGAAAATACACCGTTTAGTCTGAATTGTCATTTCCATTTAAGAGTCACTGCCGCCGGTCCCCAAAAGCTTCCTCAGCCTCCAAACTCCCTGCAACTGGACTCTCTGACAACAGAGGAAAACAGGAGTAAAAGCAAGCATTCGAACGTCTGTCCAGTGGTAGATGCAGCACTGGTAGCAGAAAATGTGGAACCTGTGAAGGGCGACAGTCTGCGTGAGAAAAGCTTCTGGTACTTTAGCTTCAGGACAATTCGATTTAAGTAAAATCTTAATTTTAGGGCTTAATGGACTAATAACGAGCTAGGCACCATAACTTACGTTTGTTATATATTACTTGAGGATTCATATAAACAAGTCCACAGATATCACCCGTGTAGTCCATTGAAATACTATCCGAATCCAGCAAAGGTCAAGTGCGAGCAATGTATATAATAAATGTTCCTTGTTTGTTTTCTTACTTTGCCCCTGCACTTGGGCTGTCTTACTTGTGATTCTCTCCCCATGGCCGAGACTGTATTTAGCACGTTGCTCGAGCAGCATCAGCTTTTCTGCTTCGGCGATCTTGTTTAAAGACACAGATACAAAAAAAAAAAATAGTATATATAATTTGCCGATTCATTCGGACCATCAGCAGCGTTTATTGTGCTAGATGTAAATCTGTAGTGATGCCCCTGCAATTGTGGCCATATTTCTTTATTTTCACATACCAGCTGTGGTTCATGCGTTGCCTGGCCTGTCAGCCATGATTAAAATGTTCGTTGAAGTTTCGCCTGTAGCTACAGGCCATACCTCAATAAAGGCATATTATACTTCCTACGAAAAACACGCCAAAAAAAAATTAAATAGAAACGAGCGCGCCGACAGCTGGCGTCGTCACAGCCTCCACAGGGCGAGCGGGGTGAGTCGGGGAAAAATTCTCTCCTCGCCGTGACGTCACCCCGGTTCGCCGTAAGGGGGCGCCAGGCGAACTTCTCGGGGCTAATAACCGGCGGGCAGCGAGGCGCGCGGCCAACAATCGGGTACGCTCGCGCCCGCCTTTCTCGCGTCAAATAGCGAGAAAACAGAGGCGTTTGTGCTATAATAATCTCTAGTTACACAAAGTATGACCTTGGCCTACGTGCTGAACTATGAGAAGGTAAAAAAACGGAAACAACTGGGATTTTGAGAGAATCAGTTTTGCAACTCGGTACGCTAAAGCCACGGCTGGCTAGTTTCGTGACATCGCTAGCAAATCTATTATCCTTGTATCAGAAGCTGGCAGTTACGCTAAAGAAGAAAGGCCGAAGAGTCACGCAACACATTCTTTGACAAATTACCCAAGCACCGCGGAGAATGCCCGGAATGCGGGTTGCCCCACACGCTCGTGTTACCTGAAGGAATGTGCCATTTGTTTTATATTTTCTTTAGAAACGTTACTGTTACGGTCTCCAGCACGTGTAATTACTCTTGTAACATGCATATTCTCCTTGGTGATTGCTCAATTTATAAAAAAAATATCTATAGATCGTCCAGAAAAGCGCTTTTGGTCGGCGCCATTTTTGGCGTTCGCGCGTGTGGCGCGTGCTTTGCTCGCCTTCCAAAGCGGCCAACATGCGCTTGCCGGACTCCGAACTAACACGTCTAGACTGTGATTCTCGTAAACAATGAAATGTATGGAATAGAATGAACCGCATTCCTGTAGGCCAGATAGCTGGTTACTGGCTGATGAAGATCATGCTGAAATGACAATAAAAGAATTGCGCAACCACCGAGACAAACGAACATCAAGGTTCAATGAAAGACGTATAAAATACACAAATATACTCTTCATCTTCAAATAAAGATTATTTGCTCGAAGATACAATAGTGCGTGAAGAATGGAAATGCATCATCAAATTGTTAATTCAAAATAAGTTAACAAAAGTTACTATAGCAAATTGTAACGGTATTTCTCTTTTATGTTTATTTTTTTTTGGGACGGAGTAGAATACAAACCGCTCGAACAGTCATCCACGACTGCACGTGGGAAGGAGGTAAATCCATATAAGATTTCTTAAAATTAAGTTATGGTGTTGCACAGCTTCCATCAGCTGTAACTTTGCATGCCTCCCCTCAACGACATTAATCATTTTCATGGGTTTAAAAGCTTTTCAGCCCTATATAACATTTCTCCGCAATAGAATAAAATAAAGATGTTTTCTCCAGCTCTTCTTTGAGAGAACATTGCACGCCAACCACTTGACAAACCAGGCACCGACTCTTTCGTACATTAACGGATCTCAACACCTGTTCCATAAACCTCTGTAATACCAGACACAAATAGCAGTGTGTCGAAAGATGTGTCTAAGCTCAGACTTGAACTTTGTTTAAACGTTTCACCTCTCGTCTTCAACAAATAGGCCGCGTGAGTGAAACTACGGGAGTAGCCCGAACTAGATTGGATGTCCAAAACGGATATATTGTTTATGGGAAAAAGAAAAAAAAAAAATCATGAAGCAGTTGTGAACAACAAATGTGACTTCGTCAAATGTCAACTATTGTGGTAGAATGCGCGCTATTTTTCTCGATATTATTGGTGCTCTTCTTTGGACGGATGTCGTAGTGGTCGCAGACGGCTTGAGTCTGCACTTGCCGCTCTTGAAGCTGTTCCAGCTCGGAAGGATACTCAACTCGCAGCACGCTGCTATGAAGTGTTCCGAGCATAAGTGAGAATGTTTCACGTGACACTAGTTAGCTCGGCACACAGCTCGCGCAAAAGCACCTTGGCGTGGCTGGCTTCCATTGCTGCCGGGGAGCGCCTTTTGTTTTTACCACGAAAACAAGGGTAACAAAAAAAAGCTTTCCCCGGCACTGTTCCTACAATCTACCGCGGAGCGCAGATTGCTACACATTGCAAAGGAACTTTTAACCTTGGAGCTGCGAGAAAATAATCTCGATCGCTGGCGCCTGGAAAGCCACTCCGATTCTGGTAAATTTACGTTGTGTGTGAGCTGCTGACTGTCTAAAAAGAAACGCTGAGACTTTCAGAAGGGAAGGGAGCTGAAAAAAAAAAAAAATCCAATCATCGCCGCAGGGAGCGCACGCCAGCAAGAGATGGGTCGACGACGTAAAGCCTCCCACACCGCTGCCGCCCGCTGCTCTGGTGTGTGTGCGCGTGCTGGGTTTTTTGATCCTTCCCGTCGTTTCATGGTCGTCACCGCTGTCTCCGGTAGTTTTTTTTTTATGTGTTCGCTTGATCCTACGGCATTTACATGGATTCGCGGAACAAGTGCTGCTACGGTTTGAGCGACTTGTGTGGCAACTAGCCAACGATAACACTGGTCGATTATCGATGGACCTGAAAGAGACTTAAAGTTCGTGTTCAAATGTTTTTGTCACGGATATTGTGGGACGTATGCATACGACCGATAGGTGAGAAACAACTTATTTACGGGCTTTCTTGGTCATGTGGGACGCAAGTAAAGTGCTGCAGTTTTTTTTGTTTTTGTTTTTGTTTTTCGTGATAGAATGGCATCTCGTTCGTCGTTATCCATGTGCGGTTGCGTCGACATTTTTAAATATGCGTGGTAATCTAGTTTTCACTGGAAGGTGAAAAACAAGTTTGTGTGATTATTGAAAGTGCGTTTTTTGTGGTTATGTGTTTATTTATAGCAATGTTATTGTATTGCCTTTACCGCGTTTATACTAGAATCCTAACTGTATTAAGGAATAGTATTATTGCATACAAAATAAGTGATATTTTGTTCTAAGGCAGCTTGAGCCTATAAGGAGAAGTAAATTAGTTGACTGTAAATAGTAAGTTTAGTACGCCTGCCACACGGAAAGTTAATATATTTTCATTCAATGATATGAGATTTAATCAGCTCGCGGTCTTGAGTGAATATACGAGCGTCGCAAGCTGATTTATCGACTCCATAATGTCATTCGATTGAAATTACATTAATTTTGCTATGTGGCTGGAGTACGATGCAAGAATTCAGTGACTGCACGCGATAACATCGCTTACATGATCATAAGTGGCACTTGTCTAGCCGCGTCCGCGTTGAGTGCGTCTACCTGTTTTTTAACTGTGATCTGTTTTGCTGTGTCCAATCCCTGCGTGTCTCGCCATTTTGTCGAAGAGTTTCAGTGTAAAATAGGCATTCCTACAGCAATAATTTCGTGACTCAACGTTTTCTCTTATACGCCTACCTCGTACCATTTCATACCGATTATTTGGCGGTGTAATATTTTGCCCGTGTAATAACATATTTCTGAGACCCCTTGCTATGTGCAGCTTTCGTTTTAGCTAATAAGACACGCGTATGAGACTAAAAGCGCGTTACGACGGTCGATCCACGCGCGTTGCCTTTGCTTCGCCGCGCGCCGCCGATGGCCTTCCTTCGCGACGTCACGAGAAGAGCGATACGTCCTTTTCTTCTAGGAGGTGTCGGATGTGGTGCGTGAGTTCGTGAGTTCGTGAGTTCGGTGAATGGAGTGAGTTCGTGGTATTCACTGAATTCATGAGTTCGGCGAATTCGTGCGTTCAGTGAGGCTCGTGAGCTTGTATGTTCGGGGAGTTCATAAGTTCATCAGTGAGGACTTGAAGTTGAGTGTGGCCATGAAAGTGAGGTTGAGTGAGTTTTTAGCTTTTTTTTTATTTTGAGCTAGCTGTGGGTGAGTGAGTTCAACCTTAAATAACAAAATCTGGCTGTTGCACCCCTGGTAATGGAGTATCGACACGAAGGAGAAATCCGCCACTTTCCTCCGCGGAGCGCGCATCACGTGAGACATACGTCATCCCTTTTGACGCCTCGCGGCGCCGTTCTCCTCCGTGGCTAAGGCGCGGAGGCTTCGTACTGTTACAGTACTGCCAGCACGAAAGCTCCGCAGGTGGGCGGCGGATCCGAGGACGGGGTTTCCCGGGTTGTTGACGTCACGACATCCGACCGCGGAGTTCTCCTTTGTGTGAATACCCCTTTAGCGAAACACATGGTGACATTGGCGAGTCGACGATTCCTGTCTTTGTTCGCAACGCACACTTCTATGGCGATGTTGGTGACACGCGGAAGTACAAAAACCACGGCGATCGTCGCTGGCACCATTGGCACTCGGTTTGCGGTGTCGCGGAGACGGCCATCTTAGCCCAGTTTTGGATTGAATTGGATTGGATGTTGTGGCTTTTCCCTTTGTAACGGGTGAGCAGTCTGTGCTTCACTCTAGCCAAGTTATTCTCTATTTTTCCACCACCAGACTTCTATAGTCTACGCTTGGTGCGTTCGATCGCCCCCTCGGTCGCTTTGGTCTTCTACCGACCCGCCGCCGGGTGTGAAACCCCTTCGTCTACCTCCACTACCATCGTGAAACCCAGGGCCTCTGGGACCGAATCCGTTTCTGGGTGCGGTGTTAGACCGCGGCAGGCACGTAGCACTGCTGTCACTGCTCCAGAGCTTCGCTGTTTCTAACGACTTAGTTTGCCCGTTTGACAACATTAGTGGTAAAAACGTGATGCGTGATGTACATGTGCAGATATATCGAGCGGACACTGTCCCTTACTCACGCACTGTCAAAAATATCCTAAGGCTGTCTACAAGGTCATATGCGAAAACAAGCGTAGTACCCACGGTGGAAAAAGAGTGCAGTATCGGAACAAGGCGAGACGGGGGGTCCAAGTTAAACTGGGGCTTAGCGGTACCCCAGCCCTCCAGTGCCACATGGGCACTGTCCGGTTGAGTCTCCTCACGCAGGCGCAGTCGCGCGCCTCGCGGCCTCGAAAACGTGTGCGCCCGAATAAGGAGAGTTCCTCAAGCTCACATCACGCTGAGTCATCTCATTGGCGTTAATCAGAAATAGGAGAGAACCTTCGACAGACTTGCTCCATGGCGCGGCGGCGCCGTCCGGACACTATTTCCCTTGTCCACCGGGGTAGTATTCTTGGGCAGTGGCGTAGACTTTCCATTTCCCGGGAGGGGGGGGGGGGGGGGGGCAGGCTGAGAAGCTTTCTGGGGGGGGGGGGGGGGGAGGGTGCTGAGCGTTATCTTTTCTCTAGAACTAGACACTGAAGCTAACGAAAGCATGCTAAGATTCTATTTCACATGTATTTTGCCAATAAAGGCAACGTGGGCATTATTTTGTTTACATGCCTAGTGATGTGATTGACCTAAGCTAATTCGGAGCACCTTTCGGAGCAGCCAGAACAGTGTTTCGGAGCAGCGAAAGTGGCTTTTGAAGGTGATATTCTTAGAAAAAAAATTTTTGTTTTGAGTGCTGCACAAAGGAAGGGCACCTTGTTTTGTGTTCTGATGTGACGTGTTGTGGCGGAACTCGCTGCTTGTCATTTTACTGCTGGGACATCCCACAAGTGTAGTTCAGTGCTGTAAGTATTGCCGAGCGATTCCGAAAGACCGCTTGCCACCGTTTTCCTGATTCCCGAGATCCAGATTTTCGTCAAAAATAAACAAACGTAAAACAATGAATTGCAAGCGTCCCGGCAAGTGCCTCTGTCGTCCAATCATGTTCGTACGCATGTGAGGGCGATTTCGGCAGGCTTGCAGTTGCGCGCTCTTTTTCGCGCGAGCGGAGACAACAGTTTTTCGATCGAAACCGAAAGCCATGCCACTCCGCTCCGTCGTTAACTGATTCCCAAAACTGTATGAAAAATGTAGCTATACGACAAAGAACAGCCCAGCGGCTCATGCTTTCCAGGCCGACAAACAATACACAAGCTAAACACACGCAATAATAAAAAAAAAAAAAAAAAAAAATCTGAGCGCATGTATGCAAGACATCGCGATCCAGAGTCAAAACGTTCTTGGAGCGCTTTGTGCAATGACTGAACTCGAAACAAACAAGCGCGCTGTGCGGATTCGGCGTGCATAGATTGCCTTCTTTGCTTTTAGCTCGCTTCTCTTCACCAACTTTCCTTCGTGGCAGGTTTTTCACGTACCGGGGTCCCTCTCGAAAGAAAGCCCACCGAGAGAAACCTAGGTAATCAACACTTGGGCACAGCAGTCCGAGTTAAAGAGGGATTTTTGTAGATTGAAACAAGAACAGGAATATTGATGAACATGTGGCGGTACATTTGTTTCAGTTTAGAAAGTGCCATATCTGCAGCGACGTGGGGAGGGCAACACCCGACGTTGCGCCACCACGGTGACTGGAACGCAGGGACCAAATATAGTTTTCTCACGGCCGTTGCTTTCAGGAACGGGTGCTTCAGCTCACAAAGAAACTTCCGCCGGTCAAAACTTACCGCATCTCCACGCGGTGAATGATGTTGATTGGGGCGAAGCTCGGGTGGTGCTGATGATACTGATTTTGGTGATAGGTAGTGCTGATGGTGCCGTTTTCATTCATGTCAGTAGGAGAATGTGTGGTTTTCTTCTTTTTTTTTTTTTTTGTAAGAGGACAGATGGGATGGCATCTGAGAGCCCCCTATTTTTTTTATCTTTTTTTATTTTTTTTTCTTGCTCTCGCTGCTGAACTCGCGAACAGGGGCACGCCGGAAGTTTTTTTCCTTTTTTTTTTCTTGCTCTCACTGCTGAACTCACGAGCAGGAGCTCGTGAGCTCCTGCTCGAGAGCTCACGAGCAGGGGCACGCCGGACGGCGGACGGACATAGGGACTAGGGTGCCTTCATGTGCGCTTTGCTTAGGGTGGAGACATCTGGCCATTTTGTTCCCACTTTTACATTTATTTTTTGTTCAGAAGCGCGTGAAAGAGCGTGCCCCTGCACGCGTCTCTGGCGCTGACTGTGTTATGGCGACATTTTGTTTTCGTCGATTTCTTTGTATTTTCCCCCTGAGCGCGTGCTGTCGGCATCGGGTACTACAAAGGGTGGCATCACTCTAAACAGAAGGTCATTGAGGCACCCTAATACGGACATGGCTAGGAGCTTCGCCCCTAAAACGTAGTTTCGTTTCACAGCATGATGGCATGGCTGGTACCCGGCACGCTAGCGTCGGAGCGCCCGCACACATTCGCGCCTATCGTTAAAAATATATAAAAAAAGAAAAAAAAAACAAACAAACAAACGTGAGATTAGACCCACGAGACAACGAGAGCGCGAAACGCCAGACAGCGGGAAAACCATGCAAGACCAGAGGGACAATTAATGCAGGGTACTTTGCGTCGGGCGGCCGCTTGTGCCACATGACAGATGCATGCTCAGTTACGGTAGTCAGTTTAGTTTCGGTTTTGAAAGGCGATCGAAATCGGTTTTTGGCGCGGGCTTGGCGCAGATTACCCATATCATAATGTAGCCGGATGTAGCAGGATTAGCCGCTTGGCGCAGTTTGGCGCAATTGGCGCAGCAATCACATCACTGCATGCCACTTCTAGAAGCTCGTTACATGGCACGTAAACAGCGTCTCGGTAAGGATCATGGCCCGGGCCCGGGGGGGAGGGGGGGGGGGGGGCGGGGGCTTTCCGCCCGGATCTCACCAGAAGAAACACGAGCCCCGATGCCCCCCCCCCCCTTCCCCCCCCCCCCCCCCCCCCCGAAATCTACGCCTATGTTCTTGGGAACACTATAAGGATTTTTCGCAGGTCGTATGCCGCCTATAGCAGTCCCTCCGGGGATGAGCTCCGTTCAAGCGACGGCACGAGCTTCCGTTAGGAACGCAAAGCTTTTGCGTGCAATCCATAAACCTTCCCTACTGTCTCAGCATTTTGTTATTATGTATATCAAAATGATGCACACGAAACGCTCTACCGCACTGCGGATCGTCCGTGGAACGGTCTACCGCACTGCGGTTCAGATCTGGAGTGAAAGCTCATCTACATAGGCTCAACTAAAAGCGAGGACTGCGACCAGATCTTCGTCATAATGCGCGTGGAACCCTTGCATGATACAGTCCTATCTTGTTTGTGCGGACCCGGTGAGTATGAGCACCCGGTTATATAAACGACATTTTGGGGGACGAAACGGCTAAGTACGCGCTTTTTTGTCGGATTATTATGGACGACTCACATTATGGGCCATTTATTGAGAGAAACTGAAGTGTCCATATTAAAGAGATACGACTCTACGTACCTCTTTTAAAACCTGACTAGTATAAAAAAAAGAAAAAAAAAGAGAGGGGTGGGTTAGGGACTTGAATGGGAAAACCGCAAAAATTACGGACATCCCTCAGTGGCTGTGCGGGATCTAAAAGTTGGAGTTTTCATCTCGACGAAAATACGTGACTCGGCTACTTATAATGCGCCCTAATTTTGAAAGAGAAGGGCCCTCGAAAAACGTCCGGAAAGAGAGAAACCGATGAGAGGCCCGAAATAAATCGAATCCGGTTTCGTTACTGCCTCTTCAAAAGTCCCCGAAAGGGCCGCGAGGGACGTGGGTGGAGCGACGGGAGCGCGAGGGGTTCACTTCCGTGTTTCCCCCGGAATGAGGAATTGGAAAGAGCTGCGTACGCCGCGGAGTGGATCTCGTGCGCAATAGTACAAATGGCCGCAGTGTGTTGTCGAGAATCGCTGACTGATTGCGATGACAAAGAAAGGAGGTCTTGCAACGAAAGAAAAGGAGCAGGCAAAAAATTGGTGATCTGCGAAATGCTTCGCTTGCACGAGCGCTCGCGCAAGAAAATCACTATCTGAAGTTAGCCGATCGCGGCCGTGCATCGCACAAATCTGCGCGCAACTCTAGAGCAACAGTATTGGAGCGGCTGACTCGAAACGACGGAAGACAACTTTTCAGCGACCACAGGGAGGAATAAAGCATTGGCAGGACTTTTCGAGAATGCACACTGGAATATATTCCGCAGAAGAAATAGGCGTCAAGTAAGATTTTTAACGCGATTAAGCGTGACCCTTTAATCATGTATACGATTAATCGGTATCGTTCATCCCCACGCATGATGGTGTTGAAAAAGTCAAAATTACACTTTTTTCCTTCGCTGGAAATGAAAATTTTCAGATTTTACATCAACCTCGATGCGTAGTTGAGAGCGGTCAAAACACACCCGCACTCACACATAATTACTTTAGCAGCTGAAGCAAAGAGGTTCGTTGATAATCTCCGGCAATAGCGACCTCCTTTGAATGTTCGCAACAGTCCCTGCTGCGCTAAACGGGCACTTGCACGTAACCTTCACCACTTGATTAGAGTTACAAATCACGCCCCTACAGTTTACTTTAGGTCAATGTTTCCCCAAATGTTTGACTTCATACAAGTGTACTCATCCACGTCTGCGTAATGAAAACGTTAAATTAAATAAAAAATTGGTTTGTAAAAAAATTAACCGTTTAATTGGCTAAACATTAATCGTGATTGAAATATTAATCGGTTGATCGGTAGGTAAATCGATAAAGTGCCCATTTGCGTACTAGGCCGGGTTAGTCAGTGTTAAAAGGAGACGAACTGTAACCGTGGTACTTAAAGAAGCGGTGCAACGATATTCAATTGGAATGTTTTTTACTTTACAAGACCTAACTGGCACTAGTACGACTCAAGGATACTCGCACGCAACGAACCGGACGAAGAAACTCCTTTGTTGCGGTGTAATTTCAAGGACAAAAGCGATCATTTTCATTCAATCTCTCCTTCGCAAAATTTGATGACGTAACGTGGAGATCGCATTACACCCCAATGACGATATTTGAATGTGGTTTATAGATTGAACCCGAGCATTGCGTGGGCACTCGATTTGGGCTCGTGATAATTACTAGCTAGAGAAGCATTCGGGTAGTGGCCCGCGTCCAATCACTGCAACGGCGACAATAGCCGAGCCTTAACAATGTATGGAACTCAGCGCGTGTCCTGCGCTTTGCCAACCCCAGCGCGTGGCTATGATCAACATTGGCGGCAAATAATCGGCTCCAGATCACGTGGCCGCTTCTTCTGGCTGCGAGTTGAGGGAATGAACGCTGCTCGTTTTTCTTAAATTTTTTTTCTGGGACTTTTATTGTTTGGGGTGAATAACAAACCCGTGTTTCATAGATCATTAACGTCAGGGATCCGTTCTAAGCGGTATTTGCACAAAGTACAAATATTGTTGTATTGCCCCTTTAAAGTCGCACTGGTCATACATATATGGTCAGTGCTGACATGACGATGTAATATGCATTTGCAGATACGCCCCGAGAATTGTTCGAAGAATGTTTGCTTCAAACATGTCTGCAGAGGGTTTCTCGACGATCAGGGTGTTACAGGACACAAAAGCTCGTCTAAGACAGTGTCTGCAAATTGTCTTTTGCGCTATGGCAAAGTTCGGCCCAATTGAAGCACCAGAGGCGCGCGCGCTGCCGACGTTAGGAGTCAACCAGTCAGATCGTTTCGGAGGGCCCGTAACGGATGGATGTAAGGTTCGCGGTGAAGCCGCCAAGTTGTTGGATGTGTCTATACACTTTCGTAAAAACCCCACCGCCCCACGCATTCGTCGATCGCCGAAATAATGGACGATTGAAAATGCCATCTATGGTTGAGACCTCTTTTTTTTTGTTGTTGTTGTAATATCTGAAGCGCCACGTGAAAAAAGAAAGAGCTTTATCTGATTAAAATAACAAAAAGTCAAAATGCTTCAGATTCGGTTTTTTTTTCTTACAATTCTGATTTTTTTTTGAACTTTTCACTCATAATTGCATATGCGACGCTTATGGTGACGAAACTTACAAGGGCGGAAACTGCCGAAGTTTAAAGAACCAGTCAGCAGTTTTGAAGCGCTTGATTCTCGCTTATATCTTTGCATAAAAATCATTAAAACAAGCGTTATAATTAATGAATATCTCTAAGCTCGTTAGCCATTCGCAAAAATTGTTTAAATTATTTATGCTCCAATTGTAACTGCCAACACTACTGCAACATCATCATAGCGTAACAAATAAATAATGAACAGGTTAATTAAAATATGAGTTAATTAGCCACCTTGCTGCGTTTCTTACTCCCCACTCAACGTCCACCGAGGCTGCTAAGATAAACATGTGGGGAAGACGGCGTCCCTGTAATTTTCACCAGTTTAAAACAAAATGGCAGAATTCAAATCAAACACCGCGTATACGTAACTATACGCCCGTACAGTCGTTTCGTATTTTTCTCGTGTCTTTGTTCGGTGACAATGCCAACAACATACAAAGAAACTTTCAATGCTAATGACATTTAAAGTGGTTCATTTTTGTGTGTTTTGATGTCAGAGACAGCAACTAATGTAGTTCCATTGTTCTGTACTCCTTTTGGGTGGCAGCGAGCACCCTCTAGCCGGAGTTGTGTTAATCTGATTACCATTGCGTCAACAGGAAGGTTCGAACCAAGCATGCCATCAAAAAGAAAAAGAGTGGAGGACATAAAGACAATGTAGCTCTCCGGTGGCAAAGGAGTTGCTGATTCTCGCCAGGAACGCTACACGCACGAACATCCCCGAGGGAACGTTTGCGCGGTTGGGACCAAAACCACAAGGCAGAAGATTAAACACTTCGCCTCCTCCCGTCCTTCTACTTTGCTTGTCGGCGCTGGTTGTTTTTATGAGACCGCTAGGGGACAGTGAAAGACGGTCGAACCACCGCCAACCTATTATATTTGCTAGAAAGCCTGGTTGATCTAAATTTGAAACAGACCACATAAAAAGTTACACCCTCTTAGCTAGCAAGTCTATGACTGATATAATACTCACTTGCAATAGTCTACTATATATAATTTATAGGCTTGCCATTTTTATGGTGACCTTTGCGCACGGCACTTTGCTGTATTTTCAGATCGACCGTAAGAAGGTGGAATTTTTTAAGTAATCTATAATATGCGATTTCATTAATAACAAAAACGCAATATTTTGTTGATGTTTAGGGAGTTAAGTGTGTAAGAAGTGATGACCATCTTCGTGCCCAACAATCAAACAATAAGCCTAGATTTCTGAAAAATGACTCATGCACGTTGCTTCTTACGCGATGTAGCTTTCAGTCCCTTTCGGCACAGTGCCTTTCAATAATGCCCGGTCTCACTAGAGCGCCGAAGAGAAGATACCGACACGGACAAGCCTGGAGCACGTGCAGCATGCACGTAAATGAACTTTTCGCAGGCTTACGGCATGTTTGTGCTCCTGAAGCAAGCGCAAATGATTGCAAGCCTGCCAAAATACCATCGCTCGCCTACTACTTTGTTCGAAGCTTTTCGATGTCGGTTGATTTTGTTTGTCGCTCTAGTGGGACAATACTCCGTCTCACTCGAAGTGTGAGCGTGGCAGAAGCTACAAGAGCAAGCTCCGTGGGCTTTCAGCTTCCATAACCAAGGATGCGCGCTCGTGCGGCGCAAGCACTGTTCAGGGCCACATGCTCGCGCTTGTAGATTCGGACGCGCTGGGCTTAAAAAAGTACGGGAACAAAATTTTTGGCGCTTATTTCTTTGCTTAGATGTGGTCTATGTTGTACCGGCAGCCCAGAAACACTGACCTATACTAGTGTTTTTGGGCTGCAGGCGAAAACGCCAACAAAACTAGTTTGATAGCGAATGAACATATTTCAAAATTGCGTTTGGTGGCGGTCTGTCAAGCTCCGTTGGAAGGCCTCGACATCATGAGTTCCTTAGAAGCAGCGCCAATTCGCGTCTGTATGACTGGCTCGTGGAGTTAATTAGCCAAGTGACTTGGCGGAGAGCGTTTGCGCGTTTATTATGCTCCGTTCACGCACAAGCTGAGACTGCAGCCAAAGCTACAAGCGGGAGCTAGCCCGCGCTCCTGGCTTTGATAATCCATGCCATAGCCTCCTCTCTACTGACAAAGCCAGGAAGATCGCCACGAGAAGCGGCCGCCGAAATTGAAAAGGTAGAGCGGCAGACAACGGATGAGAGGGGAGCCAGGTAACGGGCACCCCGCTTCAGCGAGACGCCGAAACACACTTGTCCCGAGCGACGGAATGTCCACGCTCGTACTCCTCGCGTTCCTCGCGCTACCGCTTCTTTTCTCGTCGGGTTTGAAAACCATGCTTCTGGCCCTCGTCGCTGCAAAAGCTGTGCGCTGACGACCAGGTTTCTTGAGAAATGCTCTGTGCTACCAGATCCTCGCGCACCAAGTCTACGACCGGGCACTCCATGGCCCCGTCGTCGAACTGCCAGGCTTGATGAATATAGAGGGGGATATGTCCCTGCATATCTAGCGCGAGCGTTCGTTCTGCGGAAGAACTCTTTAAAGCAGCAACCTCGAGCTTTCGCCCTCGGAGATTACAACTATTCTTCATGTGCTGTGGATGCGCGAGCGGCTAGCCTGACTGCTTTGACTGGAGCACTCGCTGCACGAGCGCTCATGCAGCCGCCGGGGCTTCATCCAAAGCAGCTAGCTCGCGCTTTTAGCATGCGCGGATAACATTAATTAATTCATGCTAAGGTGACGCAAAGTATAAGGAGTATTCACTGGACGCCATATTTGTGGGTGCTGTCTACAGCGCATGCTCAGAACGATTTCATAGTAATAGGTTGCTAATGGCGAATTCCACTGGGCGCTCCATCGTGCGCTCCAGTCTGGATCTGGTTCACCAGACCCGGACTGGAGCGCACGATCCGAACAAGGTCGCGCCGCCTGCGAATCCCCCGTGGAACATGACCACTGCTCCGGGATCGGCAGATGCCTTCCCGTCATTCAGCTGCCCGGGAATCCCCTTTCCGCGGCCGCCGCGGTCGTTTCGAAGACGTTTTCGCAATCGCGGCGCTAACACGTGTTCGACGCACGAGCGGCAGGAATGGCTCGGGCGCTTTTAGCAAAGATTGCCGGAATGCCTGTAGCGCCGGCAAATACCTTCTCTTCTCCATCCTGGAAAATGAACCGGCTGTGGAGCCAAGAAGTAAGCAAGCGGCCATTACGAATTCTTCTGTTGTCGAGACAATCTAGGAGCCCCGCGACGTGCTTCTTCTTCTTCTGGGGTGAGATGGGCGAGATCAGGCGAAATGCCCCACGAGAAAGGAAGTCACGTGTGTGCGCCGAGGGCTGGCCCGGATGGCTTCCGGTTGAATCCGCCGAAATCGTGGGAGCGACTTCTCTCGGATCCAGATCGAGATCTGGAGCTGGAGCTAATCCAAAACGACCAGTGAAACACGTCGGTCTCGATCCCGATCGCCCAGGGAAATAGGCTCGCTCCAGAAAAGTCGATCCCGGCGTGCTCCAAAACGACCAGTGGAATTCGCCATAAGACCGGCAATCTTGATGGTGGGGAATGCACGTTCCAAAAGAACCGTGGAAGCTCGCCATCTGCACGCGCTCAGCAGTCGCGCACACAGCTATGGCCGCCAGTGAATACTTCCTATAGTCGAGATTGCATTGTCATGCGTTGACGCAACCCAGCAGCAATGCGCGCCACTGCAGCACCCTTGACCATGCATGAACTATTGACGTCACGAGCGCGATACGCATTACGCTTCTCGCTGTCCGACTTTGAAGCGAGGGGCAGAGAGCTCGCGCTCACGTCATTTCGTTTTCGTACCCCTTTAAAGCGATACGGGGTATAAGTGTTTTTACAGTGCAGGGTTATACCCGTTTTGTATTTGTACTGCTGCGGCTTTGTTGAATTTGTGACCCTCGGTTTGAGAATCCTTTCTTATTTCTTATTTCACCTTTTTTTTTTTTTTTAAATCTTCTGACCTAGAAATTACAAAGTAGCCGGTGCCGTTTTGAAGCTTAGCCTCTGCAGTCTTAATTTATATTTTCCCTTTTCTCCAAACACGTTTAGATTACCAGTCGTACCTGCAGGTACTGCGCGATAAATTTCGGTGAATTCATCAACTAGGCACATTTTGTGACATCGGCACATAAGTGAAATACAACACTTTTATGGGGGCCTGCTTTGCTGACTTTGACACAGCGTGAAAAGCAGACGACTCGCTCATTCCCTTTGATTGGTAGGAGAGAGTGAGTAGAAACAAAAACAACTAGCCTTTGCGTCTGCCGACTAATCTCTCCAATCAGAGCTCGTTTCTAAGACGCCCTCCGCGCTTTCATCTTCTTGCTTTCTTTGGTATCTCTCCGTACCGGTTGTTGTTAGTACTCAGCGAAAGCGATGTCGACGACAATAAAGCTCTTTATTTCTCAAAACCTTGGCTTGTTTATTTTCAGTCACCTTAAATCAACTTCTGGTGTCTTCTTAAGTTCACATTTATTGTTTATTGTTTCATACAACTGAACTGACTGAACTGAACAAAATAATCGCAGTCGAAAATTTGAGGTAGAAGGCAGTCGGGGGGTGCGGGAAGCAATTAGCGCGGCTTGGGAGCAGTGTGCCTAAATTTTAGAGTGTTTACAATGGATAGATTATGGTCCCGAGGTTTATGGGCCACACTTGCAATAAGAGATACGAGGCGGTGACGAAGGCGTCCATTGTCTACAAGCGTCTCTGCCTTTTTGCCCGCGTTCCTCGTTACTATGCTCCAATGCAACGAGTGCGCACTTATGACCAAATGTGCGCAGAAGGCGTCCGCCACTAAATTGCAAATACCCTTTGTAGTCTGCGCTGCTTCCTTTCTTAAATCTAGTGCCTTTCTATGGGAGCTTGTTGGAGGATTAGGAAGAAGCTGTCAACATAAAGGCTTGAGAATTTCGAAGGACTGCCGCGCGAACTTTTTCCCAATCAGCGAACGAACCAAAGAAAGCGGACGAACTTGACGAAGATTCAGCGGCCTGTTAATGAATGAAGCGACGCGATTGAATACGTATGATTATGATAATTGGTGTTTTGACAAGTTGAGGGACGAACTATTATTCAATTCACAAACACATTCAGTGCTGGAAAATGCGCAGGCGCGGGCGCGCGGCTTTGGAAAGGTCTTCAATGCGTGAATTATCGTGCAAATAACGAATTCTGATGAGCTAGGGTAACGCGCCGGTACATTTGTCTGCATTGCCGACAGTTTTGAGAGGAACTATAGATAGAGGTTGACGGGTGCACTGATTTTGCCTTATGTCAAGAGCTGTGTACTCAGTGAGTGAAGCAAATGTACTGCAGGACATTTGTTTTTATCCACAAGATACTCGCCTTTGCAGTGAAGTGAACTTTGGAGATCTTAAAAAACAGGTCCCTTTTTTGCCCACAATGTGAGACGAAGTAAAAGCAATGGCTGTAAGTCGCCGTGTACGCGCGGCACGGGCGGTCTCTCGTTAGCGATCCCGAGCCGCGGAAGCCAGCCGTTCCCTCCGTGCTCGCAGGACAGAGTGCGGCCTTGTCGCGGCTGCGCCGTTAGGAAGTCTGCGACAGTGACGACGCTATTGGAGGCGCAAGCTTTCCCGGTGTTGTTGAGCGGCGAAGGGATAAAATAATGTTGACTTTTTATTTAAAAAAATGCATTAAAAAAAAAGAGGTGAAGCTCTGCGGGGAAGGCATGTGGAAGGCGACGAGTTTTAACAGAACTTTATTTACGTTTCGAGTTGGGTTCGAGAAGCAGAGATGTCATAGTAAAATCTAACGCGGTGGAAGTTTAAAAAACCCTCCAATATTACGCGTAGCAACTGTATACTGGCAAAGTGGGATTTCGTATAACGCGAGTAATGTTTGAAAACACCTGCTTTGAAGTAATTGTTAGAAGACGACAGGGTAAGAACGCTCCGCTGGCGCCCCCTCGTCGTCTCGCCGTTAGTGGCAGGTCGTTGGGGCTTTGCTCTCCTCCCTTCTCGTAAGACGCGTCCAATGGGAACACCTGACTTCTCTCTCCTCACGCCACGAGGGGAGGGAAGAGTTTTTGCATCATCGCAGCAACGACAGACAACCATACCTCGGCAAACCTCACTCATGAGAGCCCTCACTCACCCTCACTCACCCTCACTCACCCTCATCTTCCGAGAGGGTAATTCCATGTCAGTTCACGCAATCATGGTCCGGTTCATAATTTATATATTTTTGTTAAAAAATATATGTGAAAGTCATGTTCTTGGGAGGAACATTCAGGTATATATGGACGCCGTAGCCATTTATTTTCGCTAAGATATAAAATAGAGAAGCTCGAGGCGTGGAAATTCAGAAGATTGCACTATGCTACTTTGTACAGTCGTCATTTCCTCATCGAAGCTTTCACGTCACCATAACTTTTTAAATACATTTAAAAAACTATACAACACATACACAAAAAATTGAAAATATCAATATAATATATATACGCAAAAAATGCCATAAAAACGCGTTTTAGAGACATATTCACAATTGTTTTTGCAAATAAACCATCTTTTATAATACTTCACAAAACATATCAAAATGGGCGTCTTTAAAGATTCTTTACGAATATGTAAAACTTATTAGCCCATCATTAATTTTCTTTTTGCTATTAACGCGGAAACGCAACTGCTTTCTCAAAATGTGGCAAGATTGGGCATCTATATTAAAAAAAAAAATAAAAAAAACTCCATCTTTTATTTTTTTCGAACTCCCCTTGGCACTTTGCAGTGACTTGAACTAACTTGTGATGGCAAAACATTGAGTAACATATGAACTCCAAACGGGGAAAGCTACGACAAACCTTCACTCGGAGCGAGCTGTCTTTTTCATCACAGCGGCTTTGCCGCACAGCACCAAAGATTTTAAGCGTTAATATTGGCATGTATTTTATATTTATCAATTATTATTTTTTTAAAAGGCGTGAGTACAACTGATGCGAAAAGGGACTTTGAGCTATAATACCATTAATTAGCTTAAAATTCTCAAAAACAAAACGGCCCACTCTGCAAATTCGCTAACTATGCGTACATAAGCTTGACGAAAATAATTCCTGGAGAATTAAATACAAAGGTGCAAGTGAGCTGAACAAGAATGACGAAAATAATTCCTGGAGAAGGTGAACAAGAGGGACAAAGGACAAACACAAATCTCCAAACACAGCTAGGTGACTGGTGCGCGACCGAAAAAATCCGCCTGGTCCACTTGCACCTTTGCGATTAATTGCATTATCATCATAACCTTACATTGCAAACTTCACCATTGTTGGTATCAGACTGGTGGCAGCTGACAAAACCCGTTTGCTCAACTGACGTCTAACCCCTGGTTAGCTCAGTTCGTAGAGCGCTCCACCTGTAATGGAGAGGTCCCGGGCTCGATACCCGGACCAGGCGGATTTTTTCGGTCGCGCACCAGTCACCTAGCTGTTTTTGGAGATTTGTGTTTGTCCTTCGTCCCTCTTGTTCCCCTTCTCCAGGGATTATTTTCACCATTCTTGTCCAGCTCACTTGCACCTTTGCATTTAATTGCATTCTAATCATACATAAGCTTAAAGCTCTCAGTTGCGCAAGTGGCCATGTATACATCCGGCCTCTCGCCATATGATGACTTCCACAGATGAGATGCCTGGATTCCTCTCACAGGTTTTACGATGGTCCACTGTGCTTGCTTCACCCCACGAAACTCTCGAACCAGTTCCGTAGACAGGTGGAACACGCAGACATTTACTACTTTTTCACGTAGCACTTCCACAATGTCTTTAGCGGTGACAATCGTTGAGTTGAGCGAAGATCTCAAGTTGGTGAGCGTTGCGTGGTGGGGTTTAAAAACACCATCTACTCCATCACAAGCGCCTTTTTTGTGTCCAGTGACTGAAAAAATACATCTTGCCGAAGAGTACGGCTTCCGAGACAGTTCGTGCAATTGGAAGCGATTCTTGAAGGCGGCACGACAACGATGCGGTCACCAACGAACCCCTTCTTGTTTCTGCTGCAGGTGTTCGTCTTGATTGCCCTTCCTTCAGGCTACAATCACCATGGACAGTCCAAAGCCGAGGAGTGCCAGCTTTTCTCGGTCCCAACGTCAGTTTACCCTTTCAACGTCCAGTCAAGGACTGTCTTTGACGAGCGAGTTTTCGCTTTTGTGTCATCGGTGAAACCTTGCTGCAGCGTCGCTTCGTCATCGACATCAACGACGCTTTCGACATACGCCCCCAACGGTATCAGCTTCAGTGGGCAAGGCGGCACGACAACAATGCGGTCACCAACGAACCCCTTCTTGTTTCTGCTGCAGGTGTTCGTCTTGATTGCCCTTCCTTCAAGCTACAATCACCATGGACAGTCCTAAGCCGAGGAGTGCCAGCTTTTCTCGGTCCCAACATCAGTTTACACTTTCAACGTCGAGTCGGGGACTGTCTTTGACGAGCGAGTTTTCGCTTTTGTGCCATCGGTGAAACCTTGCTGCAGCGTCGCTTCGTCATCGACATCAACGACGCTTTCGACATACGCCCCCAACGGTATCAGCTTCAGTGGGCAAGGCGGCACGACAACAATGCGGTCACCAACGAACCCCTTCTTGTTTCTGCTGCAGGTGTTCGTCTTGATTGCCCTTCCTTCAAGCTACAATCACCATGGACAGTCCAAAGCCGAGGAGTGCCAGCTTTTCTCGGTCTCAACATCAGTTTACCCTTTCAACGTCGAGTCGGGGACTGTCTTTGACGAGCGAGTTTTCGCTTTTGTGCCATCGGTGAAACCTTGCTGCGGCGTCGCTTCGTCATCGACATCAACGACGCTTTCGACATACGCCCCCAACGGTATCAGCTTCAGTGGGCAAGGCGGCACGACAACGATGCGGTCACCAACGAACCCCTTCTTGTTTCTGCTGCAGGTGTTCGTCTTGATTGCCCTTCCTTCAAGCTACAATCACCATGGACAGTCCAAAGCCGAGGAGTGCCAGCTTTTCTCGGTCTCAACATCAGTTTACACTTTCAACGTCGAGTCGGGGACTGTCTTTGACGAGCGAGTTTTCGCTTTTGTGCCATCGGTGAAACCTTGCTGCAGCGTCGCTTCGTCATCGACATCAACGACGCTTTCGACATACGCCCCCAACGGTATCAGCTTCAGTGGGCAAGGCGGCACGACAACAATGCGGTCACCAACGAACCCCTTCTTGTTTCTGCTGCAGGTGTTCGTCTTGATTGCCCTTCCTTCAAGCTACAATCACCATGGACAGTCCAAAGCCGAGGAGTGCCAGCTTTTCTCGGTCTCAACATCAGTTTACACTTTCAACGTCGAGTCGGGGACTGTCTTTGACGAGCGAGTTTTCGCTTTTGTGCCATCGGTGAAACCTTGCTGCAGCGTCGCTTCGTCATCGACATCAACGACGCTTTCGACATACGCCCCCAACGGTATCAGCTTCAGTGGGCAAGGCGGCACGACAACAATGCGGTCACCAACGAACCCCTTCTTGTTTCTGCTGCAGGTGTTCGTCTTGATTGCCCTTCCTTCAAGCTACAATCACCATGGACAGTCCAAAGCCGAGGAGTGTCAGCTTTTCTCGGTCCCAACATCAGTTTACCCTTTCAACGTCGAGTCGGGGACTGTCTTTGACGAGCGAGTTTTCGCTTTTGTGCCATCGGTGAAACCTTGCTGCAGCGTCGCTTCGTCATCGACATCAACGACGCTTTCGACATACGCCCCCAACGGTATCAGCTTCAGTGGGCAAGGCGGCACGACAACAATGCGGTCACCAACGAACCCCTTCTTGTTTCTGCTGCAGGTGTTCGTCTTGATTGCCCTTCCTTCAAGCTACAATCACCATGGACAGTCCAAAGCCGAGGAGTGCCAGCTTTTCTCGGTCTCAACATCAGTTTACACTTTCAACGTCGAGTCGGGGACTGTCTTTGACGAGCGAGTTTTCGCTTTTGTGCCATCGGTGAAACCTTGCTGCAGCGTCGCTTCGTCATCGACATCAACGACGCTTTCGACATACGCCCCCAACGGTATCAGCTTCAGTGGGCAAGGCGGCACGACAACAATGCGGTCACCAACGAACCCCTTCTCGTTTCTGCTGCAGGTGTTCGTCTTGATTGCCCTTCCTTCAAGCTACAATCACCATGGACAGTCCAAAGCCGAGGAGTGCCAGCTTTTCTCGGTCCCAACATCAGTTTACCCTTTCAACGTCGAGTCGGGGACTGTCTTTGACGAGCGAGTTTTCGCTTTTGTGCCATCGGTGAAACCTTGCTGCAGCGTCGCTTCGTCATCGACATCAACGACGCTTTCGACATACGCCCCCAACGGTATCAGCTTCAGTGGGCAAGGCGGCACGACAACAATGCGGTCACCAACGAACCCCTTCTTGTTTCTGCTGCAGGTGTTCGTCTTGATTGCCCTTCCTTCAAGCTACAATCACCATGGACAGTCCAAAGCCGAGGAGTGCCCGCTTTTCTCGGTCCCAACATCAGTTTACCCTTTCAACGTCGAGTCGGGGACTGTCTTTGACGAGCGAGTTTTCGCTTTTGTGCCATAGGTGAAACCTTGCTGCAGCGTCGCTTCGTCATCGACATCAACGACGCTTTCGACATACGCCCCAACGGTATCAGCTTCAGTGGGCAAGGCGGCACGACAACGATGCGGTCACCAACGAACCCCTTCTTGTTTCTGCTGCAGGTGTTCGTCTTGATTGCCCTTCCTTCAAGCTACAATCACCATGGACAGTCCAAAGCCGAGGAGTGCCAGCTTTTCTCGGTCTCAACATCAGTTTACACTTTCAACGTCGAGTCGGGGACTGTCTTTGACGAGCGAGTTTTCGCTTTTGTGCCATCGGTGAAACCTTGCTGCAGCGTCGCTTCGTCATCGACATCAACGACGCTTTCGACATACGCCCCCAACGGTATCAGCTTCAGTGGGCAAGGCGGCACGACAACAATGCGGTCACCAACGAACCCCTTCTTGTTTCTGCTGCAGGTGTTCGTCTTGATTGCCCTTCCTTCAAGCTACAATCACCATGGACAGTGTAAAGCCGAGGAGTGCCAGCTTTTCTCGGTCCCAACATCAGTTTACCCTTTCAACGTCGAGTCGGGGACTGTCTTTGACGAGCGAGTTTTCGCTTTTGTGCCATCGGTGAAACCTTGCTGCAGCGTCGCTTCGTCATCGACATCAACGACGCTTTCGACATACGCCCCCAACGGTATCAGCTTCAGTGGGCAAGGCGGCACGACAACAATGCGGTCACCAACGAACCCCTTCTTGTTTCTGCTGCAGGTGTTCTTCTTGATTGCCCTTCCTTCAAGCTACAATCACCATGGACAGTCCAAAGCCGAGGAGTGCCAGCTTTTCTCGGTCCCAACATCAGTTTACCCTTTCAACGTCGAGTCGGGGACTGTCTTTGACGAGCGAGTTTTCGCTTTTGTGCCATCGGTGAAACCTTGCTGCAGCGTCGCTTCGTCATCGACATCAACGACGCTTTCGACATACGCCCCCAACGGTATCAGCTTCAGTGGGCAAGGCGGCACGACAACGATCCGGTCACCAACGAACCCCTTCTTGTTTCTGCTACAGGTGTGTAAACCGTATTACCGCTGTAAAATCAAAATCAACTATTTGTGCTTGGTAGTGCTGCCTTGCCCGGGCGTGTTGTGTGAATGTCTGGCTGGTTGTTTCGATGCGTTCTGCTTACTTATACTTTTACTGAGCGGGGTCGTAAAGTTAAATCTCGGACCTACCGTAAGTGAGCAGTTAGAAACTATTCTCCTAAGCCAACGGGATATGACGGCAAGACTCGCGTCAATAGAGCAGAGGCTAGAACAATCAGCTGCCAGTGCTAATGAACGGCTAACTTCAATTAAGCATAGAATTGAGGCACTTTCGTTTTCAGCCCAGAAGCTTGAACATTGTGAAGCCACTATTGAAAGCTTGAAATGTCAGGTCGTGACGTTATTGGATAAGGTTGACGACTTGGAAAATCGCAGCCACCGGAACAATTTAATTGTCTATGGAATAAACGAGGAAGATAATGAGACGCTTGCTTCAATAAAAAAGGCGGTAATTGAGGATCTTTTTAAATCGAAAATGAAAGTAAATGTTGCAAGCGTTGAGCGCATACACAGACTAGGTAGAAAGGCGGCATACAAGTCACGACCGGTTATCATTAATTTTTTTTATTACAATGAAAAAATGCTATTGATGAAAAACGCTCCTAAACTTAAAGGTACTAAGATATCAGTATCTGAAGATACTCCCGTCGAGTTCAAGACATTCGAAAACAGCTGTGGCAGACGGTTAAAGATAACAGAACATCAGATGACAAAGTCTTTCTTCGCTATGATAAACTTATCTTAAACAACGACGTGTACGCGTAGGACCACGTTAACAACACAATAATTAAAGTTACATCCGCACGTGCGGAAAAGTGACTCTTGAATGATCAGCAGCGTCAGCTAAAAATAATAAATGTCAATGCAAGAAGCCTGGCGAACAAAGTTGAGGAGTTGGAGCGTATACTGCTTGTTCATTCTCCTGATGTGGTGGTTGTAACAGAGACATGGTTACATCCTAATATAGCAACTTCAGAGCTATTCCCGCCTGAATATAACATAGTTAGAAAAAACAGGGCTTCTAGGGGAGGGGGCGTAGCTATAATTCATAAAACGTCCTTGCAGTGTATGCCTCTATCTACACCAATTGATCATGAAGTATTGCTGTGTAAACTCTAGTACGTCAATGTATCATTCATGGTACGTGCTGTTTATAGACCACCCAATGCAGCTATCAGTATGATTAGCGATCTCAATGATTACTTAATTCAGCACGTTAAACCCTCAACTAATTTCATCCTACATGGAGACTTCAATCTACCGCACATTGACTGGAGTACACTTAGTGTGTCTAATAAAGATCGTGCGAGTGGAGAGGCCCTGATTGATTTAACATTTTCACTAAATTTAGTTCAAATAGTAAATTGACCTACTAGGGGTGAATCACTGCTAGATTTTGTTTTTTTAAATGATCGCTTGCTTAGTAAAAAATACAGGAGAGAAGTTTGCGAAGGTATTGCTGATCATGATATGGTGCTTGTGTCAATTTATTTAGATCAGCGATTACGATCTTTACCTGTTCTGTTAACAGTTCCAGATTTCAACAATGCTGACGACGTTTCTATCATCGATTTTTTAGAATTGTCTTTTGATAAGTTTGAACAAATGTCTTTTGAATGTGGTTCTAACATTGAAGTGCTGTGGTACTACTTTAAGAATATTGTAAGCAAGTGTATATTGAAATATGTACCTCATCGAAAGAAAAGGACTAACGTTCATAATCCATGGATTAACAGAGATATCTTGCATTTGAAACGTAAAATTGCCAGAGTGAAAAAGAATTCGAAATCTAATAGAACAGAAACATGTCGCCAGCTTCTTTCTGAACTAAATGCACGACTTAAACTTGAAATCTCAGAAGCAAAGAAAATATATTTTAATACTTCGCTCCGCTCTTTCATTAAAAGTGTGCCACAAAAGTTCTGGCGTTATCTCACCTAAGGAAAAGTCATCTGTCCAAAGTAATATTACCGCGACTGAGTTCAATTCTTTTTTTTAAATCGGTATTTACTACCGACGACGGAGTTATTCCAAGCCTCGAAGTTAACGATGCGGACGTAATTAGTGACATTTTTATAACTCAGGAGGGAATTTTTAACTTACTTTTAAATGAATTAGACGCTAAGAAAAGTACTGGGCCGGATATGATACCAAACATTTTTTAAAAAGGTATGCAAAATGGATGTCCAAATATTTACATGTTTTGTTTTGTTTTTCTCTTGAGCATGCAGTATTATCAAATGACTGGAAGACAGCAAAAATAATTCCGATACATAAACAGGGTGACTGAAGTGCAGCATCAAACTTTAGGCCAATACCTTTAACTAGCACCACGTGTAAATTGCTAGAGCATATTATTTTTACACATATTTCATGTCACTTAGATAAGCATAACCTAATATATAGAAATCAGCGTGGGTTTAGGAAATCACTTTCGACTACTACTCAGCTCATAGAATTTACGCATGACTTGGCTGAAGCCATTAACGAGAGGGGCCAGACTGACGTAATATACTTATATTTTTCTAAGGCGTTTGACACGGTGTCTCATCCAAAGCTGCTGGTAAAACTTTCTAACATACTCAAAAACTCACAAATTCTAAATTGGATAACCGCGTATTTATCAAACCGAAGCCAATATGTTCACTATAACAAAGTTGATTCGGATAAAGTGCTCGTTACTTTAGGAGTGCCCCAGGGTTCCGTACTTGGGCCACTTTTGTTTTTGATTTACATTAATGGCATTTCAACCAATATTGATGTCCCGAATAGATTGTTCGCTGACGACTGTATTATATATAAAACAATAAAAATCCATACCGACAATCTTACACTGCAGCAGGCTTTGGATGAGATACTGTGTTGGACTAAAAAATGGCAAATGAAGTTAGTTTTTTTTAAAACAGCCGTCATGACAGTGTCCTGTAAAAAAAAAATAGCCAGTTCAATTTAGTTACCTACTGGAAGGACAACCAGTAAAGCGGGTCGAGGAGTACAAGTATTTAGGACTTCTTTTTAACAATAAACTGAACTGGAACCAGCATTTGGAATTAACGGTTAACAAAGAGAGGGGCACTTTGTTTGCGTGTCGTAGGAAATTAAAATTTGCTGATTTTGACACTAAACTTATTGCTTATAAAAGTTTGATTAGGCCTGTGCTTGAATATGCTAGTTCAGTATGGTGCCCTTTCACTCAAAACGGTATTAACAAGCTTGAAAGTATCCAAAAGTTAGCTGCTCGGTTTATTTTTAATGATTATCGTAGAGAAAAATCGTCCACCGAATTAGTTATTAGAGCGAAGCTTCAACCGTTGCAAATGAGAGCGAAAATTGATAGATTAAAATTGCTGTTCAATATTCTTAATGGCACTCTTCATGTCCAAAGCTCTAGCTATATACAACCATTATCGACTGGGTCCTCACGTCTAAACCACATGAGAGCGTTTAAAAACAATACAGGTTCAAAAACGACTGTTTTCGATATTCTTTTTTCCCTCGGGCAATTCAAGAACGGAACGAGTTACCAAATGATGTCGTCGTCAACACAACTGTTGCTAATTTTGTATCTGCTCTAGAATTTATACTTAATTGAGTTTTCATTTATAAATCTGCATCTTGCTTAGATGTTTTGTACCCACTCCTACCATGGCTCCTTGAGTGGAGCCAGTAGTATTCCTAAATAAATAAATAAAAATAAATAAATGGCCTCTATGGCTAGAAGAGCGTGAGCTGTGTTATGTGTCGTGTCATCGCTGACAACGGCAAAGCTTTGCGTACCTTGCGTGGACCTAACCACACATGTGAAGAGAGGCACTTGAGTTTTTTTCCAATGAAAACTCTGATTTTCGGTTGGGAAGTTTAGTATCCAATTTTCCGCAAAATCGAAGTGGAACATCACTGCCTTGGGTGGTAAGGCGATTCTTGTGTCAGATATCAGGCTTCGTTGAAGATCGCGGATGTAAAAAGGCCTCATACACTCATATAGTTTTCGCTCCACGACTCCAATACCCGCAGGAAGGCGCAAGTGTCCATAACCTTTTTGATGAGTTCGCCGGCGTCCCATAACGCGAAACAGATCTCTTCATCTTCGTCGAAAGGGAACGACTGGAGCGAGATGCTCTGCATTTTCGGGCACTTTTCGCAACGGCGCAGGGAGCAATCGTTCTGTGGAGCGCTGCAGAGGTAGATGCGCCTGAGGTCGTCTTCAGTAACTGACTTCTTTGAGGCATTTATATTGCCGTTGAAAGCAACTGAAAATTGACACACTATAAATACATGCGCACACCTCGTGTTCGAAACTCTTTTTTTACCCATTTTGGTCGTAGGGAATAAAATTTGGATATGCCTAGTTCTCGATGGGGACGGTCCTTCCTAAAACAGCTAGTAAGCTTCCTCAATAGAGCGGGTCATAAACCTTTTTACGACTTTGTTGTCGTTCATCATGGCTTTGACGACGTCCTTTTTGTTGGGGCTTTGAACACAGCATGCGAGGTCGTCGCGTGTGTAGTACTCAAGTGCAACCCTCACGTCTTCGGCATTCGCCTTTTTTCCCGTGTAGGGATCAAAGGTTGCCCATACACGCACCTTTACGCTTAAGTTTTCTTGTTTGATCAAGTATGTTGGCAGTCGCTTCCGGTACCAGACGCAATATTTCTTTCTTCGAGACGCTTGGTGGCAGAACCGTGTACAATCGCTTGCGTTCCTGGTGGAAACTGTGTGCCTTCAGCGCTTCGCAGAACGCGTCAAATCACTCCGTGCAGTGCTCAGAACTGTCTTTGCCGGTTTTCACGCCATAAACGCTTGACAGCTTTCTTCTAATCGAAGAACTAACTTGAGCTTGTTTTTTCTTCGAATTTGCTTCGCGCCTTTTTTTTTTATGGTTTTACGTGGTTTCAATGGGGTTACCGACGGACTAGCAGCACACAAGTCTTCACTCACTTCAGCCAAAATTTCATCAGAGTCCCGGAAAGAAGAGTTCTATGTACTCACGTTGTGAGCAGAAGTAATCTCATTCTTGAGGTGTTTGTAGCATTCTTGGCATAAAAGGTCAGATTCGTTCACTGCCCGTGGAGCCAGTAGCTGTTCCAACCGCGCTTTGTTGAGTGGAAAAGCCGGATGCATACATGGCCACTTGCGCAACTGAAAGTTTTAAGCTTATGGATGCATAGTTAGCGAATTTGCAGAGTGGGTCCGATTTGTTTTTGTGAATTGTAAGCTAAATAATGGTATTCCAGCCCAAAGTCCCTTTTTGCGTCAGTTATACTCACCCCTTAGAAAAGAAAGAATTTGAAAAATATAAAATACATGTTATAGTTAAAGCTCAATATGTTTGGTGCTGTGCGGCAAAGCCGCTATGATGAAAACGTCGGCTCACTCCGAGTGACGGTTCGTCGTAGCTTTTCCCGTTCGGAGGTCATGTATTACTCAATGTTTTGCCATCACAGGTTAGTTCAAATCACTGTAAAGTTCCGAGGCGACTTTAAAAACAATAAAAGATGGAGTTTGTTTTAAATATCGACGCCCAATCTTGTTACAATTAGAGAAATCAGCTGCGTATCCGCGTTAATAACAAAAAAAAAACAATTAGTGGTTGGCATATAATTTTTACATATTCGTAAAAAATATTTAAAGACACGGGTTTTGATATGTTTTGTCAAGTAATATGGGAGATGAGTTATTTGCAAAAAAAAAAGTGAACATATGTCTCTAAAACGTGTTTTTATGCTATGTTTGATATTTTCGTTTGCATAGAAATCTTTTGTTGATATTTCTCATTTATTGCGTTTGTGTTGCATATCGTTTGTAAAGTGTATTAAAAAGTTATGGTGACGGGAAAACTTCGATAAGGAAATGACGGCTGTGCAAAGTAGCATCGTGCAATCTTCTGAATTTCTACGCCTCGAGCTTCTCTATTTTATATTTTAGCGAAAAAAAAAAAAACTGTCACGACATTCATATGTAGCTGAATGTTCCTCCCAAGAACATGGCTTTCATAAATATTTTTAACAAAAAATATCCAAATTATGACCCTGAAGATCATTTCATGAACTGACGAGGAATCACCCAGATGAGACTTGAATGAGTTTCTGAACCAGAAAAATCCACGAGTGTGAGAGTGAGTGAGGGCTTGTTAACACCGCAGCTTGGTCTAGTTGGTTTTACATAATTTGTACTTCACAGCGCATAAACGTCTCACAATGGCAAGCACTCACTCAAGTACAGACAGAAAAACATACACACAGCGCTGACTCACAACTCGGTCATTTAATGATCAGGAAAAAACAGAGGAATTACCCGAAGAAGTCTCGGTTGGCTATCTCTGTGTGGGGATGGGGAGTGGGAAAACAGAGGACAAGAAAGAGGAAAAAATAAAGGTAGCGAAATACAGAACTCGTATAGTCTGGTGAAACAAATTAGTTATCACAGAATAATGATAATTTGTAAATAAGTACAGAATGAAAAAAACAAAAAACAATTTTGTAACGGTACAGTGCTAGGGTTCAAAAGCACATCTTCATGTATAACAGTCTGCAGCATTCAACATTTTGTTCTTTCAAATTCAACCGTGAGGTCTCCGGACACTTTAAAAGACCGTCACATAAGAGATGTCACAATGCGCGGAAACGGATATTCAGATATTCCTACAGTAAATAAAGATAGGCGCTCAGTAACTGCCCTTTCCGCCTCATAAAGTATCTACTGCACACCGCATCACTTCCCTGCCTTGTCAAGAAGACAAGGCAGGGAAGTGATGCTGTGTGCTTCGTTTTCGTCTACTTCGTATTAAAACAAAATCTGGAAATTGGTTTGTCATTTTTTCTTCTTCTATTAAAACGAATTTGTAAAATAGTCCGCGGTTATCATCTTAAAGGGGCCATGAAACGAATTTTGGGCTAAGATAAAGGATTTTAAATTAGGACTTTACTAGTTGCATATCGTTTAGTTGGTCAAAAGGAAGAGGATAGAGAGTCATAAGTCAGCTTTTCAGTACGAACATTTGAAAACATAGCGAACTATTTTGTACCTCCTTTCCTACGAGAGCTCTCCGTCTTTTCACTATGATACATCCGCGGTCCCCAAAGCGCGGCGGGCGGGCGGGCGGGCGGGCGGGCGGGCGGGCGGGCGGGCGGGCGGGCGGGCGGGCGGGCGGGCGATTGCTATAACACAATATGTTCTCTGCTCAAGTGTTCCTATCGGGTCAGCCTGCGGTTTCGGCGAAGATTACTCCCTTTCGCTTTTGGGCTATCTATCACTCTAAGAGGACTTTAACCCACATGACACTGAGTTTCGATGTTTCGCGTCGTGGACGCCACCAGCATGGTTGCTTTATTTGGCGGCTTACAACCCCAAAGTGATTTATTTATAAACTACTTAAAAACTAGCTGAATAAGTGGCGAATATGGGGGGGGGGGGGCAGATAAATCGCTGCGCCGCAAAGCGTTTGCGGTGGTGGAAGCTAACCGGGCGATAAGGGGGCTGAGCCGACGATTTGAGTACGGTGTAATGGAAGTAAACAGGGTGGCGTACGAGGCTCCCTCCGGCCCTTTTACATGGGGCATCCACTACTGTGGAACCCCCCAAAAATAAACATTGTACATTTTTCGGGGGTCCCGGAGCCCTGAGGGCGCCGGTGTAAATGAGGGCCAAAATGTAGATAGAGGGGGAGCGTTTGGGAGGGTGAGAGGAAGCCTCGCAGGACTAGGAAAAAGAAACAGCTTAACATAGGGTTTATAAACATGCAGGGGGGCAGGAACACAATAAAGTGGGAGGAGATTGGGGAGCAATTACAAAGCGAAAACTTTGCAGTGTATGAATTGGCAGAAACACACCTGAGGGATATGGAAGAACCACCGCACATACCGGAATATCATTGGATGGTATGCAACCGGGCCAGTGGGGTACGCAAGGGGTGTTAGTGAAGGGTCAGGAATGGGAAAGGGAACGAGAGGGCTGCAGGGAATACATCTGGGTCAAAGGCAATATTGGGGGTTTAGACACAATCCTGGGTTCTGTGTATCTAAAAGCAGGGAGTGATGCAGGGGAGGAAAATGCAGAACACTTGGCATGTATATCAGGAGACGTTAGGGAAATCGGCACTAACAAGGAAATAATTATCTTGGGGGACATTAATGCACATTTGGAAGACTTTGATGAACATACGGATACAACAGAAAGGATGTTAGAGGAGTTCTGCGAAGCTCTTGATCTGGTATTGGTTAACGCTGAGGTGAAATTTGATGGAAAAATAACATGGGAAAGAAAGAAATCGCACTCGATTATTGACTAGTGTTTAATGTCGCGTAAGATATACAACAGATTAGGAGGTATAGAAATAGATGAGTAAGGCACAAAAAGTCTGGGGAGCGACCATAAGAGAATCAAGATCAGATTTGGCACTGTAAAACCGGAAATGCAATATCAAAAACAAGAGGGTAGGAATAACTTAAATGATAAACAACTGCAGGAGGTATCTAAGCGAATCGAGAACATAGTATCCAAGCAACCGGAAAGAGAATGGACATATGAAGACTTAATTAGTGTTTTCAAAAGAGAGCTAGAGAAATATCGAATCAAACAAGGAGAAAGAAAGCTAAAACGCAAGCTCGAAAGCTGGTGGGATAAAGAGGTTAAAGCAGCAATATCGAGACGCAAAGTGGCATCTAAAGTACACAGGTGGGAAAAGAAAAAGGGATCCATACCAGCAGAAGTAGCATCAAAATGGGAGGAATTTCAGGAAAGAAAGCGGGAGGCATTAGCAATACAGGCAAAATTGGGAGGGCTCGGGTCCAGTGGATGATAGAGATAAGCCAGAAGGATAGGAATGCAGCAAAAAGGTTCTGGGAACACATCAGTGCACAGAGAAAAAGACCGAAGGATACCAGCAGACACTAAACGCACAGGGAGGAACAAACGTAGGGGCGGGGGGGGAGAGGCAAGAGGATACATTAGACATACAATCGAAGCAGCAATTTTGGAGTTAGAATCAGACCAGGCCGTAGGGAATGATAGTGTCGACACAACAGATGAGGAGGATCATAGTGAAGAAGAGTAAATGACCACTGGCGAGTGGGAAAAAGCAGAAGGAAAGGTTCTGGCTGGAACTGCGACAGGCCCAGACGGCGTACCACTGAGATTGATAAAAGTTCTAGGCAAAACAAGCAAATTGAAACTAAGGCAGGTGATTGACCAGATACTTATGGGAGGGGAGGTACCCAGTGACTGGAAATTGAGCAGAATAAGATTATTATATAAGGGCAAGAGAGACAAAGACAGTATCGAATCATACCGACCAATCACAGTAACTTCAGTAATATACAGACTAGCTATGTAAATTGTAAAAAGAAGAATGGAAGAATGGGCAGAGAGAAAGCAGATTCTGGGGGAGCTTCAAAACGGTTTCAGGTAAGATAGACGACTAGATGACAATTGATTCGGAATCACTCAGTGCATAGAGATAGCAGTGACAAGCCAAAGGCCATTATGGATAGAATTTTTAGACATCAAAGGGGCATATGACAATGTGAATCAGGAAAAACTCTGGAACCAACTGAAAGGAGGTGGACTAGGGGGAACTATGGTTAAGTTGTTAGAACGGGTTTATATGGAGAATAGGGTGGTTATAATATGGAAAACCAAAACTACAAGACCAGCAGCAATAAAAAGAGGTCTTAGACAGGGTTGCCCATTATCTCCCCTGCTCTTTATAATATACCTCAGTGAGACGGAAAACAAGGTTAGAACAGTGCAACCTAGGTCTTGACCTGACTTACAAGGAGGAAGGACGTAAAGTAAATCAAGTATTGCCAGGGTTAATGTATGCAGACGACATTGTACTCTCATCAGAAAGTCGTGAGACAAAACAGGAACTGATTAGGATTTGCAGCAGGGAAGGGGACAATTTAGGACTAAAATTTAGTTGGGACAAGTCGGGTATAATAGCTTTCAAGGACGAGAAGGGGGAACTCCTGGAGATACGGGACACATTGATAGAACACGTAGAAAAGTACAAATATCTGGGAGTATGGTTAAGTGAAGGAAGACTGTATCCAAAGGACCATGAAGATATTGTAATAAAGAAGGGGAAACGAGATTCAGCTATCATGAAACACAGGACACTATGGAACTATAATAGATGTGAAGTTGTTAGGGGTGTTTGGAAGGGAGTCATGGTGCCAGGACTGTCATTTGGGAATGCGGTATTGTGTATAGGTTAGAAATCCAGGCAGGTTTAGAGATACAGCAAAGGAGCGTGGGTAGGTTGGCGTTGGGGGCACATGGGAATATACCAAATGAGAGAGTACATGGGGATATGGGTTGGGCATCTTTAGAGAGTAGAGAAGCGATCAGTAAAGTAAAATGTTTTACAAAGACTAGCTGAAATTGAGGATACACGGTGGGAAGCGAAAGTGTACAAGTATCTATATATGAAAAGTCTAAAAACTAAGTGGACAAACCGAACCCGCAAGCTGAGATTTAAATATATTCAACGAGATGGAGCCGATCAGAGCATACCAGTAGAAAAAGGAGTAAAGGAAACTGAGAGGAAATTATGGAAAGAGAGAATGCAGGGGAAATCAACTTTAACAATATACAGGGTACAAAAAACAATAAATAAAGAAGGAACTGCTGTATGATAATTCAGTGGGGAGCTCTTTGCTGTTTGAAGCTAGAATGGGGGTGCTAAGAACGAAAACGTATAGGGCTAAACTCCAGGAAGTAGACACTATGTGTGATGTATGCAACCGCGAAAGGGAAACTATAGAACATGTAATTTTAAGCTGCACGAGGCTTCGCCCCACCCTCTTGGGGATGACTACGGATTTGAAGGAGAAACTGGGGTTTCCGGACATGGATGGACGAATGGAGAGGGAAATAATTGCGGTAAGAGGAGATCGGAAGAGTGGTGGAACAGATCTAGGACACGATAAAAAAAAAACAGATACAAATAAACAATGTAATAACTTTAAAAAAGGGGGGGGGGGCCTGTTATAACAAAATTCCTACAAATTAAAAAAAAAAAAAAGAAGAGATGACGAAATGTTAGGCTAGGTGGCGCAAGCTCCGGCCCGTTACAAAAAGTATAGCCGCTACCATCGATCTATCCATCCATCCATCCGAGTTCCCGATCGGAGCCACTTTTTCAAAGCAGGCTTTTATGGCAGTTTCCGAACTGAGTACTACGTTGATGCCAGCTTACGGAACGCAGTGCATGGACTCTTATGTTCACACTTCATGCTTTGGTATTGGTTCCTTGCCGCTCTTATCGGCTAACGCCACAATTTGATTGGCTGCGGAGTTGTTGTCAGAGACTGGAGTTGAATGTCGAAAATTTAAATTGAGAGAGAGAAAAAAAAGGCGCATTAGAATATTCTAAGAATAAGGCAAGAAGCGAAATATTTACAACAAAACATGCCCACTGTACACTGTCTGTTGACTTGCAGAGTTTGTGACTCGCAGACAGTTTGTGACTGTTGACTCGCAGAGTTTGTGGGACGTGGCAGTATTTATGGTATCTTCTAGAGCTCGGCTGCTGAAGGTGGGAGAGACGTGGTGTAGTGTTCAAGAAACGATGTCTGGGAGGATGTTAGGCTTCACGAAAATCCTTGTGATGGTTCGCCGTCTTGACTCTACGGCTAATTGACCCAAGTGCTGGTCCTGTTGGTCCATGTCACCCGGCAGCTCAGCCCCGGTTCGGGTCGTGCCTCCCAAGTGCCCACGCCCGGCTACCGGTCGCTGGCTGTCTACTACAACTCGGTGCTGTTCTTTTACACCTCTGTACTATTCCTACACAGAGAGAAACTGAAGGAGTTCAAGACCTACAACGTAATACACGCACACGCAGTTGTGTGGGGGAACCGATAGTTATAATATACAAACACACGCCGTTGTGTGCGCCTCTCAGTTATATTTTCTTGTGAGTCTTAAGTGAATAATAAAAGCAGAACGCTTAATACTTCCTTGAGTTTTCTTTTAGTTCGGTGTTCCAAAATTAATATGCTAATCATTATCCGTTGCTTTTATGTGTAATTTTTACGCGGTTTAAGTTTTACATACAGGCCCCACGACCCTCTACAATTGCGCAGTCTCCACTGAAGAATCAAAATCGTGAGTATTGATTATCCGTGCAATGGTTCCCTTAACCCCTTACCCGTTTCTGTTCTGGACGTTCTGGACGAGTATAGCTCGTCTGCTTTCCGAAGTTCACGCACTCAGCCGTTTCGAACGAACCAGACTCAATCATGGCTTAGTTTGAGGCCCTGCCAACATGTGGAAGCCCTGCTTTTTTCATTTTGTTTGTGGCTAGAAACTTGATTTTGAATGCAACAAATCTAATTTGAAGACAACAGTTCTTAGCAGTTGAGGGTCAGAAATCCTTCAAAACTAAAAACGATTAAGTGCCTAATTTCGGAATTAAATCAGTATCTTCACAAAGAGTCTCGATGACGAACCTAAGAGATAAAACACGCTTGCCCCATCTGCGTTCTAAAGAAATGCTCGCATGTTCACTTTTCTGTAGAACGTATGGTGTCCCAATCGCCGCTATCAACAAAGCGTCCTCCGTGAATAATGAGGCGAATAATACCGTTTAACTAGAAAACGCGATAAGGTTGATCAAATCAACATTGCGTTTTTATGCCTCGTCTTTTCTGAATACGTTCCCATGCAGATAGCTCGCATTGATCCGCTTGCCATGTTACGCAGTGAAGCGAAGTCGCAGTAATAGTTTTAGTGTGGCGTGACTTAGGCCCTTTGCGCTTTTTTTTTTTTATTGAACTAGGAGGTTCATTTGCAGAAAGCTTTCGGAAATCGCTATCAAGTAGGGCCACTCCCTCTGGCCGTCGAAAACTGTCTCTAATACACTTATCCTATTCACCGAAAGCCTGCCTGACTGGCGCGTGTGCGCTAGACGATCCTTCACGGGCAATAAGCATATCTTATTACACTGGGTTTAAATAGTTTTGGAGCTAACTAGCTTTAACGAAAGACAATGTTGTTTTTGTTCCTAGAACAAAAAATCAATCATGGTAGGATAATCAAATCCCCCAAAGCCCGCACTCTGAAGTCTCGACCGCTCGCTGAGCATGGGCTGATGAAAAAGGCCTTGAAACTAACCACGAAGCTATAGAAGCTTGAACATAATAAACCAGGCTCTGCGTTTCTTAATAAGAATGACTGGATACAAAGGCAGACAGTCTTGGGTCTGCCCACTAATCATTCAAACCAGAGCTCGGTGTTCTGACGTTTCCGCACACTCTGGTCCTCTCCTCTCTCTCAGCTTCTGCCCATAGAGGGATGTAGCGAACTTTGGGTGAACCTCGAGGTTCGATTGATTCGGCGAACGTTCAACCTTTCGACAAAAAGTTTAGAAAAGTTCGGCCTGCAAACAGTGTTGCCTGACTTCTAAAAAAAAGTTGAACACTCGGAAGAAAACATTATTTTGACAGTTAGTTTCTTTTATATATTGCACGATATAATGGCGAACTCGGATCCTTTTCATAATTAGTTGGTCGGTAAAAACCACTACGCGTGGCAAAAAGTTCACTTCTTCACCGCCAGATGGCGTCAGCTCGTTTTTAATTTCCGCCCATGCTCAAATAATCGTCAAACATAAAGGAAAATTTTGACAAACTTTAATAAGTTCAAAGATCGAAAAAGTCGAACTTGGTTAAGGCACGAACCCTGGCAGGTCTGCGACATCTCTGATTCTGACTCGTGGAATGAGCAAAATTAATTATAAGGTGAAGCTTTCCTTTTTTTTCTTTTTTTGCTTCAAAACGTAGTTGACCCCGGCTTCCATCCACTTTGAAAGATGGCCATCGGCATATTTTCTCGCAGAGCACCGGTATCCAATTACAACGATCTAAACGGAACGAGCTCGGTACATTACGAAATTGGATCACCGTTCCAACCGAAAAGTGGAGCCTTAGATGCGATACAGAGTATACTCTGTATCACGTCATGCTATGTGGCACATGGTAAGCTTCTCTTCGGGGTCATCACTTTTTTTTTTTTGACCTCATCAGGCACCGGGATTTATCAGTAGTCCACAATGATTGGCGCTCCCCAGCTCACTGCGTAAAAATACAAAATGTCCACAAAAAAAAAAACAAAAAAACTATTTTTTTATTTGCAAAACTAACTAGTGATGTCCGAATACCGGTTCAAATCGAATAGCGAATTGTCATTCTTAGCTTTAACACTGTTAAGGAAACCGATTGTAGTGTGTTTCCTTCACGTTGCAAAGGAGATACGAACGACGCAGGAATATTCGATTCGAACCCGTATCCGCACACCCTACCACATGCACACCGTCGGAAGCTCAGTCTTTGTCCTAGCGGCCCGGGACGAGATGCCAATGCTTCAAAGCTTGCCGTTTGCTGGTTTAAAATTTAAAAGCAATTTTTGGAAACGTAAAATGAAAAAAATGTGGGCTGAAGAAATCCACAAATGCATGGAGCTGAATGGAGTCACCTACAGAGAGCAGGTCCCATTTTCCCATTGAAAGTTTCAGAAAATCATTTATAACTTTTGAATCAGATAATGCTTACCTCTGGAACTTTGGCACTTGTTCCGGACCGCTGGCACTACATTTAAACGGAAACTAAGCGCTAAAAAAATGTGTAATTTATAAAAAACAATTTTTTTTTTTGTAGGGGGGAGGGGGGGGGGGGGGGGGTTGGGGGGGGGGATTTGATGCAAACGCGCGATCATTCTTGTTAGAGTGTGGTGCGCAGCGATGAAATCAACAGGTGTTATGGAGAAAAGTGCGAGCTTCGTTTTAGCACGAATTGACAAGGCGAACGCTGCCAACCCTGTGAGCCAGACAGAACAACGGACCGAAGTACATGACAGCTCTCCAAGGGAGGATCGCAAACACGCCGCCGAAACGGGGTTACGTGGTTCGTTGTGATGTTTTGGTTGGCTCGCTGAAGCTCGAGCTTTGCAAGTTTCCCGGATAAGCGGAAATAGAATACTAGCAGCATTGGCAGATGGCAAAGCGGTCGCGAGACCAAACTCAAATTGAAATTTCATCAGATTGCACCAGACATTAAAATAAACACGAAAAACGTTTAAAATACATCGAGCATTCGGGGTCCTATCATGTATTTTCGGAACAACGTAAAGTAACCCAATCACAATCAAGTTCCTTATTTACAGTCCTCAAAGTGCTCAATGACATAAAACTACAGTTAAACAGACCAGTGTAGCGCAAATGACATAGTTACAATTTTTACCCATTTTGTTCTTAGCCCGAGACTGAGGCACGAAAAGAGGAAAGTTTCAAAGTAGAAGAAAAATGAACAGTCGAGGACACGTCTCTAGCACAGCTAAAAACAATTTTATTTGTTCACCCTCTTATATACACTCCACGGATTTCTCCACAGAACCTTCTCGACGTGAAGTCCGTGGAGTGTATATAAGAGAGTGACAAAATAAAATTGTCTTTAGCTGTTTTCGAGACGTGTCCTCGACTGTTAGTTTTTCTTCTACTTTGAAACTTTGCTCTTTTCCTGCCTCAGTCTCGGGCTAAGTACAAAATGGTTAACATCCACCAGCTCGCCTGCACACTCACTACTTTATCATAGTTACAATGTCACCTCAAGAAAGAGAACATAAAAATATCTAAGTTTTGTGCGTAGTTTATGCACTGCACGAAAATGTTCACAAGATTTAGTTGAGAGAGAATATGTATATATATATATATATTAAACATGTGCCCTTTAATTAACTAACAACTCATCTTAGAAGGCACTCAAGAATGTTGTCGCCATCGGACCGGTGTGTAAGCTTCCCTCCGTCGACTGGCATACTACCAACACCTCCTGGAGGGTGGCGTTTATGCAAACTATTATTCTCCATTTGGCCTCTTAGCGACGGCTTCCACCCGAGCGCTGGCTGTTGTTAGTGCGGCACCGGCAGCGTTCTCAGTTGCTTAAAGTCGCAAGATCTCCAGATTCCTTTGGATTTTATCTCGTGTCGTGGTTCATTGACCAGAACACGAAATGCTCAAGATTTTTACAAGATTTTTAATATACGGTGACAAATTTCACCAGCTGACAACACTGGCGAGTATATCTATACTGGTGATAGATGCAAAAATGTAGAGAAGGAGCGCATTGACTGAGAAGGGTGAGGGGATGAGTCATACTTTGGGTTTCTAGGCTGCTGCCGGCCGTTAAAGAAGGTTCAGCAATTAGCATCCATCGATCCTTCCATCAACCACTAGAGACATTAAATACGCTTTAGCGTATTGACCCCTCATTCCCCGACCGTTTTATGGGTGCTGCCATTTTGTTGCCCTGTGCATTGCGGACGCAATCGGCGCTAGTTGTGATTGGAAAGAGTGCGAGTCCTCGAGCTTTTGATACAGTGACAGGATGCTCGGGCAATAGTGTTTTGCTTTGTCGCGGTCTGTTTCAACATTCCTAGGGGACGGAAAAGCGTTTCCCGCGGCTTCAAATTAAGTTTTTCATAACTGGCGACAAAGAATTTCAGGGAACAAGATGGTTGAAGTGAAATGGTTTCTCTGAAGCAACAAGATGACTGAACAAAGCCATTGAAGGTGCACCTGAGAACGCGTTAACGGTATTAATTTATTTTCGAAACCCGAGGCGAAGATCTCACAAAAAAATAAAGGGAAAAACTAAACGTCTATTTGGGAAAAGATGTCAATTTCACCACATCTTTCTATACACCATATTAATCCGCAGCTCAATTCCCTTGCTCCACGAGGACTTCCAACGTACTAAGGCAATGAAGACACGACTGAGCCTGAAACAACAACAGCAGGTAGACCTGCATGTTCTGCTTGGTTCTGGGAGTCATTTGCTCTGTGGTATAAAGATATGGAAGGTTATTCTGAAATTCCTCAACAAATATCACCTGCACCACAGACTCCATTAGCGCCGAGATGCTTCGCTGGAGCCCTTGTACGGTTCCCATTCGCGACGTCGTGCAATCGGCATTTGACTCGCCGTGACGTCATGAGCTGTCATCTCGACTACTTATTATCAGTTGCGAACGACAAGTTCGACACTGTGTGTAATGATAACAATGAAAGCTTGGAGTCATCGCATTCTTAAACCAACATAGTCACAGTTGACACTCTGACGTCGCGCCGATTTTCGTCAAAAAAAGAAAAAAAATATCTAAGTGAAGACGTCACAGTGAGCGTTTGGCCATTAGACCGATGTCCCCATGCGAACTGCGCAGGCGCAAATTCCGGAAGTGGTGGCGCCATTATTCTATTTTGGCTCATTGCCTTCCGGCTTCTCGGTTGCATAGGGTTGTGGCACGCGTACATCATCGTACATCATTGTTTGAATTCTCCTGCATGTCTGTGCTTCATGAGATTGTGTTGTCTGTGATACCTGTTTGTCAGCAAGCGCAGAAAAGCAGTTCCAGTCGTCTTATCGCTTTATAATCACTTTGTACCAGCTCGGAGCACGTGGAGGAAAAGCTCGCGCTGCAGAACCTAGGATATTGGGTTGAATCCCCACCCCTGTGCGTTTCGATCTGGATGGGCATCGTACTGGCGTGCGGTCGTGTATCACGACCGCGTGGTGCACGTTGTACTGCACTGGCTAATTTGTTCATCTACAGCTGGCAGACAAGTCGCTCGTTGAAGGCAGCATAATCATACCCAGGACCAATTCCTTTTAATTGCTTAAATTTGTCGTCTGCTTCGTTGCCATCTGGTTATTCCCCTCCGTAAACGCGTGACCCCACTGCATTCACGCAGTGGTTACCCTCTGGCCACAAGAAAAACAAAGACGCCGCTACTTGAGCACTCCGACTGCTCGGACGTCTAAATGAACTTGGAAACAAGGGAACATCTAGTTCAATGGCAAAGAATACGAAATTTCGATGGGCCATCGGCTCGGTGTAGCGCCGCGGAACAGCATCGAATGTGTCGGTGGAAAACCGAGCTTGGTAGTGCTCAGACTTGTGCATGACGTTTAATCGATAATGAGTAGAAAGAGGTATATATACTTTCTCGGGAAGCGATAGTTTTCTCAAAGTCCTTTCATTCTGGTTGACAGCACGTGCGACAAGGTACAGATGAACTGTGGGGAGAAGCCTGCACAGGAAGAAGAAACGTTCTTCAAGAAAGACTATGCCTGAGGCGTCGTAACCACTCGAACCTGTCAAAAAAAAAAAAAGCAACCGTGCCAGGTACCTGAAAACTTCGGGTAGAGTTGAGTTTTTGTGTACAGTTTCTATTCAGTTTTATTTTGTTTGCGCGAGCTCCGAACACTAACAGTTGCCCGACAGTGGAATGTTTTTTGTGCGGTCTCGACTGGACTTAAAGGGATAGTTCAACGAAATTTAAAACATACCCGTCGTGTTCAGAAATAGGCTGAATATGATCCACAATATCCGTAAATGACAACCGAATGTTTGTACTTTGAGCCTGATGGCTGTATTTTTTGTTACAAACGGCCCACTGTGGCTAGCGTTCGGGGAGCAGACAGTGGAGAGCACGTGACATCCGGCCAACCGTGACGTAGCCTGTCTCGGGACGAGCAAAGCTACGGCCAACATTATTAGATAATCCAATAAAGCTGCCTCCCAGTTGACAGCGTGATTTGAGGCGTTTCTGTTTCCGTTTCTGGTTTGGTTCTAAGCTCCGCATGCGGAGATCAAGAGAATTGGCTCGGCTCGCTTTTCCTGCTGGGCAGCCGAGCGTTTGGATAGGTTGGGCCAGAGCGCGCGACAAATCTCGGAGGCCATGAGAGTACAGGCACGGTGAGCCACACTTCCGCTGAGAGACGCTGTTCCTTGGTAGCCTCTAGTTTGAGGCGAGGCAGGCATCGTCACCGTGATCGTCGCCACCTGTCAATGTTCCTAGACGGGCATTACAAACGAGGCTTTAGCGACGTCCACCAGGGGCTCTTTGCTAATTGTTTTATTTCCTGTAAAATTCGTTTTCGTGCATTTTTGAACAGGCGATTTGTGTGTCTGATGTGATACTGCTCACTGTAACACGTATAGACTAATAAATAGGCGCTGAAATTTCGTTGTAGTATTCCTTTAATGCAAAATGGATCAGTAACACCAGCCAAAATCAAGTTGTGGCATAATAGACCATTACAAGGTGGGTAAGGTTCGTTTGATACCTTTTTGGCGGTCAGTGTTGCACTTTTAAAATGCATTGTTCGGTGTTTTTACGTTTATTTTTTTAAATTTTTAAATAAAGACTGCTTTCGAAACAGTTTTATTTCAAATGATGCACATCGGGAATCGCTGCTCTCCTTTTAGTGATTTTCCTGATATTTTGAAGCACATTTGTGCTTGAAACTTGTCGTCGCAATAACAGTTATAACTACCACAATACATCGAGCAAAAAGTGTATTAAAAATGGCCGCCGCAAAGCAGTGCAGAGGTCCCGACTGAGATAGGCCAACGGATAGACCGCTACGGAGCGAGTGCTCAGGGAGATTTCAACGTACGGAACACTTAGGCACTCTCTACTGGTGCCCTGTAATTTTACACCCTTTCACTAACGTCCAATAATATATAGTACGAAGCAAATTGCGAAACAAATCGAAAAATGCTCTTTCTTCAGTAGCTCTGTCCGGCTCTGTTTACCTTTCTTAGCCACTCTTTTCAGGGGCTATTCTTTCTTTTTTTTTTTTTTGGGGGGGGGGGGGGGGCGGGGGGCGGGGGGGGGGGAAGACATAAAATCCGACGCATCTTTGCCTCATGCTGTTTTTGTAGCACCCTGGTACTCCTTGAAAAACCTGGAGTAAACACTCAATTAAAAGTATCGTGCTGAGCCGAAGAATTTCCGAACACCGGGCGTACAACGCGCATTGACACGGCCGGAAAACTGGGGAGAAGTACAGGTACCAGAATGCACCGCGGCAGCGGTGGCGTCGTTATAAAATATATTAAAAATATTAGTTTTCAACTTTACTTAGCGTGTTCAGTGCTATACAATCATCAAAATTTGTAAATATAACAACATGCTAGTCACGGCGTCACAGCAACGAAAATAAGTTCTTCTCCCTGGCACTGTATTCTAAATATTAATTTTTAACTTGACTCAAGCCCAAATCAAATATGGTGCGATTTTACTGGCGACTTCGCAAGTGCGGCAGCGAGCACCAAAACTTCCACCACACTTTTATTTTTTTGACGCACAAGCGACGTTGCAGTTGCGAAATCACAAGTAAAATCGCGCCATGCGATTTGGCTCCAGCATGCTCAGTACCGTATTCCCAACCTGCTCTGTACTCCATGGCATCGAGCATATTTTATGCAGTTGCGTACATTGCCGGTACTTCTCACGGAGGAAACATTGAAGATAAACCTTAATCATAAAACACCATCGAAATATTGTACTCTAAAAGCAAATGTGTCAGCGAGTTTACTTTTCTGTAGAAAACACAGATGTCAAAAGAGGGAGAAACCCTAGCCAATGAGCAAGCTGAGAATGCGAAATAGGAGTGATCCTACGCGAAATGCTTCGTCTAAAGAAGCCGCACCGTGGCGTCTCTGTCTTGTCGCACGCTTGTTGCTCTCAACTCTTAAGTTCACGCTTCGTGATTGGTTGGATCGGCGTTCTCGTCGTCTCGTGCCGCACCCTCATTGCTTCCCGAGTAATCACGAGATGACTCGCCACTCCATACGTTTCTTAAGCTGTCTTAGACAATTTAGTCTGTCTTGAGGACCAGTACAATCTCGCCCTTATTTATTTTTTCTGGGTTTAAGCGTGTACTTTTAATTAACAATATAAGCTCCTTCTTGCGGCGTCTCCATTTTAGCGCATAGAACAGTGAACTAAAATACGAACGTATCTTAATCTACCGCGCAACCAATAGACTACTTACATAAATCCGTCACCGCGCGCGTTGTATTCTGGGGACCTGTGGGCCAGGAGCAAAGCGCGTATGGATTTTGCTTCGCACGGATTCCCACAATGCATAATGTGGCATTACGACGCTATGCTTGAGGCGCTTCGAGTTTTGATGTAAGCCTATAGAGGACTGTCGTGCCAGATTTGCACGCCCTTTTTTATCCGTGCGACAAATATTCTTTTACGCAGATAAACTCAAAGTTCGATTGTATAATAAAATAGAGAAGTAGAACACATTTCGGCATACAAAACTCGAGTGAAAAAAAAATATATAGACCCGCTTTTCTAGCAGTCACTGTCAATGATCTGGTATCGGTAATGCGATAAAAAGGAGCCTGTATAATATCAAAACACCGAGATTTTTGTTTTGTATGATAATTTGCGCGGCATATCGTTGCTTCCGAGTTTCAAAGTAAAGGATATATCTTCAACCTGTATTGGCAACGTGTGGGACGAAAAGCGTCGCTGTGGCCGGCCTTCCTAGATTGACCAAACGGGCTTTATGGTGTCTTGAATATGATGAAGTCTACGCTTTTCAAAAAAGAGGAATGTCAAAATGTAAACTTGGACGGTGTTGACTCGAGGGCGCGATGACTCCGAGCTTCCACCTTGCTTTTTGCACACGCCGTCAAAATTGTCGCTTGCAATCGATAATCCTGGTTGTGATGTTACAGACAGGAACCGTAAGAGGGATTCATCGAAACATCTCGTCGTCAATAGGAAATGGACTTTCACGAACCTTTGTGTAGATGGGACACGAGAGGACTGAGTATACATAAGTCCACATTGTTTGCGAAGTTATTCAAGAAGGGTTGAATTGAATATCAATCCTTCAGGCACGCTCTACAAAAATTAAGTAAAGTCGAAAAGTCCATCAGTTGCATGAATGACATTTGGCATTCTGGAAAACTAGATGAACGAAAAATAAACAGTATTGCGTTCTACTGACGCCGTACGACTTCCACTTTCATACAAAAAAAAAATCAATTATCTAAGAGATGGAACTAGTTTTATAGTCACTGACAGTATAATAACGGCAGAGCATGTCTTCAGAACACCCGACCCAGAGCCGTTTCTACTGAGAGAGTTTGGCCAATGGGCGGAGCTTGCTGCCCGTTAGATAGAGCGGTTTTCGCGATAAAACTAAATGGCGTTACATCCTTCTTTCCTTTACTCCTGAAAAATCGTGTAGGATTCCCCTGAGTCAGAGCCCGAAAATGGCGGACAGAAGTAGTTATCCTCCGGTTGTCAGACGACGCTGCTATGGTTGCCAGACTGTCAAAATCTCAAACGGTTCGGACCCGACCTTCAGCACTAGCTTCATGCCTTCTGCTATTCCTTGGCTGCGCGCGCGTGCTTGAGGTACAAAAGCATAGCCTATTATACACTGACAAAGCCTGGCAGATCGCCACGAGAAGCGGCCGCCGAAATGGAAAAGGTGCAGCGGCAGACAACGGATGAGAGGAGAGGCACGTGACCGGCGCCCCGCTGCGGCGAGACGCCGAAACACACTTCTCCCGAGCGAACAAGTGTGTTTCGGGTCCTCGCCGCTGCAAAAGCTGTGCGCTGACGTCCAGGTTCCCCGAGACATGGCTCTCTGGTGTTCTGTGCTAGCAGATCCTCGCTCGCCAAATCTGCGACCGGGCACTCAATGGCTCCGTCATCAAACTGCCAGGCTTTGTGAGTATAAAGTAGGCTACGGCACAATACGCTGAAGCTTTGTTGAATGTAGGTCCCTCGTGCTGGAGACGGGACAACTGAAGCTCGTCCTTGCCGTTCAACGATTATAGCTCTCAACAATATGCTGTTCGTTTACTTTTTTTTTCCTCTTTAGAGCCGGGTGATGAGTACTTTGGACCATAATTACCAGTTACTAGTGTGTCCTTCAGGAAGAAAAATATTTAAAAAAAAAAAGCTTCGAATGCTTGGCGACGTAAACACCCATAAAAAACGCAGTTCTCTACCAAGATATCTTCGGGAAAATTGACGCAGGAAAAGAGGAAACGAAGAGGTGAGGAAAGCTCCCAAGATGGAAGTGGTTCCAGCTCAGTTCACGTGATCACGGCACCAAGAGATGTAGCAGATAAGTCCGGACAATGAAACAAAAATATAGGAGCGCGAAAATAACGTTACCTTACATATTAAAAAAATGTGTATCGAAAAATTAAAAAAATGGCACCGTATTAACTTGAAACGCACTATATAAAATTGAGCATAAACTACAACAAAAAAAGATTGATTTTCAAAACCAATTTAATTTTTTTTTTTAAAGCGAGTGAGGGGTAATTGACAAATAAAAAGAAAAAGTAAAAACAAGTGCTTTATTTCGTAGGAACTTTTCGTTCAGTTTACATCAGTCAGCTTTGATGTCATTCATTGAGATTCGAGTTGAATATATAAAACCAGCTCCTCCTTATACTTGATTACTTTTGGGGAAAGGAAATGGGCTCTTTCCTTAATAAATTGCGTTCACGAATTTCACAGATGGACAAAAAAATACCCTAGACATAAAAATGTCGAAAGACGAACAAAAAATGAGGTTGCTTCCGTCAGTCAAAGTTGTAAGGAAGTAGAAACAAAAATTAATTAATCCGTGCGTGGCGTTTGAATAATGAACGACGAATGCGGTAGACAGATTAATGGATGTACGCTTTTATTTTGCATATACTGCCGCGACCTAATGAGCGACAAAATACGCTACAGCGGAGACATAAAATTTTCACTTGCCGAGCTTCCTTGGCAGTCCGTAGTAGTAGTAGTTCCTATAGATGGGGGCGAGTCAGTTCAGGGTTGGGGAATGGGTTAGAGGAGGGAAAGATTAAAAGAAAAGAAAGAGGGAGAGAGAGAGAGATAAAAACAAAAGGAAGGGGTGGATGACTGTCGCTTGTTGGCACTCTGCACCTAAGGTCGGGTACTTGTGGTTTATAGGCAATCAAATAATTCTGTGTCTTCTAAGAATGTGAGAAGACGTGTGAATGTTTTAGAAGCGGTCCCGGCCGGACCCGCGGGAAGAAGAATTTCCTCTCTAGCGGCATGTGCGACGCCGGCGCACTGCAGGCCGTCAACGAGGGATTTTCTCTTTTTCGTTAACGTAGCGCAGTCCCAGAGGAGGTGGTCGAAGTCCTCAGGAACATTGCAGGTTGGGCAGTGGGGCTCGACGGCAGAGTTTATGCGGTGGAGGGCTTTTGCCGTGAAGGCACATCCAGTGCGTAGCCTGTGCAGCAAAGAGGCGCTGGCTCGTTGTAGCTTCGGTGGGACACGTACAGGAAGTTTTCCGCCAGAAACCCGTGGGTCCGGGTGATGAAGGATTATATCTCGATGTATAAGTAGTTTGGCTTCGTGTATTTTAGGTATTGTTACCACTGAGACATCAAGGTGATGAGCCGCTGCAGCGAGGTGGTCAGCGGCCTCATTGCCCGAGATGCCAGTGTGCGAAGGCAACCACTGAAAGGTTAATTGCCAGCCCTTTGCTTGTAAGCTTCTCGCTACGTGCGCGACAAATCGAGCGTATTGCGGTGCGTCTTCAAGACGATCTAGCTGTTGCAGCGCCATCCTAGAGTCTGTGAGGATTAACGCTTTGCCACATTGAGGGAGGGTGCCAAGAGAGTCAAGGGCAAGCCAAAGTGCTACAAGCTCGGCAGTTGTCGACGTAGTAGGAAAACTTAGCTTCCTGGACTCGGTCATGTTGATCTCTGGGATACACATGGCAGCAGTAGACGACTTACGGCTGTGAGGCACAGAGCCATCGGTGTATACCCGCAGTCAACCAGCGAAGGACGTTTCTACGTGGTCTTCAACAAGGCTCCGGACTACATACAGGTTGAGCTGTGTTCCATTTACTTATGAGAGCGGGAACAGACTCATTGATGTTTAGTGGTGGAGCGTATGGTGGTGGTGTCGCGCAGATAATGTCTGGGTCACCAACGAGTGCTCTGAACTGTGCTGCCAGTTGTTCGAGGTGTGAGAATGGACGCTGATGAAAGCGCTTTAAAAGTGGGCCTGTTGATTGACAAGATGACTGTCTCGCAATGTGCCGAAGTGTCATTTCCCTGCCGTGATTTTCAACGAGATTGACCCTGGCTTCCACTAATGTTGGGGTATTTGGGGATTCTCTTGGTAGGCCCAAACATAAGCGAATTGCAACTCGTTGAAGAGTCTCTATAGCCAAGGATTGGGTGTTGCTGGTGCGGACCAGCGGCAAGGCGTATCGTAGCCGTGAGAGGATGAGCCCTCTATAGAGCTGCATCATCATAGCCTGGGGTGCTCCCCACCGACTGCCCATAATCATTCTAATAGCGTTGAGATGCCGGCGACACCTTTAATGGTTGTCTTCACCGCGGGGCGCCAAGAGACGCGGTCGTCTAACAGGAACCCCAGATAGGTGTATGTTCGGACTCGTGTCACATCTGACCCGTCGATGGTATAGACCCTATTGATGGATGATCTGGCCGTCGGATGATACTGAAGGACTGCGGTTTTAGAGGCGGAAAGCGTAAGCCCTAGTCTTGATATTTCGTTTGCTACCGCTGTTAAGCCTTACTGGAGCGTTCGCTGCATAATGCTGTATACGTTAGTAGGAGCTGTAGCCCAAAGGGCAACATCGGGCAACAAAGGGCAACAACAACATAATCTGAGATTGGCTGTTTATGCGTCGTAAGACGTCTGGGAGAGCTGCCATCACTATATTGAACAGAAATGGGCTTATGACGCTGCCCTGGGGAACGCCTTGAGCAATTATAATGCAATTAAATGCAAAGGTGCAAGCGAGCTGGACAAGAATGACGAAATGAATCCCCGGAGAAGGGGAACAAGAGGGACAAAGGACAAACATAAATCTCCAAACACAGTCAGGTGACTGGTGAGCGATCGAAAAAATCCGCCTGGTCCGGGTACCGAACCCGGGACCTCTCCATTACACGTGGAGCGCTCCACCAACTGAGCTAACCAGGGGTTAGACGTCAGTAGAGCAAACGGGTTTTATCAGCTGCCACCAGTCTAACACCAACAAGGGTGAAGCTTGCAAATTTAAGGTTAGAATTATAATGCAATTAAATGCAAAGGTGCAAGCGAGCTGGACAAGAATGACGAAATGAATCCCCGGAGAAGGGGAACAAGAGGGACAAAGGACAAACATAAATCTCCAAACACAGCCAGGTGACTGGTGAGCGATCGAAAAAATCCGCCTGGTCCGGGTATCGAACCCGGGACCTCTCCATTACAAGTGGAGCGCTCCACCAACTGAGCTAACCAGGGGTTAGACGTCAGTAGAGCAAACGGGTTTTATCAGCTGCCACCAGTCTAACACCAACAAGGGTGAAGCTTGCAAATTTAAGGTTAGAATTATAATGCAATTAAATGCAAAGGTGCAAGCGAGCTGGACAAGAATGACGAAATGAATCCCCGGAGAAGGGGAACAAGAGGGACAAAGGACAAACATAAATCTCCAAACACAGCCAGGTGACTGGTGAGCGATCGAAAAAATCCGCCTGGTCCGGGTATCGAACCCGGGACCTCTCCATTACAAGTGGAGCGCTCCACCAACTGAGCTAACCAGGGGTTAGACGTCAGTAGAGCAAACGGGTTTTATCAGCTGCCACCAGTCTAACACCAACAAGGGTGAAGCTTGCAAATTTAAGGTTAGAATTATAATGCAATTAAATGCAAAGGTGCAAGCGAGCTGGACAAGAATGACGAAATGAATCCCCGGAGAAGGGGAACAAGAGGGACAAAGGACAAACATAAATCTCCAAACACAGCCAGGTGACTGGTGAGCGATCGAAAAAATCCGCCTGGTCCGGGTATCGAACCCGGGACCTCTCCATTACAAGTGGAGCGTTCCACCAACTGAGCTAACCAGGGGTTAGACGTCAGTAGAGCAAACGGGTTTTATCAGCTGCCACCAGTCTAACACCAACAAGGGTGAAGCTTGCAAATTTAAGGTTAGAATTATAATGCAATTAAATGCAAAGGTGCAAGCGAGCTGGACAAGAATGACGAAATGAATCCCCGGAGAAGGGGAACAAGAGGGACAAAGGACAAACATAAATCTCCAAACACAGCCAGGTGACTGGTGAGCGATCGAAAAAATCCGCCTGGTCCGGGTATCGAACCCGGGACCTCTCCATTACAAGTGGAGCGCTCCACCAACTGAGCTAACCAGGGGTTAGACGTCAGTAGAGCAAACGGGTTTTATCAGCTGCCACCAGTCTAACACCAACAAGGGTGAAGCTTGCAAATTTAAGGTTAGAATTATAATGCAATTAAATGCAAAGGTGCAAGCGAGCTGGACAAGAATGACGAAATGAATCCCCGGAGAAGGGGAACAAGAGGGACAAAGGACAAACATAAATCTCCAAACACAGCCAGGTGACTGGTGAGCGATCGAAAAAATCCGCCTGGTCCGGGTATCGAACCCGGGACCTCTCCATTACAAGTGGAGCGCTCCACCAACTGAGCTAACCAGGGGTTAGACGTCAGTAGAGCAAACGGGTTTTATCAGCTGCCACCAGTCTAACACCAACAAGGGTGAAGCTTGCAAATTTAAGGTTAGAATTATAATGCAATTAAATGCAAAGGTGCAAGCGAGCTGGACAAGAATGACGAAATGAATCCCCGGAGAAGGGGAACAAGAGGGACAAAGGACAAACATAAATCTCCAAACACAGCCAGGTGACTGGTGAGCGATCGAAAAAATCCGCCTGGTCCGGGTATCGAACCCGGGACCTCTCCATTACAAGTGGAGCGCTCCACCAACTGAGCTAACCAGGGGTTAGACGTCAGTAGAGCAAACGGGTTTTATCAGCTGCCACCAGTCTAACACCAACAAGGGTGAAGCTTGCAAATTTAAGGTTAGAATTATAATGCAATTAAATGCAAAGGTGCAAGCGAGCTGGACAAGAATGACGAAATGAATCCCCGGAGAAGGGGAACAAGAGGGACAAAGGACAAACATAAATCTCCAAACACAGTCAGGTGACTGGTGAGCGATCGAAAAAATCCGCCTGGTCCGGGTATCGAACCCGAGACCTCTCCATTACACGTGGAGCGCTCCACCAACTGAGCTAACCAGGGGTTAGACGTCAGTAGAGCAAACGGGTTTTATCAGCTGCCACCAGTCTAACACCAACAAGGGTGAAGCTTGCAAATTTAAGGTTAGAATTATAATGCAATTAAATGCAAAGGTGCAAGCGAGCTGGACAAGAATGACGAAATGAATCCCCGGAGAAGGGGAACAAGAGGGACAAAGGACAAACATAAATCTCCAAACACAGTCAGGTGACTGGTGAGCGATCGAAAAAATCCGCCTGGTCCGGGTATCGAACCCGGGACCTCTCCATTACAAGTGGAGCGCTCCACCAACTGAGCTAACCAGGGGTTAGACGTCAGTAGAGCAAACGGGTTTTATCAGCTGCCACCAGTCTAACACCAACAAGGGTGAAGCTTGCAAATTTAAGGTTAGAATTATAATGCAATTAAATGCAAAGGTGCAAGCGAGCTGGACAAGAATGACGAAATGAATCCCCGGAGAAGGGGAACAAGAGGGACAAAGGACAAACATAAATCTCCAAACACAGTCAGGTGACTGGTGAGCGATCGAAAAAATCCGCCTGGTCCGGGTATCGAACCCGAGACCTCTCCATTACACGTGGAGCGCTCCACCAACTGAGCTAACCAGGGGTTAGACGTCAGTAGAGCAAACGGGTTTTATCAGCTGCCACCAGTCTAACACCAACAAGGGTGAAGCTTGCAAATTTAAGGTTAGAATTATAATGCAATTAAATGCAAAGGTGCAAGCGAGCTGGACAAGAATGACGAAATGAATCCCCGGAGAAGGGGAACAAGAGGGACAAAGGACAAACATAAATCTCCAAACACAGCCAGGTGACTGGTGAGCGATCGAAAAAATCCGCCTGGTCCGGGTATCGAACCCGGGACCTCTCCATTACAAGTGGAGCGCTCCACCAACTGAGCTAACCAGGGGTTAGACGTCAGTAGAGCAAACGGGTTTTATCAGCTGCCACTAGTCTAACACCAACAAGGGTGAAGCTTGTTGCCCTTCTCCAGGGATTCATTTCGTCATTCTTGTCCAGCTCGCTTGCACCTTTGCATTTAATCGCATTATAATTCTAACCTTAAATTTGCAAGCTTCACCCTTGTTGGTGTTAGACTGGTGGCAGCTGTAGCTTTCGGCGCAAAGCACGGAGCTTGATGTATGTCAGGTCTGGGTTTGGTCGATATATTGGAATGGTTACAGTTCGGGTTGATTTGGAGAAGGCCTGAGCTATTGCTGCCATGTAATCGACATTGTCAAGAGACATTAGTTGCTCACAGTACATCCGGTAATTGTCCCAATTCGTCACCGTGCAAGCCTTATGTGTGACGGTGCGCTCGATAGGAAAGTGATCTTTATAGGAATATGATCACTGCCCCAGCTATCGGGTTCCGCTGACCATATTGCGCGTATCGAGTTGGTAGCAAAGCTCAGGTCAAGTACACTACGCTTTACCCCTGGGCGTACAAACGTAGCGGTTCCGTCGTTCAAGCACCGAAGACCAATGGCTGTGGTCAACTCTTCCAGTAATCTGCCGCGTGCTGACGGTTGTTTGTCTCCCCAGGTCTCGTTATGGCCGTTAAAATCCCCCAGCTGCAGCGTGGCTGGTGCGCACCTAGAGCGTATCGTACGTAACATCGTAGGGTCCCAGGAAACGTTAGGCCGTACGTAGGCTGTGACGATGGTTAGGTTTGAGTTACCTTTGCTGATTGTCACAGCCACGTGTTCAGCTCTGACGTCACAGAGATCAGAAATATCCACTTGTATTTGAGGTAAGTTCCGGTGAATGTAGAAGGACGCCTTGGGGGCATCTGCTGATGTTGAAGTTGTTCGGGGCATGCTGTCATATATGACATATGGTGATGGTCGGATCTCTCCCAGCTTAACGTTAGTTTCTTGTAGCGCTAACACTTCGACTTGGTGTCTTTGTAGGTGCTGCCTTAACTCGTTTATTCGTCCCCGGAGACCGGTAACATTCCACTGGATAATTGATGGGATGAAGCTTGTTTTGGAGGAGCAAGGATGTCTAACTCCTGTTACATGTATTTTTCCGTTGTTTAGGCTTATTTCTTACCGATGCAGCCTAATGACACCAGGAGGTGATAAGTGGTACAACAATGTCAATAATTGTGATTAATGATTGTGCAAACTGAGAATGTAGGAAAGCCAGGAAAGTGCGCAACATTGTGGTGAGTGTGCACAGCGCATTCCCCAAGGCTTTGTGGGTTAGGTGCTGCGTCAGATCTTGAATTCTTGTAGGTAGGTTGTACGCTGGACTTCCTAGTTGGGTTTTGCTTATCTTTCAGAGGACGGGTCGTAGTAGCTTCCTCAGCGCTTGGAGATACTGAAGGCTCTACAGTAGTAACTGGTGTCTTTGGCGTCGTTGTGGCTGGCTGCTTCTTCAAAGATGGGAATTCATTTTCACTGTTTAATGGAATTGCGATCCCTTTGTTTTCATTTGTGCGTTGAGGACGCCTCCGAGGTGTCCAGTACTTTCCTGTGCCTCGGGTTTCTTGGTTGTTGGTGATGGCTGACTTTGCTGAAGTATAGTCCATAATGTTCGAGCTTTTGTAATTTGTAATTTTTTTCCACCTTGTAGATTGGACACCTTGGTGACGTGGCGTCATGGCGCTTGCTGCAGTTCGTGCACTCAGGTTGTTCTGCTCCGCACGTGCTGATGTCGTGTTCGCCTCCACATCGGCTACAGCGATGCGCTTTAGAGCAGGTACTTGCAATATGCCCGAAGCGGTTACACTTCGGACATTGTCGTGGCTTTTCCAAGTACGGGAAGACTTCATATCGAGTGTGGCCTATATAGACGTGCTCGCATGTCACTCCCGAGGAGAAGGTGAGCTTTACTGCCTCCGTAGTTCCAAGTCTTCTTACTTGAATAACAGGCGCTTTTTCTCGTAAAGATGCGCAAAGTTCAGCGTCTGCGATTTCAGTGGATACGCCGCGAATCACTCCAACGTAAGCAGATGGTGGAGGTGGTTCATACGTCATAACTTGAACCGCACCCAGGCTCTTGAGTCGGAGTAGGGCTTTTGTGGATTCCACATTACGTGTGTCAAGGGCCAGCAGATTGAGGCAATAGTTCGGTCTAATCTGTATTTGCCGTCAGGAGCGACGTCCTCCAGTTTCTTTTTCAGAACCAAGGGGTTGAGGTTGGTTACGAGTTTTGTTGGGTCAGTAGGCTTGACAATGACGGTGAGATTTGGAAGTGGTTGACTTATGATGGTTGATTGACTCGAATTAGAGCCATGGCGTCTCTTCTTTGTCATTTGAGTCGTCCATTTGTCTCCGTCGTCAAACTCATCCGTCATAGAAGCATTGTCGTCAATGATGGCCGGCTCACCACATTCGACGTCGGCGGATGCTGGCTTCGGTGCTTCATGGTTGCTCATATCCGTTGAATCCCGAAGGGTGGAGACGGATCTTTGGAGTACCGAAGGAAGATGCTCCGAGGAGTTCCGTCCGGTACGTTGGCTGTTGATTGTCAAAAATACTACGATTTCTCTGGAGCGATGAGAACGATCGTCCTTCCGAAAGCGTCGTCGTCGTCGTTTTTTTTTTTTTTTTGGCAGCCCGCAAAAGCAGCGAGAGCGCTTATATGCGCGCGAACTGCCGCTATTTCGTTCCACGGAGAAGCTCGAGTGTTAAGCTAAACACGGCAAAATGTTTCCGCAGAGCCCTCGTACGGTTTCCGTTCGTGACGTCACGACCAGGGTTTGCCTCGGCATAACGTCACGAATTTTAAACTTGACTATTTATCATGGGTTCCGAACTACACCTTTGATGGCGTGTGTAACAAAATCACGAACGAAGCTCGAGGGTTGCTTGGAGTCATCGAATTCTTAAAGCAAACACCGACAAAATAGACAGTTTGATGTAGTTATTATTTCCGTCGATAAAAACAAAATTATTAAAAAGAAAGTCACGGCGAGCGTTTGGTTTATTGCGAATGTCGACCTCCTTATGCATATTATGTCTCAAGCTTCTTGCTCCGTGATCTGTTCTTCGGCGTTTCTTATCCGCCATTGTTGCAATCTGATTCGCAGCGGAGCGATCATGAGATTCTCAAAGCTCGACATGCTCAGCGTTTCTAAGGTTGTCAGCGGCAACTTAAAGGACACATGCAAAGGAAAAAAAAAATTTTTTTAGACAGCTTAGATGGAAAAAGGATGTCATAAAACGATTTTACAACGAAGAAACAAAATTTTTAGAGCTATATTTACGGCGCTATACGAATTTGTAGTTGGCGCTCGCGGGAGCCTCCGCTGGTCACGTGGTAGGCCCGCGCGCCGCCGCGCTGCGTCGCCGCCGCACGCTGAGCGTTGTGCGAACGCCGCTTCAACGGGTTTCTCCACGCTGCCGTCGCCGCCGCCGCACAACTTCGTCTGCTTCGGGGCGCCGCCGCCGTCGTCTGACCGGCGCACAGGTCTATCACGTCTGCTTGCGCTTTTTCAGGAGTTTCCTTTGGGCTCTAAAAGTTACTTATTCGTCTTGTTTTTTTGTTATACTTCAAACAAAGATGAATAAGTTACTTCTAGAGGCCATAGGAAGCTTCCGAAAGAGCGCAAGCACCACGTGATAAATAAAGACCAGTCACGTGATAAATACAGACCACTTTTCCGCGGTGCCCGCGGGCGCCAACTACAAATTCGTTTTGCGCCGTAAATATAGCTCTAAAAAATTTATTTCTTAGTTGTAAAATCGTTTTATGGCGTCCTTTTTCCATCTAAGCCGTTAAAAAAAAATGTTTTTTTCCTTTGCATGTGTCCTTTAAGTCAGACCGCCCGCAGGTACAAACCGATAGCACTCACTCTAAAACTTCTGGGGGAAAAAAATGAAGACTGTATGGTTATCTATTGGCGACACTTATACAACCCAAAGCGTGATCGGCATTCGAGCGATTCGTCCCACGAGGCACGGACGTGGTCAGTTGGCGTATTTGCACGATGATTTGATGCGCCTCTTGCGAGACAAACAAAAGGTATCGAGGGGATTTTACTGAAAGCATGGCACTATTCGGTTTGACCTATAGGGAGTCGCGGAGCGTGAGGTCACCTGGCACGTTCTCATCGCTGGATTGGCTGCATTAATAGGTCGTGACATCGGCCGCGGTCACTGTATAGTACACCCGTGAGGGATATGAAGGTGAACAGCCCTCTTGTTTTTCACGCTCCTGCAAATTTTGGAACAAGCTCTGTTCCAGAAGAGGGCTAGAATGCAAAGTTTAAACCGTTGGCCGCGCACCATTTGAGACGTTGAGAGTTAACATAGCTTTGGGGAGCCGCAAAAGAGGCAAGAAACCAGATAAGGTGTTCACCTTCATATCGCCGGCGGGCATTTGAAAGTGATAGCGCGTCGCGCGTCTGTGAGACTGCGCGCTACCATGGCATCACTGCGTCACGTTTCCGTCGCCTCTAATTTTTTTTTCTTTTTGTGGTGCACCATACAGAAATTGCAACGAGATATCGACATAGACCACTCTCCGTCAAAAAACTGACCTCTGCGTTGTCAGGCAAACGACGCGTTGGGCGAGCCGCCGCCATCCGTGCAAGCTCCAGAAAACAACAAGACTAAATGCTCTGGCATGGGGCATTTGGTGTTGGTGTCGCCGGTCGTTGAACTTATTAAAAATAGATCTAGCGAAAACTGTCTTGTTCAATTTATTTGCACAAATACGCAAACACCTCTACATGTAGTGTCCCCCTCAGGGTCTTAAAATTAAGATAGGAGAGCTCTCTAGTACACTCAACCGTACGTTTTTTCACCTTTATCTCCTAAGTAATGTTAACCTTAACATTCCTTAAAAATCCGTCCAAACGGAAATACTTCTGAATATTATTAAAAACCTTTTGAGCTTTCAGGGGAATATCTAATGGCCGTACGGCCCTTGTTGCATCTTCATAATGAACCTTCAAAAGAATCAATGCTCAGGTTTGTGTAGGGAAATTTTCCCCTTGAGTGACGAACATGTGAATCACCCTTAAACAAGGAGCTATGAACTGAACTGATCTGACGTTCATTTTGCAGGTCCGCTGACTGATAGCGCGTGAATGCATTTATGTATGATTGTATTATCTTCCTCTTTCTTCATTTTTTCTTTTACTTCGCCCTCTTTTTCTTACATCAGGTTTCTGTTTCTCATCCGCTACTTTTCCTGAAAGAGTAGCACGAACCAACGTTTGAACACTGATTGGCATTGTCGTGTTTCTGTGGATACGCGAACGTGATACTAACCTTTGATCTCTCCTGGAACGAGCATGTAACTTACGTGGTTGATAACGCCAATAGTATGCTTGGTTATCTCGAACGTAACTTATTTGTAGCTCCTTTATCGTTAAAGTTTTTTTTTATTTTTTTTTTTTATTATAAGACATTGGTGGCGTTCGAAACTTGGATATGCAGCCTCCATCTGGAATCCCGGTAAATAACTCATTGCCTCCCTTGAATTCCTATAGAACAAATACGTACGTTTCATATTGGCTAACTATAATCGCACCACCAGCATAACATCAATGAAAGACAGCCTACGTGTTCCCGAGCTCGCACATCGATCGCCGCATAATTTCGAGACTTTGTCTCTTTTACAAAATCTTTCATGATAACTCTGTGCTCAAAAATGAGCTAATAGATCTCCCATAATTTGTTTCAGCACGTCTTGATCATCACCATAAGGTTGGCATTTCTTTTTATGGTTATTACATATCTTATTCATCATTTACTCCTGGAGAATCCAGTGACTGAATCGCCTACCTACATACCTTGCATCAATTGACGATTTTGCTGTTTTTCCTACTGCACTTAGTAATCATATATTTTCTTTTGCTTAATTACTCTTTATGTCCTTTCACTGTTTAACTAACGTGTATTTTGTCCATATTGTTGCAACGTTTGTATTTTTTCCCTCTGTTTATATCGAAAAAAAAACAAAAAAAAAAACACTACTTTCATTTGTAATGCCTTTGGCCCTGAGGTTAAAATAAATAAATAAATAACTGATCACGGAGGATATACTCATTTGCGCTTGGTTGGAATGAAGTATCGCAAACTGGTGCTGGTCGAGTGTTTTTTTGTTTTTTTTTCGAGAACATGTTCACGCGATTTGGCACAGCGCACATCATCCTAAACGGCGTAGAAAAAGGGATGTGATTCCACATCTTTTTGTTGGGGTCTCGCATCCGCGTGTTCGCCAAATCGCACCACTGCACTTCCCTGAATCTTAACATCGGCACTCGCACGGAGTTGTACAATTACTGCGATCGTTTGAGGCACCATATGTATGTGCGCGAAAAGGAAATGTTTTATAGTGTTACGCGCACCGATAACGTTCAAATTACTCGCTTTTATTGGGAGCCATGGACTCCAAAATACGGCTGGACTATCGCTCGCTCATTGTTGGAATTGCTTAAAGTTTGACGGACGCTCACAAATAATAAAGCAAAACAAAGAAACAATCTCGATTTTTAGAACTCGCGGACGACCTCACGATCAAGACCGCCGAAAGAATGGAACGCGCCCCCTTTAACTCGATTCTCCTCAGAAAATCTCTCAACCGTTCGTTCGCGAAAAAAAGGATGACACACGCACACAAACCCCACGCCAATCAGTCGTCTCTCCTTTGAACAAAAGAGGTTCACAGTACGTGGAGAAGGAAACGATTTAGAACAAAGTCAGCTCGGGTAAACGCCGACGGCGACAAAAAAACAACCCTGCACGCACGTCCCACCCCAGGGCGAGTGTGTGCGGCAGTGGAAAGGGGGGGGGGGGGGGACACACAATCAGGCCCCCACCGAGGCCTAGGGCCCAGCGAGAGAAAGGAGACGAACGGCGGTCTAAAGATCGCCCCTTCCCCCTTCTTCCGTGCGCCGACAGAGGCAGCAGCAACAGTGCTCAGAGAAGCGCCGCCAAGCCGATCCGGCGCATGCGCAGAGGGGCCCCGGCCGCAGGGAAGGGGACGATGGTCGGCGCGAGCTGACGGAGCAGGCAGCAGGCATGCCGCCCAAGTACGACCGGCGAGCACAGACACAGCGTACCGAAAGCCGTGAGTCCCGCCCCTCTTACTCGACCCCGCGTTTAAGCCTGAGCCCGACTCGGGCCTACCAGGTCCGCCATTGGAGTTGTCGTGCCCGCGCGAAAAGGGAACCTACGTTCCCGGATCGGGAGCGTGCGCGCGCGCGCGCGCGCGGCCGAAGGGGGCTTGGCGAACAGCCCGAGCACGTAGCGAGGGAGAGCCGAACGCGCGGGGGCACCCCGACGTCCTTCGATTTTATTTCGCGAGGATATATATCGCGCTGGGGGGCGGATATCGTTTTAGGGAACCCTGGCTAGGGGCCTGGCGGGCAAGTTTCCCGTGGACCCGTCGTGCGGACCTGTGGATACTCGACTGGCCCTCTTTCTTATTTTTTTTTTACCCTCTCTCAAACCGGGACGTCGCAACTCGAGTCAGGACCTCTGCTCGATTTATCGGGGCAGGCCAACGATAAAAGGGGTGGCATCTACCGTGCCCAATTTATATATCTATACCTCGGTCGTGCTAGGCTGTGTGGGTACACGCGTGAGGGGTTCCCTGACAGCGGCCGTTTCTCGACTCCCCGAGTCGTGCGCTCAATTGATTCGCGTACGCGTTGAAGCGCTCACCGCCCGAGATTAATCTGTTATGAGCTGAGGCGGCGCGGTCGAAGTTCCCGCCGAATCGAGACCGGTGTTTCTTTTGAGGTGTCTGCTGCCTGTCGGAACTTGTTCTTGGAGGTCGAGATTTTGGAGGATTTAATTAACGAGCAGGCGCTGAACCGCATAGATGATCTTCGCTGAAAACAACATATAAAGTAGCGAGCGAAGACTGTAAAAAAAAACGATGCTTTTATTCCGTCTCGTGCACGTAGATTTAACTGCTGTCGTTCCGTGTCAGTGCCGTCAGTAGAATGCACGGAGAGAGACATGAAACGCTAGCCGGACTTGATTCTTTGACCTTGCGTACTCCGCGGAGATAGACGGGGCTGCGAACAAGAAAACACAGCCGAGACGTGCGAGCGGCATGATTTGATTCCACGAGAGGACTATTTCTTCTCGGTGTTAGAAGCGACGAGAAAATATATAGACGCATTCTTTTACGAATTTTGTTTGCGCTTGATTTATTTCCATTCTTTGGAGAGAAACCAGTGTTCGTGGCAAACGCTATGTCTATGTCGTCGTTTCTTTTAGTAGCTCGTTGCATTATGAACTTTAATTTTGATGAATTTAGATTTGAGGCATGATATAGCGGTGGTTTATCAAGTATTGGTTCTAATGTGAAAATAAAGAATTACGTAATACTGGCACTCTGTGCGTCCGGAAGGATCTTAGAAATTAATCTTGCTCTCCAGAAAAGGGTGAAGAACACATTTTTAGAAGCTTCTTCGTATAATGTAATGTTTCTAGGAATGTAAAGCGGGTCTATAAGAGACACAAAAAAAATGTTCGACGTGGAAGAGAGTGCTTGTCGATTGTTCAGCTTACGATAATTAATCGCGATCACAGACGTCGGTACTACGATGCTTCAGGGACAGAGGGGAGTTATGGCGAATTCTGTTTTCGTAAAACAAAACTGCCGCGCGCCCGGATCGGTATCAAACTTGCGAAAACGTTTTGCTAAAACTAGCCGTTTCTCTGGGTTTGTTAGACTTAATCTCCTGGAGTTCACCATGATCACACTTTGGTTGCTCAGGGCACCAATTTCCTCTATACCGTAAGGTGGGGCAACATGAAACAAAACATTTCAACTTCAATGGAAATATTTATGTATTCTTCAATTCTGAAACAACACAACATGGAGATATTCTTGGATGTCTTGCCTCTATGCTCAGTAAAAATTCCTTAACTGGAGCGAGAGAAACATCAGGCAAAATAAAAATATCTGAAAGTAACTTAATATCACATTTTGCCCCACCCTGTAGGGCGAAACGAGACAGCGTAATCAGGGAAAATGAGACACATTTCAAAAACCCTGCTACGCGTTCACTTTTTTCCATAAGAACACTTGAAACGTTCTGTGCGAGCTCCAGCGCACTCATCACGAGCCCACTCCTTGCATCCCATGCACTCGATTCATATTGAACGCGGGACTGCTTGGCTCCAGACACATGCCACTCTCTTGTGGTATGCATCGCATGGTCTGCAGAACGTTCAGACATTACGCGCTTCCACTAATGATATTTCCCTTCAGTTTCAATATTTATATCTTTTGGGGAGAGGTGGGGGGGGGGGGGGGGGGGGGGCAGTGGAACTCCGGTCCTTGGTTGTTTTCGCCAACAGAAGCTTTATCGTGTGGGATGATGACGTTAGAGTAGTGCTGCTCTCAGACCTGCTTGTTCTCTTTTTCTGTCCTATGTTAGGTAGAGAAGGGACGTTCTTGAAGCTTGAAACGTGGGCGAGAATGCACCTTCTGTAGCCCAGCGGTTTCTTTGTAGAGTTGCTGCTCTTCACATCCCCCAGTCGCTTGGCTCGCCTTTGAAGCGCTTCCTTTGGTGCGCCAAAAAGTGCGGCAGCAGTGCGAAGGAAGTGACGCTCTTGCTGGACACTTTCAAGAGCTTTGTTCATGTGACTTTCGCGCCATAAAGCCCTTGTTGTGTTTATTTTATACGTTCGAACCATCGCAGGCACTGAGAAGAAAAAAAAAAAACATAGCGCAGGATCAACCAGAAGGCTTGTGCATTATTCATATGCTCGTCATGAAAAGCCAGATTGTCGCATTTTGCCCCGCTCGTATCCCGTTATGCAGATATTTATCTCGTTTAAAAAGCCACCACAGCTTGCAAAAACATTTGGTCCGCATGGACCTAATAAAGCATAATTATAAAATTAAAGCTTACCTTGGCAGAATAGTTGGTGCCAAACAAGGTGTACGTTTCCAAGCAAAACCTCGCACTGAAATTCGCGCCTTTTTGGCGGGGGGTAAACGCGTCAACCTCAACTCCGCATATTGTTCTCTCCACAACACTCTCGCCGGCAGCTCTCATATTTTACGCATGTAAAGTGAAAAGACCACGACATTTTCTCGTAAAATTTAAAATTACTCCAATTGTTTGTTTAGGAGATGGATGGCTGTAAACACGAACTGTCGCATTTTGACCCGCGTCACATATTACCCCACCTTACCCTACCGTGTGCAACATATGTTAGGCTATAAATTAATTTGAGTCAGTTCGCGAATCTAAGAGGTGATCCATAAAGCACTTCGTTCGTGGAAAGGTGTAAACGCGCGACTTTAGCGTTCCGCGAAATATTGCAAAAAGCGTTATTTTTGAAGGTTCGGAGAACATGCTGTATTCTATTCGTATGATTAGAGTCCCTCGATAGTGTTTAGCGTTCAAGCATTATTTTATGATTGGATGACTTTTACAGCCAACGGGTTTGTAACATTATAGTTCTTGCGTAATGCAGGGTCTCGATTGTAAGGTTTCACTTCTGACTATTCTTTTTTTCATCTTCAAAAATCGTTTTTCAACTTAAAAAAAAAAAAAAAGAAGACACTTTCATGCAGGGCTTTGGCAGCACTACCTTGGTTCGAAAATTACGTCCTTCAAAGTATTAAAAAAAATCTCAGCAGTCAAAAATCCACTTGTAGTGAAATATTGGCTGGTGATGTCGGGGTGTCGTTCAGCCGTAAAACAATGTTAGCTAAATGTCTTTGGGTCAGATTTTTTTATTTCCTTAGTTATAAAACGTTTTTAGCCCTTCGTTTTTATTTATGCGATAAATACTTCAGAGTGATTTTGCGACCTGTGTGGAAGTTGTGGGTACATGCGATTGGCAACAACATATCGTGGTCGCGCAATTGTTTTACATGGAGACGCCAGAAAACGTAGTACCCGCCAACATGTTGTTATCGCATTAAAACAAAAAAGATCCATGTGCACATGACGAAAACATACACGAACCAGGCTTGATAACGCCGGCGTCCTTGAACGATCAATTAATGTCAAGAGCGCTGCTCTTTTGGAAAAGCTATCTGCACATATAACGCAGTACACAATGGTCGATATGCGTAGTACAAGAGAAACAGTTGCAGGAAACTGATAGCGCAACGGAAGTTGGCAACGCGTTTTGAGAGCAAGGCTGCCGATGGAATCTAGAGTATTTGAACGAAACATGTCATTCATATGCAGTGCTCAACATGACTAAACGAGAATGCACGCAGACTGTACAATTAAGATACTGTAGTCTGGTGGGATGCCAATCATACCTTAAAAAAAAAAAAGTTTTGCTAGTTTTTTTTGCAGATGAGTATCTTTGTTCGGCACGACGTGGATGTGAATATCCACGCCGCCTCCGTACTGCATAAACTCGCAGAATGTTTTTTTATCGTTTTCGTTTGTTTATTTAGATATATAATACATTTTGTGGAGTTCCTTTCACCCTTGTGACGTGTTTGACGGATTGAGTCTCGTACCTACGTCACTGAAGCGCATGCTCGCTCTAGTAACGTGTCCTGTAGACGTAAATAGTAAAACAATTACGGTATATTTAACCGAAATACTTCAGGAATAGTATGTAAGGGCATACATGACAGAAAAAGGTATAACTAGGCGTACACGATTTGTTTTACACCAGTCTAAAAATAAAACAAACTTGTCCGATGCACGCTATAAACCAGGTGTGATCTGCACCAAAAAATCAGCCCTCACAATGTTTGGAAAAAAAACGATGCATCTCGGGGTCCCACCCTACAATACGACGTCTCACTGCCCTGCTTCAGAAAGACAGCCTTGGCTAATGCGTGGTCACAGCGCAGTATTGAGAGGATCAACTTCCACGCTTCAGCATGTATCACACTGAAGTCTGTGGCCCCGACAGTATACCACTCTAAAAAACGCCCGTGCGTCCACTTTCCCTCACAACACTCGGAGAACCAATCAGCGCAACTTACGGAGGCAGCTCAGGGAATAAGGATGCCGAAACATATGTTTAGACCAAAAAAACGCTGTCTGAGTTGTGACATAAGCAATGCAAAACGTCACGCTTGCATTGCTTAATGTCACAACTCAGACTGCGTTTTTTGGTCTAAACAGATGTTTCGGCATCGTCATTCGCTGAGCTGCCCCCGTAAGTTGCGCTGATTGGTTCTCCGAGTGTTGGGCGGGAAAGTGGATGCACGGGCTTTTTTTAGAGTGATAGAAGCTCTGAAACTCGCGATACACTCTAAAACAAGCCCGTGCGTCTTCTTTCCCGCACAACACTCGGAGAGCCAATCACCGCGGCTTACGGGGGCAGCTCAGTGAATGACGATGCCGAAGTACAGGGTGTCACAAAAGAAAATTTACACGGTCTTTTGTACCGCAAAAATAAACTAGGCATCGCCGAACGCTCATTCTCCGCCCAAATGTAGAGCTGGAGGTCACAGCCAGATGCCAAAGTTTCAACCCGATCCGAGAACTTAATCAAAAGTTATAAATGATTTTCTGAAAATTTCAATGGGAAAATGGCGGCCGACGGAGTTTTCAAAGACATGGGGCTCTATGACACCAGAAACCGAAAACGAGCGAAAATGGGGTCCATTTTCCCATTGAAAGTTTCAGAAAATCACTTATAACTTTTGATTAAGTTCTCGGATCGGGCTGAAACTTTGGCATCTGGTTGTGACCTCTAGCTCTACCTTTGGGCGGAAAATGAGCGTTCGGCGATGCCTAGTTTATTTTTGCGGTAAAAAAGACCGTGTAAATTTTCTTTTGTGACACCCTGTATATGTTCAGACTAAGGAGGAATAATGAGATGCTTGGGTGTCGCCCTGCGTATCCGTCGATCATTATAATATAGTAAGGATAAAATAGAATGAGAGATTTGTATGCCGTTCACCACTGACCAGCCGTGTGACAACACACACCGACCCGTGGGAGGCTAAACCAGAGACGGCACTCTCCGCTCCTTTTCGGGACACGTGTCACGCACGGTGACGTCGTTATTCGGGAACAAAAGTCATTACTAATTTCTTCATTCTCAATATATTAACGAGTGTGCCACGTTCGCCCACCAACCAAGAAATGAAGCATGCATTTACTCGTAGGCAAGTGTTCACGACGTTTCCTCCACCTACCTCACAAACAGGCAATTCGGAACTCGACCAGTGCAGTTAGCGTCCATTGAGCTGACTTAGTTTCATGCAAGCCGAAGGGGGTACAATTGCGCATGGGGTGCCTCTGATATGCTAAGTTGTGAAACCGACTATCACACTGTGGCAGAGGAAAACGAAGCAGTCGATTGCAACCTTCTTTTTTTTCTGCTTAACCGGACTCTTCGCGCGGCTTCTGTGCCAGCTTAAAGGGCCTCTGACACGCCAATAAAAATTTTTTTTTTTCATGCTAGGCGTTTAAATGGCATGTCAGGACATAAAAAAAAAAAAAAATTGTTTCACTAAAGAGTTGCGTAGTTTTTTTTTATAAAAATAGAAATAGGAGGCCGAATTGAAAGTTCCCGCCAGTGCACTGTGACGTAACAGTGTACCGCAAGGTGTCGGGGCGGTCAGAAGGGAGGCACCGACCTACATCTCTAAAAGTGGGTTCGCAGGAAGTCACGTGAGTTTCACTCCTCGTGCTCTCCGCGACCGTGCCTAAGACTTTTTTTTTTCTACTCTTTGTACGAGCGATTGTAGAAAACGAAGTTTCAGTTCCACTAGCTCTTTATCCCTGCACCGTTGATTAGTTTGCGTGCTGTGAAAGTTGAGGACGAAGGAGTCAGTAAGGTCAATGATGAAAGCGTTGCGACTACAAGCCAGTGTACGAGTGTATGTGATCAGTCCAATGATACAGAGCTATACTGGGCGCAAAAGAAGCTATCAAGTCTTGCACAAAAAAAAATTTTAGAACGCTCGCAGAAATTAGGATTGCTTGCGTACGACACGCCCAATCGCATTGCTGAAGGTTCGGACACCGAGGTCGTCGAATCATCGTATGCTCTCCAGGCTGAAGATGCCTGCCGTCTCTCGGAAATTCATGCAGTGTGATCTCTTCTTCAGTTGCTGAAATACCAGGATAGTCCCTCACACAGCACCTTCTAGGCATTGTAGTTGATCACGTCAATTCACTGACTCCTCTTCTTTTACCTTTTCAGCAACATTAAGCGATGAAAACCAGATAAAGGAAACCTTCTCTGCTTGGATCGCTCGTGGAGGTGCGGAGAACAACAAAAATATTTAAAAAATATTACACGCGCTCGCGGTAAGCTCGAGGAGGGATACAACTCACGTGACTTCCGCCGATGCCTCCCTTCTGACCGCTCCGACACCTTGCGGTACACTATTACGTGACAGTGCACTGGCGGGAACTTTGAATTGAGCCTCGTATTTCTATTTTTATAAAAAAAAAAACATCTACGCACCTCTACAGTGACACAATTTTTTTGTAATGCCCTGACATGCCATTTCAATGCTTATCATGGAAAAAAAAATTTTTTTGGCGTGTCAGAGGCCCTTTAACCTCAATGCAGCTGGGCCAGCGCATATTATTGCTGACTTTACTCTTATGAAAGGAATCTCATTGAGGGAGCCAACAAAAAGTCGTAGAGACTTGCCCCCAACCAGATATAGCGGTAGAATGCCTCGAACATATTTGAAAAATTTTCTATGCGCTGACCTTTTGCACTCTCATTTCGTTTTCTACCAGAGTGATATTCTCCCGCTGGGAGGCCCCTATGTGCCTTGCCTTCTTTTTTACCTAGACATAAGCATCAAACACGCCACCACGTTCGTCAGCTTTAGAAGGTCAAGGGATCTCCAATGAAGCTCGTCGTAGAACCAGTTTCGAAACCACGAAGAGGGCAAGAACACGCTGCTTGAGAAGCGAGTTGACGCGGAAATAGACCATGTCCGTCTCCTTGGCACCCCAGGCGCCAAAAAAGTGATTTCTCCAAATTGCGGTCCGTGTGAGCAACGCGCGGCGTGCCCTCCTACTCCGATTCCAATCTAGACGCCCCCCCCTCCCCCCCCCCCTTCCCGGCCCCGGCAAAGGCGCAAGGCGCCATCCATAGTAACTCACTTGACTCAACCGAAACGGACGTGAGCCCCATACCTGGGTTCCCCTTGGACAGGTGGGGAAGGGAGGCGGATGAACAGAAACAAAACCCCGGCCGCCGAGAACACAGAATTCCGTCGACGCTCGGCGCCCAACTACGTGTACGGCGTCCTATTTTGATTCGCTACACTTTCCCCGTATTTCGGCGCCGGCCGCCCAAAATATCTTAAATTGCTTCTTACGAGATAGTTTCGTAGACGGGAGACGTGACTTCGTTGTCACGCGGTGCCTTTTGCCCGGGGGGCGACGACAGCCGTTCGATTTACTTGCGAATGTGTTTCATGCAAAGGTGCTCGCCAATTGGGCGCACTGTCAGAAAAACGCCTGCGACCATATACTGCCCGCAACGCAATGAAAATGCCAATTTTCTTCGGCTCATCTCGAAAGCTAAGCGAAATATATGACGCACCCATTGTTTACTGAATCTAAGTTGCAAAAGAAGAGTTCACTTGTCTTAAAGCAGAATGCTTTCGTGGGCCAGTTTCCAAGTCTTGAGCGCCACGAAAAGTCGTTACGAAGATATGTTAACAGGTTCCCAAAGGAACCATGCGCTTTCACGAGAACACGAGTCAGAACATATGCTGCTACGGCGTCATGTCGTGCTTTTTCGTGACGTCACAGTGTCAGATCCCTGTGAAAACTGACCTCACGTCACGTCCCGTGACGAGAATTGACACCACAACGTGACGCCGTGACGGGTCACAGAGCCGGTGTGACGTGATCCCGTCCAAAGGGAGACATAATATGACCACCGTCACGTGATGTTCGATGGTCACGTTATAAATGTCCCTGCGGGCCACGTAGGCACATGACCTTGTAGTATGAAATCAGGTCACGTAACGTAGTTAAGTGTCCCTCAGTCCACATTCTGCATAATTCATACGTGGGATCCCAGTGATTAAATTTTTCCAAATTAAATCTACTAACATGAGAACTTTGCAGCACCACATTTCTCTTCCTCCTCTATGAAGAATTTGAATAGGAAAAACAAGTATTATCAAAGATTGATGCTTCAAGGGCATTGCGATGCAGCATACGTGCAAGCATTTCTAAGAGGGCAAAAAGAACACAGAAGCGACATGTCCATGGCGACGTAGAAAAGCACGATACAGCATGCAAACTAACGCGTGTAAGGCGTTTCAGACGGCCCGCAAAAATCAGTTTCTCCGCGTTTCTCGCCGAAATTGACTACAGAGGTGCAAGCAGGTGGTGAAAGCTTAAACTAAAAAAAAAAAAAAAAAAAAAAAAAACAACAAGGAATTGACTTACCTCGTTCGAAATAAACAAAATTGTTAACACTTACGTGACGCGTAAGGTGAAACACAGCGACAGCTGAGGTGTGTCGTCGGAGCCGCTCTGGTGCCATTTCGGAGCAGATGGACTGAATGAACGGTAAAGGTGCGAGTGCGCACCATAGACGTACGCAGGGATGGGCAAAATACATACAAATATGTATCGAAATACAAATACAAAATACTTCGTCAAAAATGTATTAAATTACAAATCTAATTACATTTCCAAAAAAGCATTTAAGCACAAGATACAAATACAACCAAATGTATTTGGTCTCCTCCAAATACTTTTCCAAATACATTCCTCAAAATTTGGGTCAGCGACTTCAGGGCACATGCAACGGGTTTCTGGGTATCTCATTTTAATTTTGCATCGCACACTCGGGAGTTAGTGTGCGAGGCTCTAGTAGCGTAATAGAAATATAATCACAAAAAAATGTAATCAGCTTGGACGTAATATGTGAAAAAAGTACAGAGCTTCAAGCAGCTTTTTTTGTCGATTACATTTTGGTATAGACCAACAAAGAACCGAGACGACCAAGACGCGCAGCACTAGCAAGAGGATTTGTTATTGTTGCAACTCGCACCAGTTACAAAATTCTGGACGACCCGAGCATTTAGAATGTTCCAATCAAAAATATGGATGGAAATCAGACTGGAAAGCATCACAAGTTGTCACAGGCACTTATTTAGCCAGTCTGCCTGTGAACGTCGATTTCGTCACTATTCTTGCCCTGGACTGGCACCGTAATCACAAAGTTACTAAACGCTTGAGCTTGATTGAGAGACACTGCATTCGTTGCAGAACGTAGTTTTCTTCCTGCTCTAGACAGTGACAATAAATTTGAAGGATGTATTTTCGCCCACAAAATTGTATTTAATTACAATTGTATTCGAAATACCCACGTTTTAGTATTTAAATACACACGTCAAATACATTACCCAATTTGAAATTAAATACAAATGCAAAATACACAAAGTATTTGAAATACGTATTTCAAATACTTGTATTTGAAATACTGCCCATCCCTGGAAGTACGCATATGCCCGTTTCGCATTAAACCGAGTAACATACCGGAAGAAATGTGTATAGCCTTTTGGAACCAATGAGGGTGTATGAAAAGGACACTGACAGGCTATTTATGCTCGCCAAGGTTTTTATTTGTACATGACATACGAGAACCCATCTACCCAGAAAACAATTCGCGGCTCGAAATTTGTTTTCTTTCTGCCCGAAAGCCGCGGATCGAGAACTGGCCGGTTCGAATCGCGCTCACTCTCTTCTCAGTGGTCACGTGCCGTTTTCTATGGTTCAGACACAACCACCAAATGTAATCAAAGTCGTGAATCATCGAAGGCACCCACAGAATATTAAAAATAGAAAAGAAATATGGTACCCATTTTTTGTGGCTTTGAGAAAGCTGCAAATACGTTGATTAGAAGAAGAAAAAAAGTTGCACAGTCACGTGACTTCCACCAACTCTCTCCTCTTTTATATTTCTCCTTCCTCCCCAGTCCAGTTTCAGTTTCGAGCAGTTGTGTTTTTTTTTTTTGTATTATTATTAAAAATATATGTGACGCTGTAGGAAAATATTGATTGGGTAGTCTTCTGACACCATTTTAAATCGCCTAACAATTTTTGTTGGAGGATTGTTAGTGTTTCTTTAAGTAGAGAGCGTTTCGGCTGTCTGCGTAAGAGGGGAGCGTGTTTTCGTACGTCACTTAGGTACAAGATCAGACGTGTTAAACGAAAAGCGTCCAATATACAGGGACAAGAAAGTAGACAAGACGAAGTGCACTCTCAAATGAAGGTTTATTGAAACAAACACACACTATTAAAGCCATTTTTCTGGCTATTCGTTTAGAAAATAAAACTGTATCTGTCAAGAGCATTGACGGAGCACTAACGCACTTGTTTCCCCTTGCGTTCTGATACAGAATGCATCGTACATTTCTAAGGCAATTTTATCTGCGTATTTCCTGCGAATTGTTGTTTGTGCTATAGCACAAACAACCATTCGAAACTCTCTTTTACTCTGTCAGGGCAGGACTTGAACAGAGCATGTATAAAACAGAGGTTAACAATTCCCCTTTCCACAAGTTTGGAATGCGCTGAAGAAAAAGGCAATATGGGTTTCTTAGCCATCGGCTCATATATCCAGCACTCATGGCCGTGGTCAAGTTGAAGGCTCAGATCCAAAGAACCTAATGGCCCCATTTACAGGTACTTCATGCGTCAGCACCCGCGGTTTCAGACACTCTTTAAGCGTTGACAAGACAAACGACGCAGCAGAATCCACATCTTCTTTGTCACAATCTAAAAGCACCAAATAGTCATCTACCGTTTTAAAATCTATTTGGTGCTCCTAGATTGTGTCAAAAAAGGTATCGATTATGGTGTGTCGTTAGTCTTGTCAACGTTTAAAGAGCGTCCGAAACCGCTGGCGCTGACGCATGAAGGGGCCATTAGGTTTTTGAATCTGAGCCTTCAACTTGGTCATGGTCATGTGTGCTGGATATATCAGCCGAGGGCTAAGAAACCCATCTTGCCTTTTTCCTCAGCGCATTCCAGACTAGTGAAACAGACTAGTGAAAGGGGGAAATTGTTAACCTCTGTTTTAGAAACGCTCTGTTCAAGTCCTGCCCCCACAGGGTGATAGAGAGCTTCGATACACAAGCATCAAGGCTCAGATATACGGGATATTCGTCTTACCTGCTGACGACAGTTGCGGAGAGCCTACTTAGGAAAGGACGCAAGGAAACAACCCAGCAGGCTCATAGGGTTTACAAAAAAGTAACCGTTTTACCTTACCTGCGTAAGATTTCTCAAAACGTAAAAAAAGGTAGCCGAAGGGTTGTTGTTAATGAAGTTTTTTCAGTTCCGGAAAAGCTGTTCCGGTTGCGCAGAAAGGTGAACTCCTATTTTAAAGAAAAGCAGGGTTGCACCAAAAAACACCATGACAGATTCGTCCACTGTGGGGAGGTAGTAGTGTACTCTGTTCCCCTCTTGTGCGGCTGGAGATACGTCGCGAAAACGGGGCGCTGCCTCAATGATCGCTTGCGAGAGCTTAAGTATAACGTTCATAGGTGGTGTGCGCGCGTGCAATTACTACCGCCTGATGCACATTAGCAGTCGTACTCTTCCGAGCAAATGGCCCATCTACGTCCAAGACACCATACGCCGTTCAAATGCAGCCTAACTACCCACCATCGAGACCACCGCAAAACAAATGTGACCTTTTCTTAGTGCATTCACTCCGATAGTCCTCTGAAGTTAAACAAAATACAATCTGTCGATGTCAAGGAGAATAATATTTCTTTTTTTTTTAAATGTACGAGGCAAAAAGAAAAGAAAAGATACTACTACAAAATTTTCAAATCAGTATATCGGAAAACTTGAAACCGAAATTTCAAGTGTCGATTCAACAGATGGCGGGGTTTCACGGCTCAGACGCGAGCAATGTTTATGTGTTGATACTGACGCGAATGCTGATCTCTCAATAGCGTGCATAACCATCTAAGCACTGGTCGTTTGTTTGCTTCAGCCATTTCTCACGCTCTCCTTTAATCTTAGAAAGAAAAAAAAAGTGCCATAATGTTAATGCGTCTGTCTCAGGGGCGACACCATTACGCCCTTTTATTACACCGTGCTTCATGGTCTTCTTTGTTCCGGAGAACATGAAAGAGCATTTCCTTGCACTATAGTCTAGCTCCGACCCGTACTCAGCCTCCAAATTTTTCATACATTTTGCTTCGTAATATTTTGTTTTGTGATCGTGCGCCGTCGGAGTTATGCACAACTAAAGACTACACTAAAATACATACAGAAAAAAGTAGAGAAATTTCTTCTCTCCGTGCAATTCCTCCCCCTCCCCGACACTGCCTTCTTCGGCTTCATGGTTCACTGCTTTAGGAGGGGGTCGGTTACTTTTCAGCCTTTTGTGCGTTCCCAAGAAAATGTTGGCTAACTCTGTATGCGCCATTCAAACAGAAAGCAAAGGGAAAAGTTTGCCCAACAAGTTCAAACTACCTTTTTATACGGTGCTTTTAGTCACACCAGTAGAGAAGGACAACAACTAGTCAACTCGAGTAGTTTCATTGAACTGCCTTAACTGTTGTGAAAACCATAGTTAAAACTACTCGTCAACCGCTATGGATATTGTTAACTTTCTTCGAAACTTAAAGAGTTACTTCAACGAAATTTGAAGCCTACCCGTCGTAACAGGCGCCCCCGTTATAACCGACAAAACGCGAGAAAAAAAAAGTCACGCCACCCCCATTAACAGAAACGCGTGACGCTGAGAAACGACGTCACTGGAGCATCACGTGACCCCCCGGTTGATGCTGTGCAAGTAGCAACTCCCACAGTGCATGCGCACTAGCGACAAATTTTTGCCGGTGGTGTCCGTCAGTAAGATGCAAACGCTTTCCCGTTGTTTCAGATGGACCGTCTCTACGATCTAGGCTCTCTCAAAATTTTCATCGCGTCTCGCGCTCCTCTTTGTCATTACGCGCATACGACGCCCGGCACATTTCCCCTTCCTGCCAGAACTGTGGTTCGCGGTACCGGACGAATCTGTCTAGCTTCGAAGGAGAAATCGTTTACCGATCAAATCAAATTTCGATTTACTCCGTATACGACACGCTCAACCACCGGGCTACAGGGCGATTCACACACTTGCGTAAAATCCGACCTACATACGGGTTGCTATGGCAACAGCTGCGACGGCTCCAACGAAACGGGGTAAAAACCGGTTTTGTTGGAGCCGAAGCAGCTGCTGCCATAGCAACCCCTAGGTCGGTCAGACTTGACGGAAGTATTCGAATCGCCGTTGATTTGCACGAGGACGTCGCCGAGTCGTCGTCCCTTCTCCTGGCTGAAGACATTGTTCGTCTTACGAACACGAATTGGTAAGAGCTTGAAAAACGCACAAACGTCAAGCACAAAGTGCTTGACTTTGGCGTTTTTCGTTGTGACGTGCGAATTTTTCATCTGTCTCGCACGGCCCGAAAAACAAAGGAAAAAAAGAAAGAAAGGAAACCGCGGTTTTTGTAGTCACGTGACTTCCAGGAGCTCTCTACTCTACGTATCTTGTTGTCCCCAGTCCAGTTTTGGTTTCAATTTCAAGCAGTTGTGTTCTTTTATTAATTGCTTATTATTAAAAATATATGTGACGCTGTAGCAAAATAATGATTGGGTATTTTTCTAACACCACATAGAATCGCATGGCAAAAAAAAAAATATATATATATATATTTTAGGGGTGTCAGTGTCTTCTTAATTTGTTAAAAGGATTAAAAACAGCAAAAAATTCGAAGGAACAAAGAAGTAACACGGACGAAGCTCTTACAACTGAGTTTATTGATCGCAAAATCGCTATACATACATGCGTTGTCATGAACAAAAACAAAAAAGAAAAGAAACTAAACAAGGAATTCAGCCCGCGTGATACATCACCAACAAAAAAAAAAAAAAAGAAAAACGCCATGACACAGCCGTACAGAGCACGCGTTAAAAAACAAGCAAGTCAACGAACTAGAAAATTCATCACTTTGCCTGATAGGGCCACAGAAGGACTAAGCAGTCCTTCTGTGGCCATATCAGCCTCCAGAATTTCACGAATAAGCTGGTCTCTGTGACGATTAACAACCTCACACCGTTGGAAGTCGGGTAGGCAACCGGAGTCGCGGCAATGAATGCCAAGATGACCAGACCCGGTGGTGGAGACACTGTGGGCGTACACTCTTAACCTGCCAACGGGAAGCTCCAAGCTGCTCTCTATTTGTGTAAAAACACTTAAATCGTCTTCGTGTGAATTAGGATCCCCAGTATCGAGGTTATTTTTCAGTTTGGTTCACGGAGGCTGCAAAAATAATTTTCAAAGTATCGCTGAAGCCCCTCCTTCCCGAGCACTACGTCACAAAAGGAGTTTTCGGAATCTCCGCTGTCGCGCATCTTCAGCACCTATCAAAGCTACGCACGTGCACTCTTGCTATTTAAGAAAAAAATGACAGAAAAAGACGTCACGACTGGTGTCCTTGCGGGGGAACATATCTAGCAAGCTTGCAATCGCACGCGCTGCCGACACGAGCAACACGCGCTTGGCGACCGAAATATCCTTTTATGACGTAACGACTGGTTGGAGGTTTTTGGTGTTTTCTCGCGTTTAGTTAGATCTTCGAGGAAAACGAGTGTGATGTTTAGATTGACGGGATAAAAATACTCTAAGATACACCTCTAACTCGTTTTTTTTTTTTTTTCAAAAAACTTTTTTAGCTTTATTTTAAAGGGACACTGTACCCGTTGGATACTGCACCCACGCCTCCTATGCCAGCAGCGCCGAGCTTTTTTTTTTTTTTTTTTAATATCCACGCATTCGCATAATAACCGAACTTCGGCCGAATCTTTGCCGGACTTGTTGTCGAACGTAACAAAGAAAAAGTAAAACCTTGTCTATCTTGACCCCAGTATGTTCGCAAAATTCCTATTATACTTTACCCTATTATACCACAACCTCCAGAAGGAGGTTATCAGTATGTTTAAATAGATTAAGAAATAAATGAGGCAGATGAATAACGAATGCTTCGATTATTTCTTGACAGTCTCTCCGTAGTTCGAAGTATTTCGAAAGTACCATGTTCCCAGTCTCTTTGTCTGCATGCAACAAATAGGGGATACAATATATCATCCGAAGAAGAATACATTTGAGGCTCCTTTGAATCGGCTATTTTTAAAAACAAGTTGTTGACACAAGTTAGAAGCTGTTCAGACAGTGCGTTTTCGTATCAGAGCAAAACAAGTTGTGAGAGGTTCCCTACATTTCCATCAGCAAAGATTGGTTTCGGCGGTAACATTTTCTTTCATACGGTTTATGTGTCTAAATGATCGAGGCAACAAACAAGTATACCGACAAATGGCGTTGCAGTGCAAAACTTTGAAACAACTCAAAAGGGGTTCAACTTTTAATGCATAAACCTAGAAACGTACCGTACGCCAAACCATAGCCTCCCCCCATACGGTTAAAGCCTGCGCCTTCCGCACCAAAACAATGAGACCGCCAGGTCGCGCTAAAAAAGAAGGAAAAAGTGGCAGGCGAAAGGAGAAAGTTCTAAAGCACGCCCAAAAAAGCCTGGTGGTCGTTTGCCGAACTACATCATTTTTTTTTATAGGAGGTTGCGGGTCAAATTCGCATCGGAGAACGGGGGCAGCCCCTTTGTATCAATGTCTTTATTTCACATCAATGCACAACATAGCCGCGGCCACTGCTGTAGGCGTTACTTAAAAAAAAAAAAAAGAAACGAAATACATTACTCGTTACTTGCAAAATAAAGGAACGGGTTACCGACCCCCGTTACCTCAAAATAAAAGGAACGTGTTGCCGTTACCAAAAACGAAGTAACGCCCGTTACCTTTGCGTTACTTTTTATTTTTAAATTAACAGTAGCAGCGTTTTTTTCTTTTTGTTTTGAGACAGCGTTTTTTTTTTTTTTGACACATGGTACAAAGAACGTGGTCGGTGTGGTTTTTCTAAATTGGGACCTTTTATGTGGAGAAAGACAGGCAAAATTGTGAAGGTATGTGGAATGAGTGCAATAATTAATCTACGCCTATCCTTTGTTTCAGTTTAAGTCTAGACGCAGCCGACGCTACGAGCTAATGGCACCAATCAAGCAGAGTAAAAAGCGCGAGTCACTAGGCCTTTTTGTGTTCATGATTGGTTCAGCGATGACAGAACACGGACAGAAACATGAGGAACACGATGATGGTGCCCTCTTGTGGTTGGTTTCATCAGCTCGTATCGTCGGCTGCGTCTTTTCTTAAGAAACGAAGTATAGAAACGCGAAAGCAATTTGTGTACTTTTTTGCATGCCTAGGGAAGAGAATGTAACGAGTAACGTAACTGCGTTACCCGTTACATGAAATAAGTAACGTAAGTACGTTACCCGTTTAGGCCCGTTCACACACTTGCGACTTCTTAAGACCGAATGCTTGGGCGCTTTACGACGAGAGGACAGACTGAAGCCACTATTGGGTACCAGTGGAAACTTGGCGGTCCGGCATATTTTCTATTTCTTTCGCGCATTATACTTTCTTTCTTAGTTCGAAAAACATTTGTCGACATTAGAAAAGACCATTTCTCATAGGTATTACGCACAATTCATCTCGGAAGTCAAGGAAAACCATTGCTCAAGTGAAATGCAGTTCCGGGGTCACTGCATAGATGGCGCCAGCGTGCCCGTTTGTTCTTTCGTCCTAAGAAATGTTAAGAGATTTCAAGGCACCCCGTTCTAAGAGGTCGCAAATGTCTGAACGGGCCTTTACTCTATTGAAAACGTAACGAGTACTTTACTACGTTACCGAAAAAAGTAACGCGTTAGCGGTAACGTCGTTACTTCGAACGCGTTACCACCAACACTGGCTGCGGCCAAAGATAGGCAGCATACCAGCCAGCCAACTGCCAGGAGCGTCTCATGTGACCTTGCGGTCGGAGGGCAGCCATGCGTGGAGTGGGAAGACAGCGCGCTACGCTCGCGGCGCTTAATTAGCTAGGATTGTAGAATGCGATGTTTGCCGCTGTCCTCAAAGGCGAAACGGAGTTCGTATTTTTTTTAAGCTAAATGACGCGAGTGAAAGTAACTGAGCATAAAGGACAAAGAGTGGGACGAGAGGGAACGAGGATACGGGAAAAGCAGAGCGGAGCGTCGAAAGGTTAACCCCGCCCTTTCTATTTCTCGGTCGGAGATGATATATTTGAGCACAATAGAGGCAGCTGCGCCTCATTAGACCAAGGTCTGAGAAAGTTTCTTTTTGAAGCGGATCCTTTCAAACTCTTTCCTTCGGCGGATACAAATATTTTCTTGTAGCATCCGGTGGAAAGTTGTCCAATGCCCGCCATATAAAATGTTAGTTCCAAAATAGCGTTCCACGATCGCTCATTCGAGTAGTTTTTCGGTTATACACGCTAAGAAAGAAGCAGAATGAACACAAAAGCGTCGAATGAACGAAAGATATGTAATGACCAGTTGGTCGATGAGTCCACGAAGCCCACTAGGCTTTGTTCGGCAGCGGATATCATTCGAAGACAGGAAACTCAAACAAAAGGAACAAACCCAGACGGAACTTTATTTGAGCGAAGCGACGCCTGGAGACAGATGGCTTGTATGAACGGTTATTCACATGCAAACTCGCAGGCCGCGAAGCAAGCGATCTAAAGCGACGCTCGGAGCGCAAACTTTACCGGAACTGAGCCGGTCTCCTTAACATAGCAACCGGAAATAAACTATAAACCAGCATTAAAAAAAAAAAAAAAGGTCTTAGCCTGGAATTTACAAAGTGCTGGCCAGGATAACATGCAGATTTTCTGGCACTCAGTTCCATCGCTTATGTTAATCACGCATGTTAATAGAGATGGCGACCGCATTATGCCCAATGGCAGTTTCTAAAGAACGTGACTCTTTTTTTTAATGTGGTTCGTGATTGGCTTTTAGCGCGTGATGCTTTGCATTTACAGGCCGTGCATTCTTAAATAAACTTTAACAATTCAGAAGAGTCTGCTTTCCCTCATAGCACTTTGGATAGCAGCCAATCACTGACATCATGACCTCGGCCAATGACACGGCTAAAATATGTTTAGACTTGAAAAAAAAAATATGTCTGCGCTTTGACGCTGCGTATGGTAAAGTCTGTGTGACAACGTATACTAGTCTTTAAGTCTAAGTATATGCTCAGCATTATTCGCCGAGTTCCTTCCGTGCTCATCCAAGTGCGTCCGTCTTTTCCAAATGGTTAGTGGTAAGCTATATACGCACCATTATTTTTTAGAGTGCGTCCTATGACTAGCCGTTCCGTGTTTTCGAAAAAAATTCGATAAACTCCGAAAAAGACTTGAGGGTAAAATTTTCTGTCGATTCGAATTTATCCGAAAAAGCCTCAGAGTTTGAAGGTCACTGTGGCTAAATAAAAAAAAAAAAAGACGGTATTTTACAAGTTAAGTTTTTCTGAGCACAAGGTTATTGGTTATAGGAAAAGTCTAATTCAGTCTTTTTATCTTGGACTCTTGACAAAAATGAGCTTTCCGTTTATCTCGTCAATGCTTTTTTCAGTACAATGGACAGATGTACTTCTGAACCATGACGAAAGCCACTATTTTTGATACCTGTTTGGACCATACTATTTGTAATTCAAGAAGTCATAGGATGGGGAGGTAGCTGAAGGTTATAAACGTCTAGAAGTTTGGCCATTTAAAAGTACTGACGTGCATTGAAGTAACCCTGTTTTCAGGATTTGTCGTGGGGCAGTAGTACAACCAATCGCAAGGGCATCAACGCCAAATGCAGCTGCAGAAGTATCGTCGATACCGGTGATTTTTTTATTTTTTTTCGAATTTAGTGTACTTTTTTGCCCGAACATTATTTATTAAAAAAAAAAATAAAAATAAAAAGAATCACGACAGAGTAATATTACATTCTGACTTTCGAAGAATTGGGCATCTAACGAAAATAAACTCCAAAAAACCCAGAATATTCAGCTAAAAACAAACTAAAAGGAAAAAGGAAACACCTCCAAATTTAACAAACACACATGAAAAATAAACTCCGAAAACACGGAATCCAACCTATGACTAACTGGACATATTCTTCCCCTACAACATAAATAGTTTTTTCAACACAGTGTCTTACTTTTTCATTACTTTCATTACTTTTCATTTCTTGCATTAAATCGCATTACTTGCAGGTCTTCTATCACAAAATTTCCACCTCGTTTACTTTGTTACTTCTTTTTACCGAAGGGCGTATAAGGTATACACATTATGTGGCTCGTTGTCTTCACTGGCACCAACGATATAGCCACCGCCGAACTTTGTTTCGCTCGATTCTCTTTCCCTGATCAGGATGTGACGATACCAGATGCTGGCTGCGGCCAACCGCGGCTAACTGCCCGCCATTTTGGAGCCCGGGCAGTAACAGTGCCCGAAAACCGAGGACGCTCAGCAGAGAAACGCCTTCCAAACTTCGCGCGTACGCTAATTGCAGCCTTGAGAAGAAAAAAAAAAATATTTAGCATATATTGTATGTTTATCGACCGATATTGGTTTCCAAAGCTGATGCTCCCATTTTCAGGTGCCCCACTAGCACTATCGGGCATTTTTTGAGACCTGTTTGCTAAAACGACGTATTCTCTGAGAAGTCTGGAGAGTCCACTTATCCCGCAAAGCAGCTGAGAGAGCCAGTCGCTGCCAACGTTACTAGATCGGCTTAGTTGACAAGCTCCGCATTAGCCGCACTTTGGAAAGCCGGCCCCCTCCGTTCGTGCGAGCGTGGTGGCGCCAGGTGGCGCTTGAGTCGCAGCCCGCTAGTTCGCAAGGCCGGCCAAACCACGGACAAGCTGGGGACGCTGGATTTGCACTGCGAAATTAAGGGGTCGACAGCAAATCGGCGGCCCCTGCGCACTAATTAAAAAAACGTTGACTCTGCGAGTACATTTTGCTGTAGTCACGTGATTGTAAATATGCGCGTTTTCGATTTCTTAGATTTTAGACGGTTAAATGAAACAGATATAAGCCTAGGCGCCTAGCTTTGGCTCGAGCTTCCGAGTGCGGTTTTCTGTTCTCTTAATATTAAAGTAAAACGGGATTTATCTTCTAGCTAATGTGTTTCATATTCGTCCATGAGTATCCACAATCAGCAGCTCGCATGCACTGTCAGAGCTGGAGTTTTATTTATTTATTTTTTATTTATTTGACATACTGTCAGTCCTGATTAGGACTTTGACAGGAGTGGCAACGAGTTACACTTGTAAAGCAACTGGTAAAACAATATGGCAACGAAGCACAATGCAAGGAACATAAAAAACAATGCAAATCAAGAATAAACAATAGTTAGGTTGCGTCCATCTGGAAAAGGAAAAATTCAAGATCGGTGAAAAAACGACATGTTTTGGCAACAGATTCCAGTCCCGCACCGTACGAGGAAAAAATGAATACTTAAAACAATCTTCATTGAACGAAAACTTTCGTAAGTGACGCGAGTGTTCGTTACGAGTGATACGGGATTGATGAAGGGTAAGGTAACGTGATTGGTCAATGAGAAATGAACCAGAAAGTATCATAAAAAAAGCTTCAAGTGTTTATTTTCCCGTCTAGACTGAAGCAACGGAAGATTACACAGCTCATACAGCTCTGTCGGCGAATCTAATCTGCGATATCTAGAATAAATGAAACGCAGGGCCAGTCTCTGTACACTTTCTAGGTCCAGGATTAGGCTTTTCATGTGCGGGTCCCATACTTCCGACGCGTATTCCCCTCCCCCACCACCCTGTTCCTACCTCCCACAGTTCATGCTCGATCCCCCCCCCCCCAAATACATAGACTCCAAATCTCACACTAAGTGACGCGAGCACAGAATACAGCGCCTAAAGAACAGCTTCAAGCCCTCTCACAAGACGGCCATGTCGTCATCTACACCGACGCCCACTTCAACCCCCGCGACCTCACCGCACGCACCGCCCTCTACTCCTCCCAAATACCTATATCCCAAACACAAAACTACACTGACGTCCCCTCCGCTTCTCATGCCGAAACCCAAGCAATTGCTGATGCCATCAAGCTCCTCTCCACACTCTCCCCCTCCCCCTTCAACACATCATCGTAACAGACTCGCAGCAAAGCATCCGAAACGAACACACACTCGCTATCCATCCATTTTCCCTATCCACCATAACTAGCGCCCTCGACCTGATACCCCAAATGTCCCTCCGCGTTATCTGGACACCTGGCAATGGAGCCATCGCCGGTAACGTTCGAGAACACGCGCTCGCCCGAGTTAATTTCACTCCGGGGCCTGCGATCTCTTGGCCAACCCAGTATTTGCCTGAGGACCAAAGACGTACCCTCCGTCGCTCCCGAAAACAAAACATGCATAGCCTCCTCCTCTCTGTCACCCCTCTTTGCCCCCATCCCGCTCCTTCTCTCGATCGCAGTCTGCCACGCTACGACAGGCCCAAACCGACTCTCTCCCAACCCCACACATTATACACCGTATACTCAACCTGCCAAGACACCTCTTTTGTTCTGCCTGCGGAGGTTACCCAAACAATGAACACGTCTTCTGGAGCTGTCCACGCTCTCAATCCCCCCTCTCCCTACACCCCCCACACTCTCCCCACTTCCCACCACGTGGAAGGAAGGGCTCACTCACCCTCACACTGCGAGCTCACCCAGCGTCACCTCCTGGAGCATATCTCCAGGGTGTCAAAAGATCTGGCCACAGACACCCCTACATAGCCCTTGACCCTTTAAAGCCGGAATTGGCACAATAAGGACGTTTCTCTCTCTCTCTCTCTCTCCGACGCGTATTCAAGCAGGGGACGAACCAGTATTTTGTAAGCGAGCAATCTGGTTTCTAGTTTCAAGGACCGTCGTAGAAATGCTAGTCGTGTATTAGCTTTTTTAACAATGTTCGTCACATGCATGTTCCATCGAAGGTCGCTCGATATAGTAACACCGAGGTACTTATAATTGTCAACTTTTTCAAGGAGGACGCCATCAATGCTGTACGGATAAGCTAGGGGATTTACTTTATGTGTGATGGACATACAAACGGTTTTTCCTATATTCAGAGACATTTGCCACTTCGTGCACCATTCCTTAACCCTATGCAGGTTCGCGCTTAAATTACTTTGGTCAGACATAGTTATCATCTTAGTGTACAAAATACAGTCACCTGCAAAAAGTATCGCGTGCACCGACATGTCTTTAACCAGATCGTCTCTAAAGATAAAAAAAGCAACGGCCCCAGAACTGAGCCTTATGGCACACCAGAAGTAAGAGCACAAAGATCCGAGTAGTTGTCTTCAATCCTAACAAACTGCTTTCGATCGGAAAGAGATGGCCCTATCCGTCCTTACAGAGTTTCGTTCTTTAGCATAGGTCTTACCTTGCACATTACCTTTCTGTGGTTCTCCTTATCGAACGCCTTTTTAAAATCAAAAAAAAAAAAAGAACGTCGACCTGGCATTTACTATCTAAAGTTTTCGAAAAGAAATGCCTAATTTCCGTCAGTTGCGTAACAGTAGAAAGCCCCTTTCGCAGTCCATGTTGGCAGCTGTTTAGTAAGCCGTGCTCAGCCAAGAATGTATGAATATGTTTGGAGATGATGTGCTGAAGTATTTTACAGCATGTTGATCTTAAGGAATTCAGTTTTTGATCAATGCCCCCAGATATTGGTCACAGGAAAACTAAACTACGTGTTCTAATTTTCACTTCTTGCCACAACAAATCTTCGTTAATGATATTATCGAAAAGGAATACTGTGCAACATTTATTACTTTTTTCACAAAAAAAAAAAAAATCACCAGCAGAATTCGAAAAATTGAAACTGAAAATACCTGTATTTGGCGATAACAGAAGCCGGCTTTCTTCTTTGCCACTGCCACCTTCCCAGTCACCTCTAACTTTCGATTGGTGCATCGCGTAGAACTGCTTTCGCGTTACAACAGCTGAGTAGTTTGGCAATGAAGCTTTTACAGTGGTCCTTGCACCCCAGCCTTCCTATGTCGCATTCTCAGGGACTCACATTGAGGTAACTAGAAATGTCTTTATTTCGGCTTGAAATAGATTGCACAAGCGTAATGAGATCCAGAAAACAACATCATGAATTTATCTTAAGGACAACGGCAACTAAGGAAGGAGTAGTTAGCACAAGCGTATTTAAATTAGCGCCCTCATATAAACGCAACAACAGGCAGTTGCTGAATCCGGCACGTCATATATGCTTACATAAACGAACACGTTTCACATAGAAAACGAGAGTGTCGCACAATTCGTACACCATTGCCGCAGAGCTGTAGCAGATACTATAAAAATAACGGCTCAAATATCTACCGCAAGTTCACACGTAAATCTTCAGGGTATGCACTCACGAATCCGCGCGGATCAGCTGATCAAAAATGACGTCTTGAAATTTTTACCCCTTAGTCACACGTCTCCGAAATGGCACGCGCGTGCAAAGGACTGAGGTTGTCACAGACAAAAAGAACACACGCGAGGAATAACTCAGCCGTTTTCACCGCCTCTCGTGTTCTAGCAGTAGGCCTCGACGTAGCCAAATAGAATAACAAAAGCAGCCCGTTTTTTTTGTTTTTTTTCAAATGAGTAAGACGTCTTCAAATCCGTATTTTTTTCTTAATGCGGCTGTGGAATATATACAGTAGTTTAGGCTTGAACCTCTGACGCATACACGGAACACCAGAAGAAGGAAGTTCACGGTATTTCGGTCCGCAAACGACCAAAACACGGCGGTCCATGTGCCGGAAATCAGGATAGACGCAGCCATTTCTTCGAGCTTGCTTGCCTTGCTGCCGAATGTCGATTACTGCTAAAACTACGAAGGATCGGTGATCGTGAATTCACCTCAGATGTCCCAGGAAATGTTGTCTAGACCTGGACATGATATCACACTGGCCACAGTTGTAGGTAATAGACTTTTTATACCCGCACAAAAACGACGTGTTTCACGGCGCATCCAAGGGCACCAGGACACTGGGGCCTGTCAGACCGAGCGGGTCGGGCAGGCTGCGACACGAGCGCCGCTAGGCGGCAGTGAATGGCAGCGCGTCACTCTTTTTCTCGGGGCTTATCAATTTAGCCGATCCAGTAATGTTGGTAGCTGCAATCTGCGCTGGATCTCCAAAGTGCTATGTGGGAAAGTAAACGACACAAATTTCTTACAGCATACACCCTAAGAAAGGTCCGTGGGTCTACTTCTCTGCAGAACACCGAGGCAGCCGATCACTACGAACGACAGAATGATTCCAGCCAAAGACGAAGCTTAAAATTCGATTATAAACACACAAGAAAGCGATTCGACAGTGAGCAAGATGTTTCGCTTGTTTATTGTCCCAGCGCCCAACGATCTTTTCTTTTTGGTCTCACAGACCCTCTTCAAATGTGCGCGCCATCTAGTAGCTACTGCGCCAATGATCCGAGTGCGCCGTTGCTTGGGCACGCACTCTGAGAGTGTATTGAACACGAAGGTTGCGTCAGCGTTCGGCGAGGATTCGGATCCAACCACGAGCTTCCTGAGCCAAAAGTGGCGACCGCCCAATGTTGCCTGATGGATTATTGAAAAGGGTCTGCTTGTATTGTGAACTTCGTCATAGACGAAGTTAAGAATACAATCGGGATCTTACTAGTGTTTGCCTGGATTGGTTCTCTCCGAGTTATGCAAAGAAATAATCTCAAACCCTTTTCTTAAAGGGCAACTCCAGTCCATACTTTCGATTTTGGGATTATGACTGCTTTTAGTGCAGTCAGCGTCCCTGAATTGCAAGGTGTAATTTTTTTCTCGTTATTGTGCGTAGTTTTAAAGATATCAACGCCTCAATGTTTTGTTTGGAGCGCGGCCAACAAAACCGAAACGAGCCGCTCGAGGCCCCGGCAACACTGGAAATCAGCCGCTATGTGAACGTGACGTCGAGATCGTTCTCGTTCAACGAGTACGCAGGCCGAGCGGCACCTATACCTCTCTTGCGCTAGCCGTCTAAAGATAGGAGCTAAGCTGATTTTGTTTTAATTCTGTATACGTGGTAGTTATCCAGCATATGTAGCAAGAGTTATTGCGTATACCCAAAAGCTAGCGACTGGAA